>NC_073692.1:426322072-426676684 GCF_029784155.1 Uranotaenia lowii
TGAAATGCTAGCCGAGATAATTGCTCTCGGGGATTTCTGGGAAACGGATAGATACATCCAAATAGATGATTACTTTTTATCATCAATTTTACAGACATTTTGCACCTGTTTGTTTTGCAATCTTTTTAATCAGTTCGCTGTAAATAGAAAAAAGATCACATATCGCTTACGAATTTTAATAATTATTAAGAAAAACAACTTTGTATAATTATTGATCAAGTTAAATTTATTCTACTAAACTGATATTTGGCAGAGGTGTAATACATATTAACTTTATTTTGAAATTATTAGTAATTGAAATAAATTACCTACACATTGAATCCAATATCATAAAAATCGGTTTATTTTGCGTTGATATTTTGCGAACAGCAAATTAAACACAAAATACCAGATATTCAAATTTTATTTCTCGTAAGCGAAGGAAATAGTATGCACCATTTGATTACGTTCATGAACATTTAACAGCAAGTTTGATATTCTGGTTTGGGTGATAATAAGTAGGGTCCAAAATAAGTCCCTAAGAAATTATGTACGACCTATTTGCAACATCGATCAAATTGCTACTAAAACAAGTTTTCTTGGTTCTTCGAGCTTGTCAACTAGTTTTTGAGTGTTTTATCATAGCTGTCAACATGTTTGTTATTGTTGAATTCATCACAGCTATGCAAAAAACCTTTTGATATTGACTCAAATAACGGCACGTCCTCCTGAAATGGGCTTGATTCGGCCCACAGTGAAAAATCTAAATTAAATTTCAATTATCTATCCCTTAACAGCTTATCTAAATGGAATGTTAGATATGATAAAGGGTGCTACGGTGAATAAATTTCTGCTGCCTTTCCTGAAGAAACACGGTTGTTCCGTACTGTTTTGGCCGGATTTGGCATCTTGCCATTACGGTAAAAAGGCCATGGAGTGGTATGCCGCCAACAACGTGCAGGTGGTTCCCAAGGACAATTTGGGAGGGCCCAACACGCCAAAGCTCCGCCCAATTGAGAAATACTAGGCTCAGAGCTGCGAAATTGAAGGAGAACTAATGATGGCTACATTTGTGAAACTATCATTCTCAGCAAGCCAAACTCTCTGCCTGTGCACATTCCCAATCTATGACGAGCAGGCAAACGAAATTTTCACTCTCTTCCATAGCGTTGACAATGAAGTCATCTTCATTCTCATCATCAGCTTTGCTGACTGACAGAAATTTTTTGCGATTTACTTTCACCTTATCGACGCTGATTGAAAATCGTTGCTTTCTGCTTTTGCGCTAGCAAAGCAAGCGACAACTATGGAAGGACGATAGTCGGTCTGCATGGATATTGCGCGCGAATGCTCCCATAGCCTTTGGGTTGCTTTACGTTGCTTCTTATGTTTTTGTTGTTGTTGCATATAGGCGTAGGCCTATTCGTGGAGTGACGATGATCGTTTGATAGTTTTTTTCCCCGCTGGATGGGGTGCAATTTTTTTTGTAAGAATCCAATTGATTTTAAATAACCTACCTAAAGGTAGAATTCTGATAGCTGTTCTGAAGCGTTATTGATTTTTGTTAAAGCAATATACAAATGTGGGCGTAAAATTGTAGTGCCACTAAATTCTACGCTAAATGTCGATTTGATTCATAAGCAAAAAAAAACTTATTTAGGTGCCTGTAATAGATTATTAAGGAATTCCTTTTGGAATGGTTATGTTTTTTTACAGTTTTAGGGAGAAAGTATTTCTAAACGGTGCTCAAAATAAGCAGCGCAGAATAAAAACGCAATCAAAAATTCGAAAATTTATACATTTTTTTTTGCTTGTTTTAAAATTATCGTTGATAAAAGTACAATAGGAACAAGCAGTTAAATAAATTATTTGCAGTAATTTGAAAGAATGAAGTAGGAAACGTAAGCAACAACATCCTAGCAGACCGACTCCAGCGAGCAGCACGAAGAACGAGTCTTAATTTTCACTCTTACTTACTTACTTAATGATCCCGCGCCGATCCTCCGGTGCAAAGGGCCGTGGTAAAAGACCTCCACTGTTGACGATCCGGAGCCAGCGTCTTCACCTGGTCCCAGTCAAGATTCTCGTCGACAGTTCGGATTTCAGCGGCTAGGCTTCGCCGCCACGAATTTCTGGGTCTGCCTCTTCTTCGATGACCTTCTGGATTCCAATCTAGCGCCTCTCTGCAAATCTCGTTTTCATCTCTTCGCAGCGTGTGCCCAATCAATCTCCACTTACGTTCCCGAATCTCGATTTCTAGCGCCTTTTGATGACACCGGCGATGTAGTTCCTCATTCGAGATCCAGTTGCCAGGCCACCAAGCGCGGATGATATTCCGCAGGCAGCGATTTACAAATACTTGCAGTTTTCGCGTCGTTACCGCATATGTGCACCAAGTTTCGCACCCGTGCAGCTATACGGATTTGACGTTTGAGTTGAAGATTCGGATTTTTGTTCGTAGAGAGATCTGGCGTGACCGCCAGATGTTTCGGAGACTCGCAAACGCAAATCGGGCCTTTCTGATCCGTGTTTCGATGTCTTTTCTGGTACCACCATCAGGCGTAATCTGGCTACCAAGATACTGGAAGCACTCCACTTTCTCAACTTGTTGCCCAGCTACCATGAAACTGGAGGGATTTCCTGTGTTGATCTCCATCGACTTGGTCTTTCCGACATTGACTTTGAGACCTGCTGCCTTGGAACTTTCGGTGAGGTCGTCGAGTTTGCTCTGCATATCTGGTTGTGTTTGGGCGAGCAAAACAATATCGTCAGCCAGGTCAAGGTCGTTCAGTTGCTCCATTGTTGAAGTATTCCACGGCAATCCTCGGTTCGGTGCACAGTCAATCGATCCAATCAGAATCTCATCCATTACGATTAGAAAAAGTAGCGGTGATGGAATACATCCTTGTCTCACTCCAGCAGTTACCGGGATTGGTTTGGACAAGACACCGTCGTGCAAGACCTTGCACGAAAATGCCTCATACTGTGCTTCGATGAGATGGACTAGTTTCTCTGGGACCCCTCGACGCCTTAGAGCCGCCCAGATGTTTTCATGGTTAAGTCGGTCGAATGCTTTTTCGAAATCAACGAACACCAGCAGAAGAGAGTCCTGGAATTCGTTGATTTGTTCCAGTATGATTCGTAGCGTTGTGATGTGGTCCACACATGATCGTCGAGATCGGAATCCAGCTTGTTGCCGTCGGAGTGTAGTGTCTATTTTCTCCTGGATCCTGTTCAGGATCACTTTGCAGAGTACTTTGAGGGTTGTACAGATCAACGTTATGCCTCGCCAGTTACCGCACTCTGTCAGGTCTCCTTTCTTCGGGACCTTTACGAGGATACCCTGCATCCAGTCGGCCGGGAATGTTGCAGTATCCCAGATGTCAGCGAAAAGACGGTGCAACATTTGTGCTGATGGGGCAGGGTCGGCTTTCAGCATTTCAGCAGGGATGCAATCGATCCCAGGTGCTTTGTTGGATTTCATGTTTTTGATTGCCGCTTCTATTTCAGCCAGCGAAGGCGCTTCCGAGTTGACGCCATTTATGCGACTTACTGTTGGCGCTTCGAGCTGCAGATTCTGTTGGCCATCGCTATTCGTGACTCGGAAGAGTTGTTCGAAGTGCTCAGTCCATCGTTTGAGCTGATCTGTTCGATCGGTCAATAACTGACCTGCTCGGTCTTTTAGCGGCATTCTTGCATTAGTCCTTGCACCACTGAGGCGGCGAGAAATGTCATAAAGTAATCGGATATCTCCATTGGCGGCGGCTCTTGCTCCCTCTTCGGCTAGGGAGTTTGTCCAGGCTCTCTTGTCTCGTCTACAAGCTCGTTTAACTGCCTTTTCCAGCTCCGCATATCGTAAGCGGGCGGCTGCTTTGGCTGACCCGGTACATGCCTGCTCAATTCCGACTTTCGCCTTTCTCCGATCATCGACCATCCTCCAAGTTTCATCCGACATCCATTCACTCCTTCTTCCACAAACTTTACCGAGAGTACCATGGCTCGTCGTGATAAAGGCATTCTTGATTCCACACCACTGTTCTTCGACTGTTCCGTCTGTCGGCAGCTCCGAGGCTCGGGATTCTAGCTGTTCAACGTATGCCCTTTTCACCTCTGGATTCTCCAACCGGCGGACGTCGTATCGACACCTGACTTTCTCCTCGCGCCGTTGGACACGTGCAACTCTCAGTCGTATCTCGCCAAGGACGAGGTGATGGTCAGATGCAATGTCTGCGCTTCGTTTGTTGCGGACATCAAGAAGGCTCCTTCTCCATTTTCGGCTGATGCAGATGTGGTCAATTTGATTTTCTGTTCGGCCATCTCGGGATACCCAAGTGACCTTATGTGCTGGTCGATGGGGGAAGAGCGATCCACCGATCACCATGTTGTTGTTGCCACAAAATTCTACAAACAGCTCTCCGTTTTCACTCATCTGTCCTAGGCCATGGCGCCCCATGATGCGCTCAAGGTCCTGATTGTCGGAGCCAATCTTTGCGTTGAAGTCGCCCAAATGGATTTGAATGTCACCCTTCGGAATTCTCTCAACCACGCTGTTCAGTTGACTGTAAAACTGCTCTTTCTCCTGCAAGTCGGCAACGTCAGTTGGCGCATAACACTGTAAGGTTTCTAACCCGTGTTCTAAATCTGGCTACGATTATTCTTTCGTTTATCGGTTCCCATCTAATGAGGGCCGCGTAGGCCTGCGGGCTTAACAGGAAACCAACTCCTCGTTCCCGAGTAGCATGTTCTCCTCGTATGCCAGAGTAAAGCAGGACTTGCCCGGATTGTGTCTTGTGTTCTCCAGTGTTAGGCCAACGGACCTCGCTCAGTCCCAGAATTTCAAGCTTGAGGCGGCTAGCCTCTCTAGCAAGTTGTTCCAGTTTGCCTTATTGGGCAAGGGTCAAAACATTCCAAGTTCCAATTCGTGTCCGTGTTTTCATGCTAAAAGTCGTCGCCAAAGTTCCAGGTCGGTTAATTCTTTCGGATTCCGTAACAATTTCAAATCGGGAGCAGTAGGTTGTTAGCCTAAAGTCCCTATCCCGCGATGGGGCTGCCATCTTGGACTTAGCTGGCGGGAGCCGCATTTCATAAATTCAGCCGCTTGCTGCAAGACAGACGCTGTTTGAGCCGCCCCTGACCTGGAGAACAGACGCCCGGTTGTTGTTGCACGCCGCCCCTGACCTGGGGAACAGACGCGTGCGGCCACCTTCTCAGTCTGCATGCGACCAAAGCATCCACCGGGGTTGGGTACCCGATCTCCGCTTAGGTTACTCGCACCCCAGCCGGCACCGCGGGGAGGTAGAGATAGGAGTTGTGAATAAGAGGTGATATGACCACCATGGGGTCTCGTGTTGTAATTTTCACTCCAAGCTCGGCTAATGGAAATTAACCTTCGTTGGTTATCATCGAGTTCGGTTCCACTGAAAGAAACGAAGCCATCATTGGAGCGACGCTGGCTGCTGGTGATGATTTTCAGCCGTCGCTTCTTCATGACAACGAATTCTCGCTACAAAGAAGGAGGCTACATTGGCAAACGATAGACTCTCAGAGAGAGCCAGTTGGACATAGCAACGTGCACAATGATGGTTCAGAGTAGGCGAGCTGGATGATGATGATGGCTGCTTGTTTCTCATTTTCATTCGTTTTCAATCATTAGCTTTCGCCTATCGCAGGTCTGACTAGGCTATTGTCAAGTGGAACCTAAAGAAGACAAAAAAAAACTACTAAAGACGAGCAGCAGTTCAAGGCAAACTTGCTTTCTGCGGCGAAGAAGGTGGACAAGGTGGCTGTACAAAATCTAATGGCAGGGGTTAAGCGTAAGGCCCGGCAATTCGGATTTGGAAAAGCGGAAGCCTAACTGAATATTTTTCCTGAATTTAATATTATGAAACTTGAAAAATAAATTTAATTTGATTTTTTAAATATATTTTAAATAAATGATTTCACCGATTTACACGCGTTTTCCCTTGACCAAATTTTGACCGTACCAAATTTAGACCGTTTAGAGAGAACTTGAATATAATCTAGAACGACATTTACGGAAAAAGTGCCAGCCAGTATCGTTGCATTCGCAACTGACTTAGGGGCCGTTCAAATACCACGTGGACAGAAAATGAGATTTTTGATCCCCTCCTCCCCCTTCGTGGACAAGCGTGGACATTTGACAAGCCCCTACTCCCCTTTCCAGATGTTCACGTGGGTAGATTTTAAAATACTATTTTTTTTAGATATCTATAATTTGACAGTTAGGAAATCCTCATTTTTTGCCTTTTTGGCTGATTTTGAAAAAAAAAAACGAATTAGAAATTCTAACATAAAATAATTTCAGAAATTTTATATTTCTAAATTACAAGTAGCTACTATTTTTTTTAACTTTAACTGAAACACTTTGCAATTTTAAGATTTTGATTTAAACATCTTAAAATCTATTCATCTTTAAAAAATATTTTGAAAGTAAGTATGTCCACGTGGACATGACCCAAACCCCTGGACAAGTATGGACATTTCGATGTCCCCCTACCCCCTCCTAAGTTGTCAACGTCGTATGTGAACGGCCCCTGAGGGAATGTATTGAGGTCGTGCGTGGGAGAAGATTTCGAGTAAACTTTGAAATTTGTTTTTTTTTTCATTAGATGTTGTTGCAAAGGTTTCATAGAATGTTTCTTGTTATTTAAGTGGTTTATTTGATAAATTACTAAGCAGGATTACGGGTTTGAAGCATTTTTGAAAAGTACGGGAACCTTATTGTCACCCGCAAAGCTAAACCCGGACCGTTGAAATGAACTGGACGTATGTACCTCTGCTCTAACCTCAATAACTTTTTGGTGGTAACTCGTATCATCACACGTTCTCAACGAAAAAAATGTGTGAAATTAATTCTATAGCAATTTGTGTATAAGAATAATATTTAGATTTAATAAGTGGGTTTCGTAGTTTCGCTCGAACTTGTGCAGTGAAATTTCCATATAAACTTGAGTCTCGTTGGGCAACCCCTTAGAGTTTACCAAATAAGCTGAAATTTGGCGTGGCTCTTTCTGGCTGGTCAAGGAACGTTTCAAGTCGCTAAGGTTACTTTTTTTAACAATTTGAATTTGCTTAGCTTAGCTTGATTAACTACATCCACCTTAAACCGTCAAACCCGAAATGCATAGTTAAAGATCACTTCGAGTTCCACGATCGCAGGCGTGGATCAGCAGAATTTAACAGTTGGTAGTTGTTGCTACTTCGTGATTCACTGAGGCCATCAATTTTGTTCAAATGACATTTGAATGATGTTTGTTATTAGCAGCATATTCACACTGCACAAAACTGATGCTCTCTCTTTGAACGTCAATAACGGCGCCGGCCACGTCCTAATAGTTGAAAGTTAAGGTTTTGGCCGTAACTACCAGCTAGCTCGAACGGTACTTACGTGCTCTCAGGGTCGCTCACAACGATCTCGGGGAGGACTGGGACGACCAATTACTTGTCTTCTCAAAGCGGAACAACCAATCACCCAAGACAAGGTATGGATGGCTCAATTAATAAATTATGCTGTGGAATTAACGATCATGATGAAAAGTTTATTAAACTTGCCCATTTGCCAGTCGCTAAGGAACACCAGGACAGCTATACTCATCAGTTAGCACGAGGTCTGCAGAAATTCGTCTTGGGTAGGGTTGTGGGTCCTCGAGGATGTCTCAGATGCTGCGATGAGGCTATTTCCGAGGATATCGGATCGATCCTTCAGCTTCAATTGCGGTGATTTTTGTTTACCTTTACGAACCGGTTCAACAGGGATGGGGTTCTGGTCGACAAAACTCGGAACGTAAAGGTCGGCAGCTCCCGGTCTTTGAGCTGTACCACAGGGAACAGATTCTAGTGGCGGAGTTAGGGTTAATAGCCGAACTCTCAGGTAGGCTTCGAAGTGCGGTCGGGTTGAATAATCCAGCAAAGCGTCTAGGGGCGACGTAACGCTTTCCGGAACGGATGGGGAGTTTCCTTTTCCTTCCGCGATCTCACTTATTGACGTGTGAAACGCGCCTCACACAATCTCGTAAGAATCACTTTACGATTTCACAGGAAAGTCAACTCCCTAATCTTCGGCCCGCTAGGCCGGACACTTCGCACACTTTCACAAAGCCGTTAAAACGTGGTGAGGATTTTATTTTTAGTTTTACGTGGTAGGTTGCTTCCTAGTCCCGACAAGAGTGATCGAACATATTGGTATCATTCTACCATGAGCCCATTCTGTGCATTTTGGTATGGTGTTCGTTCTCCTTAGTCTCTCTCGGCAAGGCAGTTCCGGTGCTGGCTGGTCGAAACTGGTATAATGGGCGACTGATATAGTGTGTGATATCCTTAACTAAGGCAGGGCTTAAAAATTATGGCAAAGAAATTTACTTTTTTTTTTTCAACGATATTGAGCCAAAATAAAAATAAACTAATTTTATTAATCTAAACGCGAACAACAAAAAAACCATGTAATGATTAATTAAATTGTTTCCGATTATCAAATAAAGAATTGAATCGGTAACATAGTCAATGGATAAATTGGAAGAAAGAGAAGAGGATGAATTGGGAGCAGGGCAAAAGGAATTGATAAGAAGACACTTTTGACTTGTGTTGCGCTGTACAATAAAACTTATTTTCCTAACTCCTATTAGTTCCTATTGATAGCTTTCAGTTCATATGGGTGCATGAATATGTTACGTTCAGTGGCGATAAAAAATTCTCCACTGTCGCTAAGTGCATATTTTCCATAAACATTCATAGTATCTGTCCCCAGCAGTCTTTTTATTTAAATACTCTATATTAAAACGTATTTTAAATTGCAACAAATTAAGCGTTGATTAATGAAAGTTGCTAAAAAAAAATAATTTATAAACCGTTTAATGTGATAATCTTGAAAAAAATTATAATGGTAAAACCATCCCTCGAAAAAGTTCCTTAGCTCAAAAAGCTCATCTTTATAATGATAATTCTGAATTAAAAGTTAATACTGTTGTCACTAGAGATGCATTTTTATTCAAAATTCATAGTTCTATTTTTAATTATTTTATTCCAGAACTTTAATCTCAATTGCCAATTGACATCAATATTGTAAAAAAAAGAGTCCACAGCTATTTTTTTTGGTTTTGAAAACTAATATTCAAACTGAAAAAATTTCAACGGGTTGAGTTTAACCCCAAAAACCTGACCCGATTGCACTAATCACTAATCACTAATCGTACTTCCACAGCCAGAACTTAAGTCTGAGTCCCGAAGAATAATAAAAACATGTTATTATTCTTCTTGTCTTTGTGCATGCTTTTGATTATGTTAACATAGAAACATTAAAATAATAAAAAACATAAAATGGTCGGGCCTACTGTGGAGCAGAGAACGCAGAGACGTCAGGAACAAGGGGAAAGAAGAAGCGTGGACCACCAGTACCATACGCTCCGAGGGGCATTTCATTGGAAGCACGCTAAAAAGTGCTCCTTGTAGATTATTTAACCAATGAAGTGACCCATCATTCGGCGGCTGGAAATGAGTTATTTCAAACACAGAAATCATAAAACAAGGCAAAGGTTTGCATTAAACGTTAACATTTTCACTTATTTAAATTTAACTCTACTGTTTTAGATTTCCGTGTTCCATCATTTCTGGTCATCGGCCAAGGATATAGCGCCTTTACTCGCTCTTGAAAGTAAAAAAGAACAAAAAAAAATTAGTAGAACATAAACCTTTCAAGAAAAATGATTATTACAGTCAGACAAGGCCAAATAATCAGTCACGTGCTAAACAAATCATAGCATCCAATTTCAATTATTTTATGTAATGTTGTTAAGCCATAATACTGGTGATTTCCATTATTGACTAAAAATATATATAAGTGACCCAGAGTAGATTTAAATAATGGGTCTTCATAAAACTTCTGGTCTGGTCTGAACAAGAAGGCATATTGGTAAATTTGGAAATAATTATTAAGCCAATGCTGGTGTTTTAAACCATGGGAAATATTAGTTTTGTATTTTGAGATCGTTTCATTGTGATGTTTGCATTCTGATGTATTTTCCTAAATTTTTGCTGTAGAATTGTGTTGTGTAAAGAAATCATAAAACCTTGCTAACATTGAGAGAAAAAAAAGTGAAGAGCGAATATGGGAAAAGTAAGTTGGAAATTCCTCACCAAATGATGCGAACCAAAGCAACCTTTGCTATGATGATGATTGCCTCCTTCTAGTAGCCCTGTATTGGCTAGCGGCTTTTGCGTTTGATGGCGCCTCATGCTCCGCCAACATGTCTTTTTGGGTGGTTTCACTCTCCGAATAACACATTTCCAAGCCGGGGTAGCAATGATTCTGACACTCATGCTTGGTTCTTTTCCGAAAGAATTTGATCAAGGCTCGTGGAATAATATTTTTCTCCAATTAATTCATCAAACACAAAATCCCTCCCTCCCAAAAGCTGTCGAACCCTCGCCCTAAAAACAATCGTATCTTCCACAAATGATACGGCCGTCACGCTTTATTGTTCATCACAAAAATTCCCAATCACACCTCCAATAAGGCTGAAACTGTTATTGGCAATAACAGTTTCAGCCTAATTTTTTAGATTTCACTCCGCCAACCAACTTTTCAAATAAAACGATACGTGAATTAAAATTTTGGCAGAGAGAAAGAAAAACGCGTCCGTCGCCCAAAAGTCATGGCTTACTCCTCCCCAAAAACCTGACCCGATTGCACGGCATTGACAAGTCAAAAAAAGTGACATAAGGGAACGGGCTTACGGAGAATGCCAATCCTTTTGAATTAATACGTCTAGAAAACTGGATACTTCTATCTTCGATTCATATTCCTATAGATCCAGGCAGTATTAACCTGGAAAAGTTTTTTTTGCACAGTGAACCTTATTGGGAACTCGACAAAGACAGCTAAAGAAACCATCAGTGTTCATTAAACTATTTTTCCACCTCTTAATTGAAGAAAATAATTTTTAGGAGGAAAACAAATGCTCGCGTCCGCTTTTCAATCTACGCCTACTCCAACCCTACACAAAAAAAATATTTCTTATTATTATTATTTTCTTTATTTTCTTTTTTTTATCCAACTAAAAAACTTTGCTTTTAAAAAACCTAAACTTATTGAATTTTTTCAAAACATTTTGTTTGCTTTTTAGGTAAATGTATTCCAATAATTGATTTAGTTTCGTATTGAATTTTACTGAAGTAATTTTGAAGATATGATCTATCTAACTATATTAAATGTTTGAAGCACCCACATAAAAGCTTGTCCACGTCCTAGAAAAGTGGAGTCCATTTTCAAAATGCTGGATAATGGTGATAAGTCACCAAGTAACAAAAATTGATCGAAGAATATTTTATTTGAAAGAACAGATAATATGTAAAATATTATACAAAATTGGGAATATAAATACAAGTCTATCTCAGAATCTTGTCTCGAACTTTTAAACGTCGTTGATACAGATTGAATGATATGTACACTTTTTCAAAACTGATATGAATGGAACAATACAGTGAAAAAAATAACAGAAATGTTTCAAGAACCTAAATTAGAAAAAAAACAAGTTCAAAAGAAAACGTTCTAATTACCATATTCTCTCAAATGAACATGTGAAAATTAGATTTAAACGTCAGATTCGCTGCGTAGTTCGTCCTGTCTGGCACAGCTTGTTCCTGTAACCTTACAGGCTAACAGAAAATTTAAGGCTACGTTTTTAATAGTTTTCGCTATATATTGTGCTCATATTGATATGATTTCTTAACATTTAATAAAGTATCATTACTTTTTTCCGCCGATGCTTCTTCATAGCTTAGTTTGATAGTAAAGTGCTGTTGAAAGGCTGATCCAGCTGTTCCGTCATTATGCTAACCAAGACATATTTCTCATGAACATTCTGCTCGAGTGATGATGCTGATGCGTGACCAGGAAAGTCACTTGCATTAATGTGCTTAAAATAAACAACAACTTGTCACCTTTAGTCAACAACTTGTCACCTTTAGTCGCCAGTGATTATTCGATGCAAAAATTCCATCCACCGTTAACTTTGTTTTAGATGCTCATCACATTTTGTCTAAACCCCTGATGTCTCTTTGTAGAAAGATGCGTCAAAAAAGTATTTCTAAAATCAATATTTTCACTCCCGCAGCTGCAACGAAGGATAAACCGGAGCACAAAAAGGTACTTTTGCTTAGGATAAAAACTAAACAAACAAACAAAGAGAAAACTTTTTCCTCTCGCCGTAGTTATACTTAATTCGGTGAAAGCGCTTTTTGTTGGCGAACTAGCGATAGCTCCTATCTCGGCATTCTGACACGAACGGAATACTAATTAGCCTGCAACGGAAATTAGGACATGAAACGGTGAATGGCGACTTGCCACAGATTGAAGCTCCCGATTGAAGGACAACTCAATTTCGGCGGGTAAAGAGCGAATAACTCATGTGCCTCGTTTGAGCTACATATGTCAGATTAATCGAGGCAGGAAGATTAATCTTCGTGGAATTGTTTTTTAAAACTTGGAGTTCAAACATAATTTTGGTTCATTAATGATTGACAAAAAAAATTTAAATTAAAACTTTGATACACACTTTTCAATATTTCATCCCACGCTCGACGAGATTTGAAAGAAAAACTTTTTATTTTTAACTCGACATGCTCTCAAACAGCAACCGGTGAATGCACTACTGATGGCTAATGACGCGCAATTGTGAGTTGCAAAATTTCTAACACGATAATCCATCATTTGAAATCTGCCGCTCGCCGTTAGCTGGTCATATCCTGTCAGAGGAATGAAAAATTGCTCCTTCCTCCATCAAACGGTGTCAAAACTGTCAAATTCATGCAGAGCAGCCAAAATTGATGCTTATTGAAAGCACGGGAAGTCAACGGAACGGGAGCTTTATTTATTTTCGGCTCAAAGGTGAGTGTACAGGGATCAAAGGGCCGGGTATAATAGTTGTCGTAGGGATTAAAGAATGACAGAGCATAAACTTATGGTGCCAAACAATGGATTAACTATTAAAACAGGGTGATTGGTTTTGCATTATAAAATATGAATAATGAATCAAGTAGAGTGATCTAAAAGTTTATCGCTCAAAATAAAGTGAAAGGTGTAGTGGTTGAAAATGTTTTATGAAATTTTTGCAATATTCAGAATTTCAAATATACACTAGACTGCCCCAAATGACCCGACTTTTGAAAAAGTTATACGCTGCAGGCTCAAATTGATCCTGGGCCAAGTACAAGATCTCATGCCAAATTTGGGCCAGATCGGACCACGGGAAGGGGTCGCTCAACGAGCCTGAAGTTTGTATGGGATTTTGAGACATTTTGTTCGAGAGGAACATGGAAAACCAGTTTTTCGTCAATAACTTTTGTCTCCTTCGACCGATTTCTTTCAAAAACGGGTTTTCTCAAAGCCTAAATTATGACTAATATTTCATCTCAAGGTTTCATTTCAATTAAAGTTAAGATAAAAAAGTTATTAGTTTTTTTTATTGGCATCACAAAATCGTCCAGTCATGTTCCTAAGCCCCTGTGGTTATGCAATTTTTTTTAAATTGTCAAGCATTTTTCCGCCCTTACTTCTTTCCGAACTATCAAGTGAATATCATCCAAACTCAAATATTAGAAAAACATCAAAAATTGCAATCGAGCGCAACATCAATGGTTAAAATTGGTCATTATTTGACGAAACGGCATGTATTTCACATTGAGTGTTCTGGTCGGACATTTAGTCGCCTCATTAAAACAGTGATGAATATCACCCTTAAAAAAGTTAGCCAATTTTTGAAACTTAATAACTTTTCTATCTTAACTTTAATTGAAATGAAACCTTGAGATGAAATTTTTGTCATAATTTAGGCTTTGAGAAAACCCGTTTTTGAAAGAAATCGGTCGAAGGAGACAAAAGTTATTGACGAAAAACTGGTTTTCCATGTTCCTCTCGAACAAAATGTCTCAAAATACCATACAAACTTCAGGCTCGTTGAGCGACCCCTTCCCGTGGTCCAATCTGGCCTAAATTTGGCATGAGATCTTGTACTTGGCCCAGGATCAATTTGAGCCTGCAGCGTATGACATTTCACAGGTTTATAATTTTCTATACAAATTTGAGGCAGTCTAATATACACCCCTGGAAGAGGTTTTAAAAAAAACCAATGCTTGGACGATGGTTGTTTACCGGTGCCGGTGGATTGAAATAAGGAAATGCGGTTGCACTGGGAGGTTAATGCCGGCGGTCTCAAAATGAATCACCGCCTCGCGTTCTTTTCTTATGCCGATTTCGCTGTGATATTGATTACTCATGATTGGAGTAAAGGCTGAGATTTGAGTGTAGAAACTCTCGTAGACAACAACACCTTCCTCTTCACGTGTTGCGTAGAACGTGAAGATGATTGTCAATAATACTGAACCAGCCATTCTCGGAACCTTGAGAGACATACTTCCAAACTTTGAAGAAAAATAAATGGTTCAGTTTCATTCACAATCTTCACAATGCTTCCTCGAATTTCTTTTCAGCAGTCCAATCGCGTGACCCGAGATGAATGGATGGAGACAACCGGTTCCTGTCCTGTTCCGGACCAAACGACACGACGAGGGGCCAGACAGCAGCCATCACGACAAAACGTGACAGTTTTCTCCCTTCGACTGGCTGCTCCATTGTTCACGGCCGACTGAGAAGCACCTGAAGCAGAAATCGATTCCTACCCACCCGAAAAAGGTAACGTGAGAGCCAGGGACACATGTTCTTTTTCCTGCTCGCTCTTGGGACGCCGAACTAAACTCCATCATCGTCGTCATCCGGATGGCGCGACAACAAGGAATCGAGTAATTGAGCCCACTTTTCCCGCCATTTGTCGTTATGCACTGCGGGAAAGATTTTGATTTTGGAAGTCCTAGAAATATTACTTTTTGAAACATTCTGAAAATGTGTATTTCATGATGTATTTCATGCTTCCAAATTTCCCTGTAAATCAAATCGATTCTCAAAACAGCTCGATAATAATAAATCAAAAAGACAAAAGTGACAAGAGTGACCAAAATGACAAAATTTTAAAAATACAAAAACGGCAATAAGAAATCCATTCATTAACATCCTTATCATATTTAAAGCAATGGCAATATAAATGTCTGTGAAATCTCATTTACAATTAATCAGGAGTTATCAGTAATAACTCTCGAAACACGATTCAATTACGGTTTTTTTCAAATATTCTTCTGATTATTGACCAAATCATTCAACCTGTTTGCTAATCAAAATTCATGAAACCAATCTAAAATTCCAAAATATTTTTAAACTGTAAGACTAAACACGTTAACACTAAATATTCCTATTTATACCGACGTGGGTCAAATGACCCCTAACACTTTTTCCGCTAAAACTCTCTTGTTTCTCAACCGACTTTTACTAAATTTATAGTTTTGGAAAGCTTGTAACGTGACTTAAAAGTGATGCTCAGACAGTATTCTGCTACAAATATTTATTGCAAAGTTTTTTAAATTCTAAGAAAAAAAATCTTAAAAAACATGCTTCGAGAAAACTGTGTCATCGAGTGTGGCCATGATCTAAAGAAATTTAAAAAAAAAATATTTCCATATGTGCAACATATGGCCTCTAACTTCAGCTTTCTCAAGCACTAACTGAAATTTTTATCGAGCACTTGATAACTAACTTAGAGCCGTTTTCCCGAAGCATGTTTTTCAGATTTTTTTATTCTTAGACTTTGAATAACATCAAAATAAATGTTTGTAGCTAAATATTGTCTGAGATTCACATTTCAGTCACGTTACAAGCTTTCCAAAACTATAAATTTTGTAAAATCGCTTGAGAAACAAGAGAGTTTTAGTGGAAAAGGTGTTAGGGGTCATTTGGCCCTTAGCGGTATACGCTAAGACATACGTTTTTCGAAATCTACAAACTTTGAAAAAAATTATAATAGTAAAAAATACGTGCATTTTAAAAATCAAAACAGTCATGAAGAAAAATTGGCGAAACAGCTATTAAATTTAATAGGGGTTAAAAGTATTTGAAGTTCAAAATATGTCATTTAACCCTTTCCGGTACGTATAGTGTCAAAAGTAATATTTGAAGGATGCGAATTATACTGAATCAATCTTTCGATTGCTTTGATTCAGTTGAATCATTCAACCAAGTAGGCTCATACCACAACAGAGCGAATTATAAAAAAAAGAGACATATTAAAAAAAAACATACTATATACATTGTCCTTTTCTCATCAAGTATTTGGTATTGAAAACAACCAAATATAGAATTAATGATAATTTTAGAAAAAAAACTTCTTAATACCATCATTTCAAAATTGTGATAAATTTTTAAGTAATATATTGAAAACAGTAATTGAAATGTTGATAAAATGTTCTGCACCAAATCTGGAATGTATTTCAGTCTGATTTGAATAAATTTTATTCACGTTGAATTTTAATTTAAGCTTCAATAAACCTTTCTAGGATACGCAGGACCGTAGGAAGAACCGACTCACCGACTTTTGGTGATTTGATTTATTGCCCAACAATGCACGAAACCAAAAAAATTAAAACAAATTATGTTTGTAACTAGGTATATTTTTTTTTGTTTATTTGTGAAACTTTACCAACGCTTTGGCATTCGTGTCAAATCTAGGTATATGATTATTCATTTTCAAGTACTATTACATTAAAAGTTTTCGTATGGAATCCTAACTTTATGAAATTTATTCTAAACCTAAAAGGTGAGCTTTCATCGATGGTGAAAATTGTATAATTTGTTTAAGAGTCTGGTAGATCAAGCTTTGTTGATTTGAGACAAGGCCGTGCGAACGGGGGGGGGGGGGGGGTTTGGGGTTTAACCCCCCACCCCCCCCCCCCCCCCATGAAGATTTGTCTAAGTAAAATTTTCGAAAAAGTAAAGAGAAATTACTTGATTTCAAAAGGTGTTATATAAGTGTAAACGAGAAAGTAAGAAATTTTTCTCGCCTCCGGCGGAAATTTATCTTCAAACACCCTAGGCTTGAGACATTTTATTTCACGACAATACATACATCTTGATATACGGATTGATAATCGTAAATTTAGATTGGAGAAATTGAAAATTTACACTTGACGTACAAAAACGCTACCTCGTCTATAGAATGGGTTTTAAACAGAATTATAACCAAAAAAATTCAGATCTTGAAAAATTTTTATTTCGAAATTTATTCATCGAATTCCAATATTATGCATCAACAAGTTCTAAGCCATGCATCATGACTCACGATGGCCATCTGAATTTGCAAACGAAAATCTAAAACCTTGTATTCTCTTCTTTTTTTACTAAAAACTTTGATTTACAAAAAATTGTGCTGATATGAAATATTATTCAAGAAACCAATTTCAGTCTCAATTTTTTGTTTGTTTGTTTTTTGTTCTTCTAAATGCTCAACATCACATTCAAAAACGTCTGATAATCAAAGGCCACGAAATTAACATGCTTCGAGGTGCAAAGAATTTGAAAGCTAATTTTGACCAAAAAGATGCAGTTTTACTACAAGCTTTGTTTTTTGAAAAACTTTTGCAAATATTTTGAAATCATTTTAGAAATTATTTTGACAAATTGTATTATTTTGACTAAAAAGATGCAGTTTTACTACAAGCTTTGTATTTTTTTTGAAAAACTTTTGCAAATTGCATTATTTTGACAAAACTTTAAATCAAAAATACAAGTTCTAAAAATAAAGGTATAAATCAATTTTTGGAACTTTCCTCACGACTTCAAGTTATTTTGAATTCTGCGAAAAAGTTTAAAGGTTTTCAATTTATGTACTTTTCCCCATTTTTAATGAAGTTTTAAACCAAATTGAATTCTAATTTTCAAAAAACAAACATTAACGAATTTTAAAGTAAAACTATTTAAGTTATTATTATTTTTAATCCATCTTTCTATTGAAAATGAAGAGAAGAAATGTAAAATAAGATGAATAATAAATAACAATCATAATAATTTTTCATGCAATTTTTTATCATGGTTATTTTTTTACGTGATCTAACATTTATTTGAAAATTCAGAATTTTCAAAAATCTGATGTTATATTTTATGAATCCTATATCTGTGCAATAAATCTTATGTCCGAAGCTTTATTCAAAATTTTGATTTGCGTTCTTTTGCTGGTGTTTCAGAAATATTGATTTGAAATTGGGCATCTAGACTGTTTACAATTTATTCTCAAGCAAATTTCTAGTCCAGAATAAGGAACATCATTTTGAATGATTTATCAATGACTTACCGAAAAATGCATTCTGTACTCAATTCAAACAAGCCCAATCTTCCAAACTATTTTGCAAATTCAAAGATTTTGACCTTTGATGAAAATAAATGAAATCTAAAAAAAATTAAGAGATAAAAATCATCTGATTTTCGAATCAAACTTGCTTGATGCAAACTTGGACCAAATTAATGATTTTAGTATAAAATGTGTCTTTAAAAAACTGCAATACTAACAAATTGCAGGCTAAATACGAGATATCACGTTTCTTTGCATGCCGCTAGTTTGTTCCATTATAAAGCATAATTCAAATGTGAATCTAATAATGAAACCTTATTCTACAGAATTTAACAAAACACTTCAATTCCATAATGAAAATCTTGTGGATGATTTTGAAAATGAAATTAGGGGTTTTTGGATAAAACAAAAAAATGTGTTTTCAAAATAATTTTGAGTCAAAATTTTAAATTTAGAAATTGAATTGACAAGCAATCTTGTAACACATTAAGAACCGCGAAGAAATCCATGACAAGAAACGCCGAAACTCGGCATTCTATATCTCAAAAACCTCTGGACTTAATTTTACAAATTTAGCGTGCTGTGGCAAATGCTGTGTTCAATTTTGACGAAAAAAGTTTAACAATTAAATTCAGTCCATTCGAGTTATATCTACTTCAAAGTGTTGCACACTGTTGCCAAGCAAAATACCGAGATATCTCGTATTTGGTCCGCAATGTGTTCAGTTCATGATGTCTTCACTTTTGAATTCCCCAACAATTTATATGGAGTTTTCAAAATTATTTACAAACTAAATCTTTTTCTGAATTTTGAATCTGCATTCTGAACTCTGATCATGAATTTAAAAAATTTCGCTTTGAATCTGTATCCGAATTTATATACGATTTCTGAAATGTACAAAAAATCTTATTCCTGATCAGAATTTTATGAGCCTAGTTCAAGAACCCTCATTCATGAATCCATTATTTAAATTCTGTAGTCCAGGATTAATTTAAGTTCACTATTTAATTTTTTTTTATTTTTACAGTACAGAGTGAATGAGAATTAAAATATGAATTTACAATGATCTGAATCTGAGATTTCTATTTTGGATTGCCATTTCGAAGCTTTAATGTTTGAATTTTGTGTAAGAATTAAGTTTTAGAACTTCGAATTTGAATATAAAATTTTGTTATATATGTACATATATTGGGAAAATTTTATCAAAACATTGAAAATGCATATGATCACGAAAAACATGATTCAAATTTGATATGAAATGCAAAACCAAATTTAAACCAGGATTTCAAAGCAGCTTTTCATTTCTAATTTCTTATCTTTATCGAACTGAAAAACTGAAATCCTGAACTAAATACGGAATCCGACATACGAAGATAGGAATACAATTTTGGTTGTGGGAATTATGGAATCACAACCTCCGAAATGGGTTTAATTAGATTTAAAATTTATTATTCAAACCTGAATTTCTATTACCAAGGGATAAAATTTTGAAAAAGTTTAGCAGAATTTTAGACTTGGGATTTTAAAGTTTTGGCATTAGTTTTTAGTCTAGTCTAGATTGTTACTCTTGATTAACCTTACTCTATTATCATAATTTGGTTCTGAATTTAAATTATACAGTGTAGAGTAGAATACCTCGCTTGCTTTTTTGGATCATCTTGGAGGGGATTTAAACCCTAAACCACCCCCCGACTAAAGCTCACCTCATGGACGATGGGCGCGCTCGCAGTCCCGGTATAGGGGAAAGGTTTCCTAAATTTGCCTATCGGGTTAAATGACCCTACGGCTGTTTGATGAAATGGCTGACTAGACAGCTTATCTGACCAATGCATTTTGAGGGCGATACGCTTAGAACATAAGGCAAGAAAGAATTTTATGAATTCACAAACTCAAAAAAATTTAAAAAATCATACAAGGTTTTGATACATTTTGATGTAATGTTTGGACTTTTAAAAATTATACGTAAAGAAACTTAAAACAAAAACTAGGATGGTTTTTGTTTCTTACTCAAATGAACTTAAGAAAGAAAACATATTTAAGCTTTTGTGGAGGTTTAATACTGATTATATAGTGGAATAATAGAGTGTTTTTGTATGCCCCCATCATGTTTGTAAAATGCCTCCATCCTAAAATAACAGGTTAAATAGAATAAATAAATTATTTTATCATTGAACCTCCAAATCTAAGCTCTGAATAACATCCTAAGAGAGAATTGAATATCTAAAAACAGCTTTGATAAAGTTTTTTTCATGGATGAACTGCCTCCATAGTATGGCAACCCTAACTTTTGTTTTATTCCATGAAATTATAATACACATAGATTTTTATAAAACTTGAGCTTTGTCGTACGGAAATTATTACTTTCTAGCAGTTTCAATGAAATTATATGGCAATTTTGGCCAAAAAAAAGAAATTTTGTTTAAAACATAAATAGGCGCATTAAGCCCGCACGGTTTGAGGTTCGGCATTTTAGACAACACTTACAATAAAATCGTTTTCTTGGAAACAGAAGAAAATTTTAACATAAAAATTACTCCAATGTATAGAAAACAGATGCTTGAACACGTGTCTATAGTTTTTGTACACATATTTGATGTGATATTTGAATAAATCAGTGTTCTGCTTAATAGGCGCATATAGCCCGCTCCTCCCCTACGATTTCTCGTGTGGTAAACAGAGAGAGAGAAATAGCCTTCACTCCAATTTCACTCCGATTAGCTGTCATTCTTATGGAAATGTGTGTAAGAGTAAAGAGCAGGATTTATTTTTTTTTAGCAGGCCCAATCCCAATTGAGAATTGGAACAAACTTGTGCTCATATTGTGATGCTCCTGGTGGACGGATTTGTCAGCTTTACGTATGTATTTTTGACATTCCGCAAACCGACTGTACTTTGTAAACAATCACCATGGAAACCAAAAGAAGGAAAAAAATTGTGCACAGTCATTTGAAAAATCCATTGTGATCGGCATCTGGGTCAGCTAAACAGCTGAAATTTCCCAGAAATACCATATTATGCGTTATCAAACACTATTAATAAACATTGACGACGATTCGAAAGCCTTAAGCCAATTATCGGAGTGGAACTGTCCACCGGAAATTGCGTTTTAAAAATTTTGAAGAAGGTTAAGAGGTCCAACCTGTCGGACCTTGATTTGCCCAGAAAATTTGGTGCAGCCCATAGTACCGTGAGGAGAGTTCAGGGCAATTTTCAAGCAAAATTTAAATTGGGGTTCGCCGATAAATTTGCGGGAAAATTTGTTATTTGGCAGGGCATTTGCAGCTGCGGCAAAAAAAACGAAAGTTTTCGTTACAAATAAGACAATAATGACGCCGCAACTATACCAAAAAGAGTGTCTCTAAAAACGAATTTTGCCGTTCATTTGATCCCACGACCATCCCGTAATGTTTTGGCCAGATTTGGCAGGCTGTCATTATAGCAAAGCTGTTCAAGAATGGTATGCGGAGAAAGAGAAAAACAATTTCATTCAGAAATCCAAGATCAACTTATTGGGATCTATACCGTCAACTGGGGCCACATACAACAAATTTCAACTTCAATGGCTTCTAAAAAACTTTTGTTCACAGTTAGTCCTACCCCTTATGCATCAACAGTTTTAAGGATGATGAGACATCAAATTGGGGTAGTTCGAAAAATAATTGGTTTCTTTTATTATTTTTGTTTTTTAAAACCATTCGACTTTCACTCTCCTCAGAAAATGAGGGAAATTGCAACAAACTTTGCTTTTAATGAAAAATCTCATGAACACGTATGCAAATTTATAGTTTTTAATATGTTTGCGATGCCTTAAAGAACATTCCGCATGAAAACACCGATTGCAGTAATTCTTTTGTCTGGAGAAACTTATTTTCACATTTTTTACTGAAAATAAGGATACTGCATACATTTAGGGGTTAAATAAAAAGGGGAAAAATTCTACAAGCTAAAATCATAAAAATAAATGTTTGTGTGGTGACTTTCCATCGGTAACACATTACATTTAGTAATTATGTTTAGAATAATTATGTTGAGCAGTAAAACTAGCTCACCTTGATCTGATGATTCTAATATTTTTATTGTTATGTTTACTGTTATTAATACTCCCATTACATATCTACCACAGTTTGGATGAAAAAAATGTCAATGTTTACAACGCGTGATGCAAAACATTCATACTCCAGCACATGGAAACAAGATTTTTAAGGTGTTCCTTTGATTTGCGTTTTGTTGCATTTTACCCCAGACACCTAACTGAATTATAAAAATATCTTTTTAAAAAAATTGAGTGATTGTTCGAAAAATATTTTTACACCAACAGTGTTGGTATAGCATGAGGAAACCAGTAAAAAGTTTGTAGTTAATATTATCAAGCCAATCCGTCATACGATTTTGCAAATTAAAACTTTAAAAAACTAGCATAAGATGCGAGAAATTATGTAATCATCATTTTGTAATCATTAAAAGATAACTTTATCACAATACATTAAATTGAAAATTGATTCAGTGTGGTGTTTAACAAATGTTGAATCTTACCCCGCTGATGCATGATGCCCCGTTTGACGGCATTTGGAGCATCTTGCTACTAAATTTTATGGATATACAGGCTGTTCAATAAGTTCAAATACACTTTTTAAGCAAATGGTGTGGTGAAGCCGTAGCATATACATCTAACTTTTTGTTAGAGTATTTTGTGCCCTCATCAGACAAACAATTCTCATTATCATTGATGTTTTCGAGAATAAACAAGTACAGAATTCGTAAACTTGTCTCATATAAAATCTATTTTTTCGTATTATGTGTGAAACGTCGAAAAAGTAGCTACTGGCTAAGCTGATTTTCAAAAAGCCTATCAACGTGATGGAGGATAAAACTATTCCACATCATAAATAGACGAAAACCATTGAATATGTGCTTGTGTAACTTTGTATTAAGTTTACATTGATACAAAATGGATTTTGCATGCTCCCTCGGAATCACGAAATCAAGCTAAAACTTAATGTTAGTATGATATAGAATAGAAATTCGTATTCATGTAACATGACAGTCAATATTTAGGTAAAGGACAAATCATTATCACGGGATGATCAGAATTAATTTGATTTATTCGTAGGTTTGGTCTCTTCCCACTGTTCTTGCGGCCTTGTTGTGCTTCAGTTTTGCTTGATTTTCCACCACAGCTTTCACTCCAACCTAACGGATTTTTTTCTCGAATCGGCTTCTTTGTGCGGCGTAGAATGAATATTATTTTCGGTGGTAATTTTCTGATTAGAACTGCGTTACTACCTTTTTCTTTGTACACCGACGACGCAGATATTAATTTCTCAACCGATAATCATGATTTGACACGTGTAGCTGCTACTGAAAGAATACAGCGTGAGGTGAGGTTCTTATCCCTTGTGGGTTGATTGAAAGTGTCACAAAAGAAAACAACAAAAGGTCTAATTTGCAAAGTGATTCTAAATGATGGATAAGAAAAAGTAAAGGTTAAACTTAAATTTATGGTGAGTTTTAGAGTTAGTTCATTCGATCACGCTCAATGTTAAATTCGTAGAACTGCTTGTCAATTCTCACGTGTCTTAACGTGGATTATCTAAAACAAAATCTGTCAGAGCAAACGAACGAAATTCGGCTATTCCCTCGAGAAAATCGATGCTGTATGTCTACACTACATAAAACATGCTTGTGGAACACATAGATCCCGTCATTCAGATAATGGAACCGGATGTTTACACGTCAATCAATCGATTATGGTCTCTCAATCAACGAAACGAGACGAGGCCTTGCCATTCATCCATCTATCCATCTATCCCGGATTGCTCACTGCTGACGAAGGCGCAGTTTTTCCGCAACACCCAAACACGTGTGGTTTTTACTACGGCTTTCGTACATCCCCAACCCAATTCGCTCAACTCAGCTCAATGACAACCCGAATGATTAACGGTTTGGGATGTGTCAACATATGTGTCCTTTTATAATTATGGATGGACTCCGGCTAGTGTTGACAGATAATAAATGTTTTGTCTATCGAGGATTGTTTTTTGCTACTTGAAGGCACTTCATCAAGTAGAAAAGTCAATTAGCGAAATCCAACGGGAGAGCTGCATTCTCAGTAACTTATTTTTAGGATACACTATATAAATAAAGTAAATTTTCAACAGCCATCGTCGTGCTCCAAACAACACTCTGAGACATAAACTAAATAAAAATGCAATACATTCGTTGAGATTATCAGCAAATCCCTCGTTATAAATTTGACAAAAACACACAATATGGATGTCTGAGATATTTTCATTTTCTCGAAAATATGTGTCGCAGATCTGCGGAATGTTTTGTCCACAAAATCCACCCACTCACCCACCCACACATCTGACGAGTTTCCTCCGCAGTATAATCTGTAAACAACAAACATGACCTGGGCAGCTCAAGATTTCGAGAGCTTATATTTTTCCTACATTTTTATCCTGCGCCCCAGACTGTGAACAAATCGAAGTCCAATCCAGTCCGGTGTATTATTTCGTGCGGCTCCAATCCGAGTGTATGACCAAAGCAGAACGCACTCTCTGGAGCCACCAGCATTGGGCGGAGGTGTATTTTCCCAGTATAATTGCTGTAGCGCCATCGCGCGAGGGATCTGTTTTCTTATGATTTGTGACCACTTGTTTGCACTTGTACTTTTCACTTTTGCTGGGTGTTCTGGTGTTTTTGCACAAGACAACAAAGTCGTCGTCGTCGTCTTCGTCGTTTCATCGACGTTTCAGTTCATGGAAGTCGCCGATTTGCTATCGTCACACGCACAGGACAGGGAACATTCGGGCTAAGCTCAAGTAGCAAGCAATGTAGAGCTACGCCTGAAAGCTTTCGCCGAAATAAAATTATTCGATTATGTAAGCTTCTCGATGTTTGTGCTCGTTTGCCTTTACGGGTTTCTGGTTTCACGCGAAAATTAACAGCACAACAAATAAACGCTAAGTGAACGCAATTAGGAAGCAACATAAAACATAAACTCGACTTGAAAATAAATTCAATTGTGTCAAAAAATGCAGCTTTTAAAAGCACATTCAAAATTTTAAGGCAAAATTTTGAGGACATTCTTAACATTTAAATTCTTATTAAATTCTTATTAATTTAGTAGAAACTTTAAAATTCAAATTCTGGGCTCAGAGCTCTGACTTCTATAAGAATATATTCAATAATTTCCCATGACGATATTCAAATTTTTTTAGCATTTTAAATTCCAACCAATGAATTTCAAATTTGGATTTATAAACAAAAAAAAATGATTCCATAGAAAGACTACTAACATTGAATAAATTTGAATAAATCTAAATCCAAGGAAGAATGAATAAAAAAAAATTTCCACAATCCATTTTTGTTGCTTTTTACATTTTTGTCATTTTTGTCGTTTTTGCCATTATTGTCGTTTTTGTCATTTTTGTCATTTTTGTCATTTTTGTCATTTTTGTCATTTTTGTCATTTTTGTCATTTTTGTCATTTTTGTCATTTTTGTCATTTTTGTCATTTTTGTCATTTTTGTCATTTTTGTCATTTTTGTCATTTTTGTCATTTTTGTCATTTTTGTCATTTTTGTCATTTTTGTCATTTTTGTCATTTTTGTCATTTTTGTCATTTTTGTCATTTTTGTCATTTTTGTCATTTTTGTCATTTTTGTCATTTTTGTCATTTTTGTCATTTTTGTCATTTTTGTCATTTTTGTCATTTTTGTCATTTTTGTCATTTTTGTCATTTTTGTCATTTTTGTCATTTTTGTCATTTTTGTCATTTTTGTCATTTTTGTCATTTTTGTCATTTTTGTCATTTTTGTCATTTTTGTCATTTTTGTCATTTTTGTCACTTTTGTCACTTTTGTCATTTTTGTCATTTTTGTCATTTTTGTCATTTCTGTCATTTCTGTCATTTTTGTCATTTTTGTCATTTTTGTCATTTTTGTCATTTTTGTCATTTTTGTCATTTTTGTCATTTTTGTCATTTTTGTCATTTTTGTCATTTTTGTCATTTTTGTCATTTTTGTCATTTTTGTCATTTTTGTCATTTTTGTCATTTTTGTCATTTTTGTCATTTTTGTCATTTTTGTCATTTTTGTCATTTTTGTCATTTTTGTCATTTTTGTCATTTTTGTCATTTTTGTCATTTTTGTCATTTTTGTCATTTTTGTCATTTTTGTCATTTTTGTCATTTTTGTCATTTTTGTCATTTTTGTCATTTTTGTCATTTTTGTCATTTTTGTCATTTTTGTCATTTTTGTCATTTTTGTCATTTTTGTCATTTTTGTCATTTTTGTCATTTTTGTCATTTTTGTCATTTTTGTCATTTTTGTCATTTTTGTCATTTTTGTCATTTTTGTCATTTTTGTCATTTTTGTCATTTTTGTCATTTTTGTCATTTTTGTCATTTTTGTCATTTTTGTCATTTTTGTCATTTTTGTCATTTTTGTCATTTTTGTCATTTTTGTCATTTTTGTCATTTTTGTCATTTTTGTCATTTTTGTCATTTTTGTCATTTTTGTCATTTTTGTCATTTTTGTCATTTTTGTCATTTTTGTCATTTTTGTCATTTTTGTCATTTTTGTCATTTTTGTCATTTTTGTCATTTTTGTCATTTTTGTCATTTTTGTCATTTTTGTCATTTTTGTCATTTTTGTCATTTTTGTCATTTTTGTCATTTTTGTCATTTTTGTCATTTTTGTCATTTTTGTCATTTTTGTCATTTTTGTCATTTTTGTCATTTTTGTCATTTTTGTCATTTTTGTCATTTTTGTCATTTTTGTCATTTTTGTCATTTTTGTCATTTTTGTCATTTTTGTCATTTTTGTCATTTTTGTCATTTTTGTCATTTTTGTCATTTTTGTCATTTTTGTCATTTTTGTCATTTTTGTCATTTTTGTCATTTTTGTCATTTTTGTCATTTTTGTCATTTTTGTCATTTTTGTCATTTTTGTCATTTTTGTCACTTTTGTCACTTTTGTCATTTTTGTCATTTTTGTCATTTTTGTCATTTCTGTCATTTCTGTCATTTTTGTCATTTTTGTCATTTTTGTCATTTTTGTCATTTTTGTCATTTTTGTCATTTTTGTCATTTTTGTCATTTTTGTCATTTTTGTCATTTTTGTCATTTTTGTCATTTTTGTCATTTTTGTCATTTTTGTCATTTTTGTCATTTTTGTCATTTTTGTCATTTTTGTCATTTTTGTCATTTTTGTCATTTTTGTCATTTTTGTCATTTTTGTCATTTTTGTCATTTTTGTCATTTTTGTCATTTTTGTCATTTTTGTCATTTTTGTCATTTTTGTCATTTTTGTCATTTTTGTCATTTTTGTCATTTTTGTCATTTTTGTCATTTTTGTCATTTTTGTCATTTTTGTCATTTTTGTCATTTTTGTCATTTTTGTCATTTTTGTCATTTTTGTCATTTTTGTCATTTTTGTCATTTTTGTCATTTTTGTCATTTTTGTCATTTTTGTCATTTTTGTCATTTTTGTCATTTTTGTCATTTTTGTCATTTTTGTCATTTTTGTCATTTTTGTCATTTTTGTCATTTTTGTCATTTTTGTCATTTTTGTCATTTTTGTCATTTTTGTCATTTTTGTCATTTTTGTCATTTTTGTCATTTTTGTCATTTTTGTCATTTTTGTCATTTTTGTCATTTTTGTCATTTTTGTCATTTTTGTCATTTTTGTCATTTTTGTCATTTTTGTCATTTTTGTCATTTTTGTCATTTTTGTCATTTTTGTCATTTTTGTCATTTTTGTCATTTTTGTCATTTTTGTCATTTTTGTCATTTTTGTCATTTTTGTCATTTTTGTCATTTTTGTCATTTTTGTCATTTTTGTCATTTTTGTCATTTTTGTCATTTTTGTCATTTTTGTCATTTTTGTCATTTTTGTCATTTTTGTCATTTTTGTCATTTTTGACATTTTTGTCATTTTTGTCATTTTTGTCATTTTTGTCATTTTTGTCATTTTTGTCATTTTTGTCATTTTTGTCATTTTTGTCATTTTTGTCATTTTTGTCATTTTTGTCATTTTTGTCATTTTTGTCATTTTTGTCATTTTTGTCATTTTTGTCATTTTTGTCATTTTTGTCATTTTTGTCATTTTTGTCATTTTTGTCATTTTTGTCTTTTAGTCAATTTGGTCATTTTTGTCAGTTTTGGCATTTTCGTCATTTTTGTCATTGTTGTTATTTTTGTAATTTTTGTATTTTTTGTAATTTTTGTCATTTTTGTCATTATCGATGTTTAGTGTTTAGATTGTGAGAAATAAAATGTTTTAAATTGAAAAATAAAGAATCGTTTTGACCGATTGTTTCTTCGAATGAATTTAGATTTTCTCTACATCGGAAACCGTTCCCATCCAGACGACAAATGATGTCCTGTCACGTGGACTGTTGTTAGGCTGCTTCCCGATAATTCGTCTTGGGAATTGTCCTGTCGGTCGCTAGCGGATATTCATTGTTCCTGCTCTTGCTTCCTCGATAACCCGGTGGCGTGTAGCGAAATGTATACGGATCATGTCCTATTTTTCTCTGACCAAACCAGCTTTTCCCCCCAGAGTGATAGCACAGATTTTGCTACAGTTTATATCTCCGTCCGATTTCGTTTATGTTGTTGTGGTTTTTTTTTCACATCTTTTCACTTCATGCTTCATCGGACAAAATTCCAACGACATTCCATTACAACAGTATCGGTGAAGACGAATGATGTTCTGGTGATTCTGTGATGATGTTTTTTGCCAATGATCATATAATGGCCCTGATGACAGCTCATTATCATCCAATTTCATTGGAATCTGCGAACGGATGGTTTCCATCCAATCCAAACTGTATTCCGCTTGAGATTCGAGAACAACTATTTTCAAGAATTGGTGGTTAACGGACACCATCAGCAGCTAGTACTCTAGTGGTAATGGGACTTGGGACAGTCACTAGAGGCGCTTATTACTGTTTTGAATTCGTCCCCTTTTAGTGCAAATGCAATTTCGTTGTCCCCCGGAAGTGCAGCGATTGTGATCGTTCCGGAACAGGACGCTTCCGTTTGTTTTCATCCGTTGGGAGGAGTGTGTTATGGTCTGGCGAGAGAGAAAAATGCATCATCAACATCAACATCAACAACATGGAAAACGGTCACGTTCGGAAGCGGAAATCAAGATGTTTTTCTCTATCGCCCAAACGGCAACGACGACGTCGAACAGCATTCTCGAATAACGATGCGTTTTTACCGTTTTTACAGCTTAGTCAGTGGTGGGCACCGATGGCTATATATTTGAGGTCTCGAGGTGATATTTTCAGCGAAAAATAACTTGGGTTGATGTTCTGGAGCAAATTTCTTAGATTAAAATATCAAAATGACGCAACGAAACAGAACAGGAAGAGTAGGCGTGTCCTGAAACATCAGCATGTGTTTTGTTTTCGTGCGGAGAAAAATTATTAAAATTTTAAGAAAAACCTAATAATTTCGAGGATTTTAAAAACTAATTCGACTAGGGATTGATATAAATGTGCGAATTAAGTGTTTTTCAGAAAGTTGCGCGTGTGAAACATGCACAGTAGCCGTTCGTGAGATGCCGAAAGAAACGGTCGATGTTTATGGAAATTGTTAGGAGTTATTACAAAATATCTATTCAATAGAAGATTTTTTTTTGGTTTATTTAAGACACTTTACCACCTTGTGGCATACGTATCTAAATTATTCAGGAAGCTATAATATGTGAAATAATATGAAAAAACCATAAATTTCAAGATCACCGGAACCAGAAAAAATTGGAAGTCATCATCGGTGGAAACCTATCCCTCATCACTAGAGTTTGGTGAGATCGTTTCTTTTAAAAAATTATTTCTAAATCAAATTCGTTCTATTTTTTTTTTGTTTATTAATCCTATTTGCCAAATAGGATTTCCCTTAAAAAATTCCTTCCCCCTCCTTTCTGAATACAACACCCTGGGTTCCCTGCACCCGAAAAGTTCATTTCGTTGTATCAGAATATCCCCATTATGATTACATTGACTTGCCGCGGTGTGCATTAAGTTACCACACTTATGCTTAAAATCAATATTTGAAATGAGTGTTGTATCCAGATACTCATTTTGGCATCTTGTGTTGATTTTAATTATGAGTTGTACGTGTGTTAGCCAATGCAAGATGTGTGTAGTCTCCCAATGCTATGCTATGCTATGCTAAAATGACGCAACGGAAAAGAACAGTGTCGGAAAAGTACAGTTTTCAAATCGACAGAAATCAACGAAAATTAAAAAAGTAATTGAATTTAAAGAAATGACAAAAATGGCAAAAATGACCAAATCGACAAAAATTGCAAAAAAGACAAAAATGACACAAATGACAAAAATAACAAAAATGATAACATTGACAAAAATAACAAAATTGACAAAAATAGCAAAATTGACAAAAATAACAAAATTGACAAAAATACCAAAATTGACAAAAATAACAAAAAATTATAAAAAAAATGACAAAATATACAAAAATTACAAAAAATAATAAAAATGGCTTCAACATCTTTAACTCGCCCACCACAGCAATGCACTGAGCTGATTTGCGTTCGACCGAAACCGTTTTCATTCGAGACGCCATCTGCCATTAGAATGCAGCAGTAGGTACCTACCTATTCTGAAGAAGTTACTTGAGTTTCAAAGCACATTTTCTTCCCCCCAACAACCGAAATGGCTGCGGCGCATTCAAGAACTTCACGTTTCCGCTGCTGCTGCCATTAGAAATGCGAGTAAGTCACACAGCACATAAAACAAAATCGTCGTCGTCGTCGTCGTCGTAATAAAATTCCTCGCAAACAGATTGCAGGCACGGTTTCGGAACGAGCAATTTTCCGCTGTCGGCAAATGTCCACCACACTGCACTACACTCTATTCACCGGCCATGTCCGGATTACTGGGCGATTGTGACATTCCCAGACAGTTGTCAACGTGCAGTTTTCAAGTACCTCCTGGGCTGGAAAAAAAGATTTAAAAAAAAAACGGTCATTCGACGAGGACGTCCCAGATCCAATTCCGTGGCTGGCAGAAAGAGACAGAAGCTTCACACCCAGGAAAAGCCACACACTGTTCTGGCACTGATTTGATCTTTTCAATTCATTCACTGCATTTCCGGTGGGTTGGCGTTCGGATAAGTACTTCATGCATGGCGATGTCATTGCCATATAATACACTGGCTGAAACAGCTCTCTTTTGATATTAGGTTGGTAGGTACCTTCTTGTGGTGGATTATCACGTTGTGACATTTGGCGGCGCTGTATTGACGCTCGGGAAATGACAATTGTGGCTAAATGTCCTTGTTTTGTACTTTATGGTTGATAAACAGGGAAGTCGATGATACCTACTATCATATCAGTTTTTTAAACTAATGAAATTGTTCTACCATCAACTAATGAAATTATTCTAGTTGCCTACCCTTTTTTCAAAACTGGCATCAGGAATCCCTTTTTTTTAAGAAAGGTTTTAAAACGAAATTATGTTGCCAACTGAATCAAGTATCAGAATTCTGCCTATTATGTCTTTGTAAAATAGTGATTTTCTAATATCATAAGAAATCTCTGGTTGCTAATAACGTTACATAATAAAGGTTTACCACTGCTAACCGCGCAAGCTATCGCTACGAACGTTGGACGACTAATGGATGCCGATGCAATAGGACCGAGTGCACGAGAAGGAAGGTTGATAGAAAGAGACGAGAGAAGTGCCCCAGTTCGACGAGGGGTAATCAAATGTCAGTAATACTGCGCAAAATGTAATCGGGATATCTTTCGATAATCCATTACTTACATTCCCCTCCTTCTCTATCAAAAAGGAACGAAAGAAAAAGAAGAGAAGTTATTGCAAATATTCTGTAGTATGGTCGCCTTTGTACAAATAAACAGTTTTTCCTGGTCCTCATAACAATGGTTTATATTCAATACCTTTCATTTTTTTATCAATCATTTCAAGTTTTTTTTTTTTAAAAAACAAGCTAAAAATTTTCCATAGCAACCTTTGCTGAATGATATAAACGCAAAACGGTGTAGCCGTGCAATTTTCCTCTGGGATTATCATCCTTTCGGGTGATAGCCGTACATTGATAAAAGACATGTTAAGCTAAGGATAACCAACATTCTAAAGAATATTGTTTTTTTTTATTGAGGAAAACTTTTAATTGTTCCAAAAACAAAACAAAATCATAAATAAATTACTTCATTAATTATTTGGCCCGTTGTACGCAGCGGGTTCGTTCGGCCCATTGTACACGCTGGTCCTGCAATTGCGTGATAATTTTCTTTTCTTGCTTATATTAATTTGAACGTGTAAAACTATGGGAGAATTCAAGGCAAAGTTTAAATTCAAGGTTTTTATCGTGTACAAGTGTAAACAAACCGCCCTTGACCTTGACATTGAAAACATTCCAATTGGAAAACATTTCAGCAAAAGTAAGAAATTTTGCTCAGAAAAGACCTGTTTCCTACTACCATCCGAACACTGTACGCGAATGGCGGAAGTTAACCAGCATAAGGCTCAGCGAGTGCACACTGGAAGAGACGGAAATCAAGAAATAGTGAGTATTTCTATAATCGATAAGATGATGGATGATATGGATCTTTTAATTATTTTTCTTTCGTTTTAGTGACAAGGCGCTCCTGGGTTTCTTTTTCGCAAGCCCAAACGTAGCTCTTCAAATGGTCGGGTATTTTCTTTTCCCTGGAAGACCGCCTAGGCTCTACTGGATGCTCCGGAATGTTTTGAGCCGCTGCTGATGGGATTGAGTCCAGTTGTTCTGCTGTTTCTAATGCGTCAGGTATGTGCTGGTTATACATTTTCCATTCATGGACACGTCGGGCTTGGGAAACATGTCTTCTTATCGTTGCTCCGTGTTCGTCTTCCAGTAGAAGATTTCCGTTGTTTTCCTTGATAACGGAATACTTTTTCGGGTGAAACCTGGTTTCGCCTTTAGATCGGTTAATTCTTTCTAAGATTACCATATCGCCTTTTTTGACACGACATTTTCGGGCACGTCTACGTGTATCCCCTAACTGTTTCCCTTGAACTTTCGCCTTTCGGTCTCTCTCATCAAGAATTTTGTCTTTTAGTTTAACGTTACTGGGACCGAGAAGTGGAAGCCGGCGTCTGATTTTCCTTCTCATAAGGACCTCTTCCGGCGGTACTTTTGTTACGGAGTGTTCCGCTGAATTGTGAGCCTGAACGGAGGCCTGAAGCTCATCGATATAGTTTGTACCGTTACTTAAGGCCGCCGCCATAGCTTTATTGATTAACTTCATATAACCCTCCACTAGTCCGTTCTGCTGTGGATAGTACGGTGTGGAGTATATGACATTAATACCGCGTTCTGTGCAAAAATCTTTATAATCCTGACCGTTGAAAGGGGGCCCGTTATCTGTTTTAATACTCTCTGGGAAGCCTTCTCTTTCAAAAATTTCGTTTAGTACTTTTTGAGTGTGATCAAAGCTTGTAGATTTTACTGGCCGAGCAATTAGGTACCTTGAACGGTAGTCAACCACAACCAGTATAGAAATTCCACCATAATGTGTATACGGTCCATTGAAGTCGAGAGCTATTGTTTGCCACACGTTCCTTGGCGCAAATAACCGTTTCATGGGCGTCGGCTTTTCCGGTCTCCCACATGTTGCACACAATTGACACGCTTCTATCCACCTTTCGACATCTGCATTGATACCAGGCCACCACACTCGACCCCGTAATATACTTTTCATTTTGGAAGTCATGGGGTGACCATTGTGCGCCAAGTTTAACGTCTGGTTTTGCAACAATTTTGGGACAACAGCGCATCCACGCTTAACGATGATACCTTTGTAAACTGATAAATCTTCTGCAACCTTTTCGAAGTTGTGCAGCTCGGCAGGCCAAAGGCCTGAATCGAGGGCTATCAACACTTTTTGTAGGGTTTCATCATTCGCGGTGCCTTTGCGAATTTGTTCTTCGGTGAGGAAGCCTGAAGCGTTTACGCTTAGTACAGCGATTTCCCACGGGCTTTTATTTTCCTCAAATGGACCGTCTTTACCGCAATAGAGGCGTTATGAAGGATCGGCAATATTATCACGCCCGCGAACGTATTCGACATCATAGTCGTACGGACTTAAGCGTAAAGCCCAGCCGTCTGCGCGAGTTAAAGCTCTCTTGGAATTTTCGCGAGAGCGATTTAAGATAAATGCCACCCCTTGGGCATCAGTGCGAAGTGTGAAATGACGTCCGAAAAGAAAAAAGGAAAAGCGCTCTACTCCCCACACAGCACTGAGGGCTTCGCGTTGATTTTGTGCATACCGTTTTTCCGTTTCCGTCAAAGCTTTGGACGCGAAACTGATTATTCTTGAGACGTTGTTTTTATCTTCCTGTACTAAGACAGCTCCTAGAGCATTGGGGATGCATCTGTATACAAGATAGTGCGATCTTCATTACTGAAGTATCCTAATGTGGTTGTGCATTTGATAATCTTTTCCTTCATTTCTTCGAAAGCTTTCGATTCAGTTGGACCCCAGCTCCACGATTTGGTTGTCGCAACCGCCCAAAGTGGGCTAGATATCTCAGAGAAGTGTTGTATGTGAGGACTCACAAATGATGCTAAGCCTAAGAAACTTCGTAACTCAGATGCTGTTGTGGGCTCTCGAAATTGTTGTATGTTTCTTATTTTCTCGTCCTCAATGTGAAACCCCTGTTCGTTAAGCAGATGACCTAGGAATTTTATTTCTCTCTTATCGAACTCGCACTTTTCTCTATTGAGCGTAAGATTGTTTTCCTCCAAGGTTTTCGTAACTGCGGCTACTGTTGATCGAAGCTCTTCTAGTCCTGAAGCGTATATCAGTATATCGTCTATATAGACGATAATATTTGGTATATCCTGCAATATTCTGCACATCTCCTTCTGGAACACTTCAGGAGCGCAATTGACTCCAAACATTAGACGCGTGAACCTATACATGCCCCCCTCGGACAAGAAAGTTGTGAGTTCTCTCGATTCCTCGTCAAGCTCCAGGTGATAAAACGCGTTACTTAAGTCCAGTTTAGAAAAGAACTTACTCCCGTGCAGTTTCACTTTCATTTCGTCGATTAAGGGTAGACGATAATATTCTCGCTTGATGGCTGTGTTTGGGGCTCGCATGTTGACCACGAGGCGAAAGTCGTTCTTTCCCTTGGGGACTGCAGACATGCCGCTTATCCACTCTGGGGCTTTAGGTACTCTCTCAATTATTCCTCGGGCTTCCATGTCTACTAGTCGCTGGCGAGCCCCATCCCGAAGTGCCGCGGGAACATTGTAATAGGCGTTCCGTACGGGCGGAATATTTCTATCGATGCTAAATCTTACCTTCACACCCGGTACTTTTGGAAAGATATCTTTCTCGGGAAGAGTCTCACAAATGTTCACCGATGCTCCAACTTCTAGAAGTCTCAGGTCACTTGCTGTCTTACGCCCAAGGAGCGAACAACGGCCATTCTGTACGACTAAAAATTCCGCTTGAATTTTTGGTTTTTTGTACCCGACGGCGTAGATTGTAGCTACAAATGCGCATTCCAAAGGAATCGGGGTATTCGAAGCATATGCGCGAAGATCATTGTACTGGGAATGGTCTACCAGTTGAAGTTCTACTTGGCCCTGATCAAATTGACTCTTTAAGCATACCCAGTCTTTTCCCGCGAGTATGTTCACATCTGCACCGGAATCTATTAGGAACTCGATTGGGTTTGAGGACCCTACGCTACATTTTATAAGCACATCGTTGAGGGATAGTGCACAGATATTCTGAAATGATTCAGTAAAAAACAATTTTACTCCCCAATAATTTTTTTTATTAAAATATTCAAGCATAATCTTTTATACCTCTTCATTTTCCTTCTTTTCAGGGACGACGAAACATTTTGGATCTGACTCTATTGCTCTAAGTCTCCGATTCGGGCAACATCTTGCGAAGTGATCCTTTTTGCCACAACTTTTGCAAACCAAACCTAGAGCAGGGCATGTACTGGAACGATGACTACCATGATTGCAGCTTGGGCAACGAGGGCGCTGATTCTCCCTGGAGTCGTCGTCAAACCGAGATCGCTTAGGTGGTGGATTTTTGAAGTTTCTACGGAAATTATCGTTACGTCTGAGCGGCTGACGATATGATGCTTTATGCCTATGATTTATCATGAATGCGCTACTAGACGAACTCGCTTCAATGTTTGCGGCTTCTTCTCGTGTGGCAGACTGCACGATGAAGTTGACATCAGAGCCACTTAATCTGGCGAATTTTGCAACGTCTCGGTTGGTAATGCCCTTCAAGAGTTGAGTTCGGACAAATTTCTCTTGGTCTTCGCGACTGTACCCGCAAAGGCGTACTTTTTCCACTAATCTGGAGTGGAACGTGACGACAGATTCGTCCACACCTTGCTTCATCGCTTGAAAACTATCGTGCTCCGCCGAGGTGTCTGTCATAGACAAGAGATGCTTTTCAATGTTTTTAACAAAGTCTTCGAAGCAGGATGGATTAGAGAGGTCTGGCATCAAGTAAAAAGCATTCACGATTCCTTGAAGTTGATCGCTCAAAGAGATGTACAAAAGCTGAGCTTTTTGTCTAGATGAGTGGGCATTTCCGAGCGAGGCTGCCATTTCAAAGTTCTGAAAGAACCGGCACCACGATTCCCACATCTTGTTCGCTGGTATGTTCTCCGGGAAACGACGGACATGATCCCAGCGAATGTTATTTGATGCACCGTAAGTAACTGGTAATGCTTTCTCGGAGACCGGTGGCTGGCGCTCTGGGATAGGAGATGACGCAGCCTGATCGACACGTTCGCTTGGAGTGCCAATGTTTGAAAAGGACGGTGGCACCTCACCTTTTTGGTAAGCAGCAAGTGCGTCGGTAAGCCAGATACCAAATCTGTTAAATGAATCGATTGTCTTCTGCTTGTGTGCATCCGGATTGATGCCTGAACTGGGGCCCCGGTCATCAGGTTTTGAAGCTGATTCACTCCGGTCGGTTTCCAATCCTTCGGACCAAATTCTTGTTGGATGACGTACGGTGGCTGCGCACGTTTCTTCAACCAAGTCGCAGTTAGAATCTGCTGTAGCATCACGATCCCTATTCAAGATTGAATGTATACTGGTGAGTTGAAATGCCCATAACTTAACTTGACATGACTTACGGAATATTAGTTTCAACATCGTCCAAGTCGGAATTGCAATTGTCGGAGGAGTATTCATCCTTGTTACTTAGGAGCACGTACCGTCCTGGCCGCGGCATTTTTCCGTACTTCTTGTGATAGAACGAAAAGAGAAAGTTTTAGACTATTAGAGTATGCATATTGTCCTGTTATAAGCAAATTACTTTATCCAACAACAATTTACCACTTTGGAAACAAAAAGTTAACAAAAGCCATACATTTTTTTTCACTGACCGTTTTGGCCTAGTCATAAATTTTTTTATGATCAACAATTTTGGCTTAATTGGATTATAGTTCCCGACTGGCGATTTTGCCTGAACTGGACAAAAGTCCTCGACTTGCAGTTTAGTTTTTAATGGACTATTATCTTTGACTGGCGATTTTTGCCTAACTGGACTAAGAGTCCTCAACTGGCGAACTCGCCTGAACTGGACTTTCGTCCTCGACTGGCAGTTTTGCCTTTACTGGACTTTCGTCCCCGACTGGCAATTTTTGCCTTAACTGGACCAAAAGTCCTTAACTGGCGAACTCGCCTGAACTGGACTTTCGTCCTCGACTGGCAGTTTTGCCTTTACTGGACTTTCGTCCCCGACTGGCAATTTTTGCCTTAACTGGACTACGAGTCCTCAACTGGCGAACTCGCCTGAACTGGACTTTCGTCCTCGACTGGCAGTTTTGCCTTTACTGGACTTTCGTCCCCGACTGGCAATTTTTGCCTTAACTGGACTAAAAGTCCTTAACTGGCGAACTCGCCTGAACTGGACTTTCGTCCTCGACTGGCAATTTTGCCTTTACTGGACTTTCGTCCCCGACTGGCAATTTTTGCCTTAACTGGACTACGAGTCCTCAACTGGCGAACTCGCCTGAACTGGACTTTCGTCCTCGACTGGCAGTTTTGCAATATACGATTGCTAACCAGTCACTTCGAATAAAATGAAATAAAAATTAAAATGTCTTTTTAACCCAGCCTGGTCCTAAGCCTTGCATCAACTCAAATTCTTTAACTAACGATAAATATAAATTAAAAGGAAAATATTATTTAAACCCCGCCAATACTATAACCAACAAGTAGTATTTAGCCTGTTTGATATTAATTTTACTTAATCGGGAGAATGTCCTGCTCTCAGTGTTCTATTAGATCAAAAAAAAATTTTCACTTGGTTGATTGAAGTTTAAGTAACTCACCTTGGGTTGGATTGTTCCGCTTGAAACTTTCCGCTGAATTCAGCAAGGTTAGAAGAGAAGTCGGTGGCACTTAACGCTTGATGAAAACACCTTGAATTCAATTGTCCCGTTTTAAAAGTTTCGCGAAATCGGTAAGGCTAAAAGGAAGATCAGTGGCGCTCAAAGTAGTTTGATGAAAAAAACACAGATGCTATGAAAACAATGAGTTATTCTGAATATTTTCAAATGTTTCTTCTGTCTGATACAACATGGTCTTAAAATCTTAAACTGTCGCCATTTTGGAAAAAAATAACACGAATCGACGCCATTTTTCTCACTCAATGCAACCAGAGATTTCTTCTTAATTTTAACAATTGAAACTTTCGCTCCTGGCTAGATCGCCATTGTAAAATAGTGATTTTCTAATATCATAAGAAATCTCTGGTTGCTAATAACGTTACATAATAAAGGTTTACCACTGCTAACCGCGCAAGCTATCGCTACGAACGTTGGACGACTAATGGATGCCGATGCAATAGGACCGAGTGCACGAGAAGGAAGGTTGATAGAAAGAGACGAGAGAAGTGCCCCAGTTCGACGAGGGGTAATCAAATGTCAGTAATACTGCGCAAAATGTAATCGGGATATCTTTCGATAATCCATTACTTACAGTCTTCTGTCTCAGTTTTTACCCCTGAATGTATGCATTAAAAGAGCTAAAATAAAAAGTCTTGTGAGATACTTTTCCTTAAAAAACATGATCAGTATCCTACTGGAAAAAGTCGAGTGACTGGTAATAGCCCGCATAATCAAATATCATACACCTTATCGTTGATATTATTCTGTTCTGATTACATGAATAGTGACTATTCGAGTAATCGTTCTAAAATCTTAAAACTTTTGAATAAATTTTCCTTTTTTTATGTGTCCTTGCTTGAAATGATACGAAAATATTTTTGAAAGATACCAGTAATAATCCTTAAAACAAAACTCAGAATGTATCAGAGTGTGTCTTCGCTGCCAACAAAGCAAATAAAAATGGCGCGTGTTTTGGTTTTGCTAAGCGCAAACGGCGGAATCTCTGTTTAATTTAGAAAAACCCCAGCTAATATGTAAGTTTCTAGCAGTATTGTTTTACATAAACTATTTTTTAACTGTTCCAATTATTTTTCAGTAATAAATAACCCTAAAATCCTGAGGTGCACCGTTTGATGGTCCGGAAGAGGAATTCGTCGGTCGACACATTAGCGGCAACAGCAGCACCAAATGCAGCACCAGACTTCCGCCAGAAGCGTTCCTTGCATCACCACCCGCTTTCCGGTGGAAGAGGCCATCATCATGCAACTTTTACATCGAAACAAACAAAATGCGGAATCAATCGCTTCATTCACGGGAGATCCGAATCTCCGCAGGATCACAGAGAACGAATCGCATCTTGGACGAGAATTCCCCGACGTGAAATCCGGATCCTAAGAATCGTGTCGGATAGAACGGGCCCCGAAAGCTGTATATAGAATTGGTAAGAGTTTAAATTTTTATATTATGATTTGTGCTTATTTTGTTTAATTTAAGGAAAAGATCCAAAACATATCCGAAGCTTCTCCCAACCTCGTCAATGGCATCGCTACCGCTGCTGGGATCTTGAGGTCCCCTCTAGTATGGCTGGTGGAGAAATCGATGAATGGTGAAAAATGGCCAGGGAGCGATCGAAGCATTCGATAGCTACTATTCCAAAAGCCAGGCCCCTGGATGGTAAATGGTAGTGATCTGTCCACTTATGGATTGCTCCAGCCGAAGCGTCCAGCGTCAACAACAAAATCAAGCAAAACGACGCAGCGAGAAAAGATTCGGGCAATGAACGTGATGAGAACAAGAGCAAGGCAGAGAAACAAAATCACGCGTTTGGAGCATCCTGATAAGGAACCACTGGCAGAAGATGATGGTGCAATGATCGTCTTGAATCATTCATCCGTGACGTTGCGCTTGTCCTGTCTCTAGGTACAACCGAGGACACGGCCGCAGCATTCACGCATGAAAGGAATACCCTTGAAAGCTCGTACGTGGCAGCCACACAGTGCACGGTGCACTTAGAGTTCCCGGTCACAAGTGCGGCAAAGTGCCTCTACATGTGCTCCAAGTATGAGTAGAACGACACTTTTGAGTAATTGGGCTCGTTTTCCGACTCCCTTCATCCGTCTCACAAAGGGGGCCGGTCGGTAGGTTACGAATGCAAACGGTGGGTGGAGACCCTCCCTTCCATGGACAAGCTGATGAAAAAAGCTGCGAAGCAGTTCACGGGGCTGCTGAAAATTTTTCGGCTCGAACTTCTGAGATATAAACTTTCAATCTAGCAAAGGGATATTCACCGCAAGCTTACAGATAGCAGAACAAATACCTTTCGCCGCGTAAGTCGTACTAGGCAAACAAAACAAAGGATCTGGGTATGAATGCTTCTTGTTATTTATATTTTCAACTGAAAATAACGACATTTTTGTTTTCCAGGAAATGTTCGATGACCAAACGTACGGAAGCGGTGATGGATGGAAAAACTTTGGTACATCGTTTCAATTTTCGTCGCAAGGAGCCTGCATGTAGAAACCAAGAAGCTTCAGAATCGGGAGTGTGATGAAGATTGTAGCGTTCAATTCATCGTCCTCATCGAAGGTGTCGAATCTGATTCAAGATGTCCAATGCCGTTGGTTTGGCCGTCTTGCCGGAGTTCCACAGACTCTGCTGGCGCCGATCTAATTCGTGGGAGTCACCCTCCGAGCTTTATTCACCCGATCCTGCTGCTGCTGCTGCGATCGTTGCTTCAACTTTACGTTGCTGTAACACTCCGTTGTTCAAGCGGCTTGAGTAGGGCCATAACTATAATCATAACTTTATAATCAATTATTTCTTGAAACCAAGAACGAAACAATTAGGTTATTTGAACCAAAAATATCAAACAGAATCGAGCTGTGTGTTTAGAATTGTTTGCTTGAGTTAAGATCATCACTTTTGAAGAGAACAGGAAATAGATAGGGGAATATGAACATAAAAAGATTACTACAGCCAAAGAACAAAAGCTTTAAGGAAAAGTTATATTTCGAACATGTAGTCCAAATCCATCACAGCAAACACATCGCTCACTGGAATATTCTATTTATGTTATGTAGACCTAATCGAACTCATATGTATTATGTTTAATAATCATTTACAAATCTTGTAATCAAATCTGTTATGTAATAATGTAGTAATCGAATGTCATATGTTAGGAAATATAATTATCTGTAATAAATTATTACACGTTTTCTTTTATTTTGAGAATCTTAAAAAGATCTTTTAAAGATACGTAGTATCGTCTTATAAACTTCAAAAAAAAATGATAAAATAACGATTACATCTATCGTTCAGGTGCTCTCAGCTTAATTTTAATTTAGAAAAAAGCAAAAAAATGAATCGTTTATTTACTTAACAACCCGTTCCCTGTATCGTTATTTGTGTCTAAACGATTCCATTTGATGAAAAAACGATTACTATAATCGTTCATTTATAATCCAAAAACCTTAAAGGGAATCTTTTGAGTGTCTTGGGAAGAAGATAATGGTGATCGTTATTGTATGATACTGCTCTATGCGGGAGAGGGCCCTAACATCCGCAAGTTAAGTGAAGTTTTGAAAAGCTTACATTTTTTTTTGCATTCCACTAATTTTTTTTATTAAAAGAAGAACAATTTTACAAAATGTAGTGGAAAATCTGTAAACGATTTTTTTTTATTACACATGTTCAAAGTTGAAAACCGTTTAACTGGGCGGTAGATGGTGACTTGATGATACCTATAGATAATTGATCCTGAACCTATAGATTTAAAATACAGAAGCAATGCAGGAGTCTCGCACACGTTTTTCAGAACTTAAAAAGATTCTATTGAATATTAAAATGTCTGAACATCATATAGCGTAACGATACAAAATTTCATGTCCGTAATCGTTCATATTCAACAACAGGTACTTGCTGTCGTCCGCTATCTATCATTGGCAGCCAAAATACAACTGAATGTACAAAACCATCAGTTTCCGCCTTCGTACATTGTGGTACTAGAACGACGCGTACGTCCATGCGCGCACCGAAAACTAGGAAAACAAACCTCGTTCGCCTATATACAACGCCATTTCTATACCAACCGAAAATCAGAAGCACAGGGATCCGAAATCTGAACACATCCTTGTTGTTAAGCTTTGTTGTCAGCTAGCATGTTGGAATGCGCCCACAGGACCCTAACGCAAGCACCTTTGTAACAGAATACTTGTGATTCTTTTCCTTTGTTTCTTTCAAAAAATGAATGATTGGATATCACAACAATTTCTTCGGGACCAGACCACCCACATTAGGTACTGCCATCAAGGCATGTATCTTGAACATATTTGATAACCGTTATCCAGAATCAATCAATGTAAAATCGGATACTCTTTGAAATATTTGTGCGAAACCGAAATGAAATTTATATACTTTAGAAAAATAATTAATAAGTTCATAAGTAATAAGTTAGATTTTGTAATTTATATAATTTTTAAAGTGAAATTGAGAAAGCAAACTGAACAGAATGGAGAAAAATTTGAAAAAAAGAAATTCCAACGTTCAAAACTCAGTTACAAAAGATCGGACTAAAAAATATAAAAAATAAATCCAAATTTTTAGGAAAACGTTAAAACTATATAAACATTATGAATGATTTTCCGTATATGTTCCTTAAATTTTTAAATCTGTTATAGTCCAGGTCCAGGTCCAGGTCTGAAGGTCCAGTTTTAAGTATATTCCCAAAGAAAAATCATATTAATCAAATTTCATAAACATGACACAAATTGGAATAAAGGAATATTAAATCTAAGCACTTTAAACTAATCTCCTGTGATTAAAAATTCGAAAACCGATCAATAATGTTTTTAGTAAAAGTTATAGTTAAATGTTCTTATGGATATATTTTCCTCGAATATATAATATAATAGCATTGAATCACATTCACAAATTTCCCTAATTATACCTCAAACTATCTCAACTTCATAATCAAAAATAGAATAAAAAATACAAACATCACAAACAGAAACATGTAGCACATGTAGTTCCGATGTCCTCCCTTCCCGAGTCTCACTACCCTGGTGATTGTGTTGGACAGAAAGCCCCCGGTGCGGTCCATGTCCTCATCGATGCCTCGCAGCAGCTTATCCTGGTACCGGACCTCATTCCCGATGTCGATGGTCAGCGATTTGAGGGCACCGATTTTGTTTTTCAAATCATCCGCCAATCGTTCGTTCTCTTCCTCTAGGGCGTCGTGGCTATGATTCCCACTCGGTCCCGGATTCTGGGCCAACGGTTGATAGGCGTAGCCCTGCGAGCGACGCATCTTGCCACCGGTCCCTCCAAATTGAGCCACCTTGGAAAGTTTTCTTTAATGCGAATTCTAGAAAATAATCAACTTTAAACTATTATGAAAGCAGACTTGTCTTTCCTGGAAAAACAAGGAATCAATACTCACCTAACTTAGCCCACTATATTCCGGATGTTATTCTCTGCAGATTTATGATAAAGACGGGACAAATTTTGATAAATTGAACTGAAAATTAACGTTTGCAAGTTCTGAGCCTTCTTCTTCTTCGTTTTGGTCGCTATCACGTCAGTTTTGACGATAGCGGGGAAAGTTCTGAGCCAGATGTGGAAATTCGCTGATAAAGAGAAAACGTCACCAACAACAAATCAGCTGTCACGCGACACGCTCAGGTCGAAGCAATCAAATCCGGATATATTTTACATAGATGTCTTGTTCAATGACTTTCAATAAGTGGCGTCGAACTCAAAGTTGAGAAAATTTTGATTTCAAATTAAAAGGATCAAAAGCATGACATGCACATTGTTTTGCCGAATTTGAAATTCCGCCATTCAAAGAGGCGTTTTTAGCTGTTCTCACGAACAACTAGAACTCGACTTAAACAGAGATGTTACAATTCAATGTATGCTGAATAATATTTCTAAAATATCGAATTAGATTTGAATTTAGATTCATAAATATACTTTTTCTTAGGTTCTTCAATCTTATCAAATTAATATATTTGAAGCAGTCAAATCTGCCACAAAAATTCTTGTGATTGTGAAATTCAAATTACAGGTAATATAAATCTTTCCGTTAGATCTCAACTGATCTGAACGAGATTCGATGTCTCTACTGGAAAAAAAACTACTGAAATGTGGAGCATTTTAGTTTTAGTGTTTTAATAATCACCTGCCCAAAAATGGAAGACACGATAAGGTGGTTCCTTCAAACCTAAAACGCCGAAATCTATTCGAGAGTGTTACCAAATTTCAAAACAAACAAGTGAAAGTCGAGAGTCGATGCTATTTTCCGTTACATGAATTTTTGTGTTAAACAGTCTTATTTTTACCAGATATATTCAGTGGTCATGTGTTTTTAAATGTTTGTGATATTGTTTCGGTTTTGTCTGTTCTGTATCGTCGATTAGCAAAAGAAGGTAAAAAAAATATCCATACGACTTATCCCTATCGATCGATGAGCGCTAATGTTTTTTTTTTCTTTCTCAGAGCAACATGAAGGAGGGTGCTTTTTACAAAATTCTTCCGGTGCTTCTGTGTGCCCTCGCCATTCCGTTGTCAATGTTCATGTGGATTGGAAATATTGCCTATTCGAAGCTTGCCAGCGACAACCAAGGTAAAACTTCGAATATGTTTCAAATATGTACTTCTTTTTGTGTGAAAAATTTCATTTCATTTTGTGATACTTCCACTTCCAATAATTAGTTGTACTCACCAACTAAACACCAACTAAAGATATCCCCTGCTGCGGTACACTCCAGCACTTGTTATTGTCCCTTGTTGTCCCTCTCATACCATGGTCTATCTATCATGTCACTGTTGTGGAGTACTGAATATATATTATTTAAACCACAGTTTATCAATACAGCGGAGCCCGATACCACATCTCCTCTTTTCTATTAGATTTCAAATCTCTTATTTATATATGTAGGTGCAATGATGAATTAGGACAGACCTATTATACGAATATAACCATGCATATCGAAACCAATTAACCTTCCGTTCTCTGTGGTTTGAGGTAGCACAGGAATTATTAGTCTTGAATCTAATTGCATTATGTCATCTCTTTTTTTTCCTAGCATCAACCTTACAGAAATCAATTTAACATAGTATAGTGGTTAAGTCTACATTCTGTAAAACTTAATTTCTCGTATTTATTGTAACTGTGAACTGAACTTCCACTAGGTTATAACTTCTTATCATTTCATTTTTTTTTTATTTATGTCGGAACAAATATCAAATTTTCCTTTTGTCTTTTTTTCTTCTATGTAATTCCTTCGTTGTCTTTCCTTCATTCGTTTATGTAACAATTATGTATCTAACGGATTGTTTTCTCTCTATCAGTAATCCAATGAAGGTATATTCACCGTTTAGGAACAATACCACGCCTCTCCGACTTATTCATATTTCAGAGAAGCACCACTCTAATAATCAACAATCATGTTAAAAATATACCGTATACTTAGATTCTGATATTATTAGATACTGACTGAACTAAGAAGTCTACGTATTACAACCTCCTAGTGAAAAAACCTGACTATAACAAACAATATCAATTTTATGCTATATTAATATTTAGATAATTAGAAATACTTTACCACTCTTGGGGTATTCGTATTTTACTTTCTATTCTATTTTTATTGATTTTAAGAAAGTGTTCACTTCCTCAATCATTCGTCCTCTGCCTAATAATATTAGTACATATACATAGATTATCAGATAAAACGTTTGCCAAAACCTCTAGTTTTTGGATGCAACTTGGTTATAATTAAAATTTAAACTTCTGATGATTTTGATATTGATGGCAGAAGTATTTAAATCTTAACGTATCTTAATTTCTCGTACATTATTTAAAAAGCAAACAATCATTGGTAAATTCGATCTTAAATATTATTTTTTTTTATTTTTATCTTATTGCTTGATTATAACTTCAATGCATGTCAATGAATAGGTCAACCGATATATCTCCTGACCTTTTTTTTGTATATTGTAATTTTTTTTTTCATGCTTACACGAAAATAACTCATAACACTCATGTTTATTCAAAACCATGGATAGTCAGCACCTCTCAAACTCGACAGCTCATTGCGAAAATTTCTCTGTTTCTATTTCTGTTTCAAGAGCGCTCTACTTTGTTTACGAACTACTATACACTCGTAATCGAGTGAAACTGAAACCAAGTGCCGAGCGATGTCGGCGCTCGAACAACAGCACTGCTGTGAGAGATGAAGAAAGCCTAAACACCTCACTGAAGTGAAAATATATCACCCTTTTTCTATCGCTAGACAACCTTGCCTAGGGACACGAGCACCGTTTTCACTGCTCGTTAATTTGGTGTATGGACGACCGGCGTCTCAACAAAGATGCAAACAAAATATTGCATTTAGATGAACATTGTAATGTATATAAATATTCAAGCCGTTCGGAGAGAAATTGCTAACCATGTTAGAAACGATAGTAAATAAAATAAGGATGGTTCACCTGTCATATAACTAGTCGATGTACATCGCAGTGCATTTATAATTACAGTAGACATAAAAGATTTAGTTCATTATTCAATTTGAAATCTGATTGCTTAACAACTCTTAGGATGCAATTCATGAGGCTTCCGCTAGGATGTTCATAAAAGACTAGAACCAAATCCTTGTACCACGATTCAGTACCTCAATAGCGTTTTATCCGTATCGAAATGTATAAAAGTCTTCTGTACCCACTACAACTAACTCCAGCATCCTTGTGCATCCTTGCACGTAAATTAGAACTTCAGTCTCTATCCTTTTTTTTATGATTATAGTTTCAACTTCTATAAAATCTAGCTGAAAATGCGCAGTTTTCCATACAGACGTTTATACCTTCTAAACATTTTTTTTTCAGTAGTATTAGATGAGTATATTCTTGTTCAAATATTAAAGTCATTTTAAGATACTTTGCTCTGTGTCTAAACGCTCGTGAACCAAAATGTTGGCCTACTTAATGTCCTTCCTAACGAATCCAAACCAATACAGCATCTCAGAGGAATTTTGCATTTTTCCATATATTTCTACAGAGGTCCAATAATCAATTAAATTAAGTGGTACACTATCATGATACGTTACTAAAATCCTACAACCATCATGATTTTATTTTACCAACTTATATAATGAACCATTCAAAGCATTTGTGAGTTGATAATACTATTCTCAACCAATAAGCCGAAGTTTTATTTCTAGTATCGTTGTGCACCAATGAGTAAAAGTATTTTCTCAGCATTTTCAAGATGTTTTCCCTTCAAACATTCATAATTCGTTTTTTCAAGAATGTAAACCTTAAATAGTCCGTGTTTATACAAACACATATAGGATTTTTTTTCTTAATTCTCAGCATTGTATAATATTTTATTTCAATAGTTCTCAATTCGTTTTTATTTATTTATTTATTAATTTATTTATTTTTTTTTTTATTTTTTTTTTTTTTGCCAACCTTAAAAGGTCCGTGCTTATACAAACACATAAAGCGGTTCCTTGAACCCGTGCTAGCGTCAGCTGCACCTCCAATTCGACCTGATAGGCCCGTGTTTGAATAAACACATTTATCGAACTATATTAGTTCCGTGCCTGACAAAGCAGCACATATATCCCGACCGATTTGGTCCGTGTTTCAATGAACACATTAAGCGAACTCTTCAAGTTCCGTGCCTGACAAAACAGCACATATATCCCGACCAATTTGGTCCGTGTTTCAATGAACACATTAAGCGGACTATTTATGTCCCGTGCCTGACAATACAGCACATATATCCCGACCATTATGGCCCGTGTTGTTTCTGCATTCATTTAACAGTCATATAGACCCGTGCCAAGCACATTTAAATCAACCTTCAATAAGGTCCATGTTCTATAACATTTACCAACACCTTTTAGAAATGTTAACGCTATCCGTAGCTTCCAGTCATGTAGACCCGTGCCAAGCACATTCAAACCAACCTTTAACTAGGTCCGTGTTCATCAACACTTTCAATGATCAGTAACATTCATGTTTAAGTTCTTCGTTCGCAGATATCACAACATTCAAATCTGCCTCTATGAAACACCTTTCCTCCATTCATTAATCATCGAAATTATAAATAACAGTCGTAAATCAGCAGGCAGTAAACGAAAAGGCGATGTCAGATACCACGATGGTGACTTCGAAATATTTGTATTAATTTACATTTACATATCTGTTTTCTTCTTCGATAACTAGGTTCATTATATTCTAATTCACATTTTCTCGATAACCATCAGACGCATTAATATGTTTTATTAAACTTCAACAGAAATCTCTAAATAAATATTTGCAACTTTGATTAAAATAAGCTATTCATGAATTTTCAATCCACTCCATCTACCAAATCCAACATCTTTTTTTTTCGGAATCAAATGGGAGCCTTCCACGATCTCAGCAGCTTTACTTTTTTTTTTTTAAGCTACGGGTAAATATTCAAACCATAAATAATTTATATTTCCGATTAATTAAAACTATTCCAAAACTGAATCTAATTTTTTTATAATCGGAAACAACATTAGCTTTAAGGCTCCCGTTATTTTAATGAATAAATTAAATTTAATTAACTAACTACCTAATCAGAAAATTGTTGCTACTTACATTCAAATAGGCACATTGCACCAGCCTCCCCGATTCCACAGTTACAGTAATGAGGCAACTGTATTTTCAGTTCAATTGCATCTTCGGAATTCCCATACGGAAAGATTGCTTCGAGATCAAGTCTCTTTACCTTTAGTTGGATCCCATCCTCGTCGCCAGTTTGTGATACTTCCACTTCCAATAATTAGTTGTACTCACCAACTAAACACCAACTAAAGATATCCCCTGCTGCGGTACACTCCAGCACTTGTTATTGTCCCTTGTTGTCCCTCTCATACCATGGTCTATCTATCATGTCACTGTTGTGGAGTACTGAATATATATTATTTAAACCACAGTTTATCAATACAGCGGAGCCCGATACCACACATTTCATAAGACAAGTTTGTTAGCCAGAAATTACCTAAAGATTTTAAAATATCTAAATCATCTGCCTTCACTCAACTTTTTAAATTTGTAACGATGTATTAAAAAATACATTTAAAAAAAGAAATTGCTTGGAAAAAGAGAGATTTGATTATAATATTAAAAAAAAATACATTTTACTATAACTTGGAGAATGACTCAGTATTTTATAACACTTATAATTAATTTTCAATTTCAGATAACGTCATCCCTCCCTCAAGATGGCTGTTCTCGATCCTGGTACCGATCCTGCTGATGCTGTATGGTCTCAAGCGCAAAGGTGTTAATAAGTCCGGTGCCACAATGGGTTTGCTGTGTGCTGTGGTCCTGTCGGTAGCGTCGCACGCTTTCTTAGCCTGTCTGGCAACGTTCTTTTTCAGCTCCAGTCGGGCCACCAAGTTCCGAAGCCATCTGAAGCGAAAATTCGAGGAAGACTTCAAGGGCGGCGAAGGTCGGCGTAATTGGGCCCAGGTGATTTGTAACGCGGGCATGGCCACTCAGTTAGCCCTGCTGTATCTGTTGGACTGTGGCTACGGAGAGAAGCCGGTGGATTTTGGCCGGCTGTATCGATCGAGTTGGCTAGGTATCGGAATCATGGGTGCATTTGCATGCTGCAACGGAGATACCTGGGCAAGCGAATTGGGCACCGTAATCGGTTCGGGACAACCATTCTTGATAACTTCATGGAAGAAAGTTCCCCGCGGGACCAATGGAGGTGTATCGCTAGCTGGGCTTTTGTTCAGTTTTCTGGGAGGAATTGTCATAGGAGTTTCGTATTATCTAGCAATACGATATTCCGTTGATTCGAAAATTCTGTCTCTCAGTCCTAACCAGTGGCCGATCATCGTATTCGGTGGCATTGCAGGATTGCTGGGTTCTGTAGTGGACTCGCTGATTGGTGCCACCTTGCAGTATTCCGGTATGGATGAAAATGGAAAGATAGTTGAACGCCCGGGAAGAGACGTTAAGCATATCAGTGGTGTTAGAATTCTGGACAATCACAGTGTCAACCTGATTAGCAGTATCGCCACTGGTTTGCTGATGCCAAGTATTGCAATGCACTTCTGGGACTCTTTTTAAACGTACAATCTCTAAGGTACTTTATGATATACTTAAAAAAAATGGGCATAAGTTACATAACTATGAGCTGTGGTGTTACAATACTAATCTCGTTTTAAATATTACGTCGAAATCATTTTAGGTTGTATGTTGTGTCTGACCTTAATAAATTTATATACTTCTTTATTTTGTTTAATATGTGTCACAATTTTCCTATTGATTTCGTTTTGAAGTTAACATGGGAATTTTAAAATTAACGCCTAGCATAGATAGACAGAGCAGTTGAGATTTGTTTGTTAAGGTACTCCTTTTAGACAAAAATCAAATTAGGTAATACCTTTTTATTCCAAGCAAGTCTATCGAAAAACTAGAAAAATTGATTATCTTTAGAATGTAGGTTTTCAGATATGTAAACATGAATCCCCAGTAATATTAAGAAAAGCACAGTTTCAATTTTTTTTTGTCTTGAAGCTTGTTATAAATTTTCCGAAAGTTACTATTTTTGTTTCATTGGATATTTTGAGTTTGTTAAGAGCCTAATCGAGTAAATTTTTAAACCAATAATACTCAGAAGACAACGAATATTTTTTTTTGTAAATTCTTTATTTGAAATGGCGCATACCTTTAGGCTAGAAGTAATATTTGCGCCACGTTATTTCGATTTCCAATGTTGTGATTGATGGTGGTTACCATTTGGTTGGACATAAGGTATTTTAAATCGGTCTAAGAAATTCTTGTAAAAGGCTCAACTTGCAACTAAATATGTGGATAAATCCTCAAATTCAGAGAAGAAGAAGAAATTCGGTCAAGGCAAAAAATCAGACAAAGCTAATTATCTTTTTAAAAACCAACAACGTCGGCATCTATTAGCCGATCTAGGTTTCACAGACTGAATAAACGTAGACATCTTACGATTTACATTTAACACCCAGTCAGTACCGATATGGAAATCGAACCCATGCCGTCAGTGAACCAGCAATTATCGTCTTATCACGCTATCCGCTCGATCGCTGAGACGTACTTGTTCAGTTTGAAAGGTTTGAAGTGTAATTCCGCTTATTGACACTAGAATTTCATGAAATTTATAATAGCGAAAGTTCCGAATTTTACACTGGTCTTCTTAATGTCTTCCTTACAGTATGATCAAACGAACTAATTGTTACCAGAACTCGGAGCACAAACATTTTGTAGCAGATGTGTTCAAAAATGTGTGCGTAAAGCTTAACATATTATGACATGGTAGTCAGTGCTGAACGCTTTTGCTAAGAAAATCAGCGAATTTTTTTTTTTAAACGTAAATTGCTAAAAAACTAAAAAACGAGAAGTCTTCCATTTTAAGACAACGGCTTTTCTTTCACCATTAAATCTCCATGAGAATAAAATTATTGCTTATTTTATTTTTTCAATAACTGCTACTTTGTAACACACATATTTATCAGCTTATTATAAATAATAAAAATCTGTACAGCAATCTCCTCATAAGCTTGTTCAACTGTTTAACTAACTTTAATAAAAATCAATCTGCTGTTGAAAAAAGTAATTTAAAAAAGAACAGTTAAAAAAATGTTAGGCGCTCAGAACCAATTTTAGATCCATTAGTTCAAAACAAACACAGGAAGCTTAAGGATCGATAAGGCTCGATCTGCTTTTTCTGTTCTTCATGTAAACTCATATAGTATATGATTACTTGAGCAGCTTATGCTTATGACACATCAATGATATCTTGTTTTGATTTCTGTACAATATTGTTTGAAAGGCGAAAAAATACAAAAGTTTCAACCGCGGCAAATAATGAAGCCAGCAGGAAACGTAATTCGAACCACCCGATATTTCGCTATTCGTGTCTTTAAGGTTGACTTTTTTAATATTTTTATTAGTTTTATTCCCGTAATAATATATGATAAAACATGTTATTGCACTTAAAACTAACAAAACACTTTAAGGGTTATCATCTAACTTAACACGAGTTGATTAATCGGGTGCGATCTACGTTTCTGCATGAGCGAATCGTGGATCAAGAGATTTATATCTTACAAAGCATACAGCCGATCGTTGCAAAGAGTTCCGTCGACTTATTGTTAAATGTAGCTTAATCATCAAAAAAGTCTCACTAAGAAAAGCTGCGTGAAATTCTTAAATCTTCTAGGTTCTTTACTTAAGTTTCTTACTTTCAAATATTTACACTTCACTTTTAAACGCAATACTTGGAGAAGTGCAACGCGCTTTTAAATATGGGAACAAGATAGACGACAGGTAGCTAATGTAGCTAGAATTATTCATCTTTCAGCAATTCTCCCTTTATTCCCAACAAAATATAGAAGCACTTTTCTTCTCCAAAATTTTCAATGTTCTGAAAAAAAATTATACAATTTTTGCTTACTAACTAAATAGTACAACGGATGATGTTTTCTTAATAAAGTTGTTGATAGAACGACGAACTAGCTTGGCTGAAACGACGTTCAATATATGATGGGCTCTCAAATTTAACTTTTTTCTCGCTTTTTGAAGTTACGCTTCGATGAGCAGCGCTGCAGAATCTCGGAAACATGGGTCTTATGATCGAAGATCTTCATGATTTGTGTACGCGCTTCAGTGATACCGTCAATTATGATTTTACTGCGCTGCATGTTACCCTGTGGGAAAAAAAGTTTGAAACATAGATGGAATTGGAAATCTGTAAACTGCAACTTACCTTCAGAAGTTCGTTAATACGCTCGACTTCGACCGAAGGTTTCGCCGTCGATTCCATGCTTTTCAACATTTGATCCAGCTTATCGTAGGCTTGAGATTCTAGTTCACACTGGGATTGAAAAACAAAACCACTGTTATTTTGTACCTATCCGACTTAATCCACAAAAATACAACTTACCAAATCCTCGATTTGCGCGCTAAGATGGTAAATTTTCCAGCCGTTGACTTTTTGCAGTACATGCGATTGATTGGCAATGTCAACGATTGAAGGACGTCGTTCCTCACGCTGCTTTACATCGGTGTACCTTTGGAAATGGTTATGAGCGGCTTTCCAGCTTTGTTTGTAAGTCTGAAGATATAAAGTTAAAAAAATAAGCAAACAATAGAGAATTACAGTGACATATTTGCAGATAGTAAAATTAAATGATAAATTCAACAATAAAAAAAAACTACGAATTTTAGGAATTATGTTCGTCAAGTTATGTCGTGAGATGGAATACTATGAAAATAAAAATAAAGATTGACAATAAATCGAAAACGATAGTAAGTTATTTATCTGAAATAGTTAATAACCTGCAAACAAATTGAAATGTTCTAATAACCTACTGAACTTTTGGAAAATATTTTACATTTTGGTTAAAAATTTCCTACACATTGTTTTCGATAATTGTTTGAGAAAAGTTTAAAAATTTATCTCTGACTAACCTCCAGCATGCTAACGTTTCTTGGTTTCCTCACAGCGGTGGGAGCAACAGTTCCCTCCTTCGGGGCGACAGCTGTACTCTTGCCCGCGTTTGCTACTGTTGATCCATGAGCCACCTCCGAAATCTTAACACTGCCTCCCGCGAGCGAATTATTGGTCGACAGCACCACTGCATTGTTGTTGACAACGTTGATTGTTGGTTGTTTCGAGTGTGATGCTTGATGTTGTTGCTGCTGCTGCTGTTGAGTGAATCCTTCGCTGGCAGCGCTAGGATGCCCACTAGAAGTTTCCATTCGGTAGCTACTATCGAGCTCATTGTTACTGTAGAACTGTAAACTATTGGCTGCAGATTTTAAACCTTCCGCTACGTTCTGTTTTCGTGGTTTCTTTCTTGGCGATTGCTCATAGTTTCCGTTGCTACTTATTCCGGTTGCAGTAGCAGGATGATGGAAGTTGTGCGATGAGCTCGAATCGATGGCCGAGGAACTCATTTGCAGTTGAGGTTCTCTGTGCAGGAATATTTCTTCATGGACCGGTTTAAACGGTAGATCACTGTTGGCGTTTCGATTAGCGTACGCCATGGCTTTTATTTCTTCTTGCTCTTGTTGATCGGCACCCGGGCTGGAAGTAGCACTTACTGTTGTAGAACCGTCAGTTGAAGGGGGTCGAGATGGCGGTGACATTTCACGCTCGTCTCGTTCTCGTTGGTGCTCCAATTCCCTACCCCGTTCCTTATTACTCATCGCAATTAAAGTTTGAGTAAGATCTTTACCCATTTTTATAGGCGTTCCTTCGAGGCCTCGTTTCCGCAGGACACTCGACTGGGGTGATTCTATTTTATTTCCGGCAGCATTGACTGGAATAAGCATGTGAGCTGACTGTGGCTGTTGTTGACCAGCAGCAGCAGAAGAAACAGATGAACCCGTTACTATGAAATGCTGGGTTTGGCCACCATCAACAGGCAGATGTGGATGGAAGCGTACAGGTACTGCCTGAATTTGTGTAGTCGATGACTGTTGTTGTGGAGTTGATTGTGCTTGTGGAATTGACTGTATGCCGCCAGTATTGTTTGAAGTTGACACAATACCGTGAATGGGACCGGTAATGTTTCGTCCTCCACTTTGTACTATAGTGAACGATCCTCCAGTGGGTGCATATGGCAAGGAAGTCACCGATGTCGTAATAACATTTGCAGAACTTAACTGATTTGAGGGAATTCCAACAATGTTACCGGAAGTTCCTGCTGCTGAACTACTTCCGAGAGTACTGGAAGAGATCGAAAAAACGGGACCGCTAATGGCACTGGTAGTTGTAATAGTGGTCGATGAAGGAGCTGTTGTACTTGATGAAATACCGGAAGTAGTGATCGGCTGAGCTGACGATGCAGGTGACTGCGTAACTCTTTCGTAATAGAATGTTGATGTAGGAAGAAAAGCACCTCCTGTACCACTGCCAAGCGTCCCGGATGTGTTTCCCGAAACAACATTTAGCGTACTTGTTTTTCCAGTACTTGCAACAGTTGTGACAATCGGTTGTTGCGGTCTAGTTTGTATGTACAACGAAGCTCCAGTACCGGAAACCGAATATGGGGCAGAACTGTTGGTTGTATCGATGGCACTTAAAGTACTCAACTGTTGTGGTGTTACTTTGGCAATCGGTACGATCGATGACATGGTAGAAGATGAAATACCGGCTGAACCTGCACCACTATTGGTTGTCCGCACGATTCCAGTAATAGTGCTTCCACCCGATACAATACTAATGGGATTCTGTCCTCCAGAGAGAGTTGCAACCGAAACAGGAATGTTTGCATTTCGTCCTCCGGTAATGGCTAATGGAATAGGAATCACCGTTGTCGATCCTCCGCTACCTGAGTTGGAAACTGATATGGTTTGCTGGGTGCCAATCACCTGACCTTGGCTTACCGTAACAATTTGCTGTGCTTGTCCAGATAGAGCTGAGCCAACTGAACTAGGATTCACATTCACGATCTGTGTTATTTGTCCCTGTGATTGAGATGGACCTGTCCCTGCGCCAGACTGATTCGATATCAAATTACCAGTTATAATCGTAGCTGTTGAGCCGGAACCTACGTTTGATCCAAGAGTACCTACGCCGACTTGGCTTGAACTTACAACAATTTGTTGACCGGAAGCCGTTTGAAGAGTGGTTGTTCCTCCACCGCTTCCAACTGAAGAATCTTGACCAGTTGGTGTGGAAACGGAGCTGTTGCCAATCGAAGCTGCTGCAACGGGGGTTAGTTTTCCCACCTGTGCTATTGTCAGGCTAGGCTGGATGTTACTGTGTGGAATCCGATTGTTGCTCACCAGAAGCGGTTGAATGTTGAGTAAATTTGTTGGCAAACGGCCTCCGCTTATGACTTGAGCGTTTTGAGGATTTGGCACTTGTATGATACGAGCAGGGATTGCGTTTGAAATATTAGCCGTCGATACGGTCGCTGATCGATTCTGAGTTCCGACACTTCCGGAAGCTATCGTCGTCAGTACGGTTGATGGAGCAAGCACTGGAACACTCGGAGTACGAATACTGATACTGCCAGCCGTGACACGAACCCCAATATTAGTCGTGGGAAGACGTTGAATTGGTCGAACGGCTGCTGGACGCTGAGGGGACAAAGTCGTGGCCAATGTTAATCGCTGAGGATTGTTGCCACTGGTGTACGGTTGCTGAGAGCTGTTGTTAGTGTAAACAAGTGTCGAAGTTATCTGCCGTTGAGGTTGGGGAAGAACAGCCGTAGCTAGCGTGGCTACAAAAGCTTGAGATTGATTGGTACCACTGATAGAGACATTCTGTTGATTTGCTTGTGTCGTTGCCTGATGGGCTACCACGTTGGCTGTTATAGTTGCAGTATTGCTGGCATTCGACGGATTCTGGTTGGTAGGAATTGTCTGTGCCACAACCCTAGCCCGAGGAGCCTGCGTGATGCTATTCGCCCGGATGAGCTGTGTCGGAACTTGAACTTGTACATTGCCAGGCATCCAAGTGGTTGTTCCTTGGGAAATAATGGTGGCCGAAGGTGAAGACGTTCTCGATGGAACTGACTGCCTAACGTAGGTATTTAAATTAGCAACACTGATCGGAGGGGTTGGAATCCTTATAGGAGCTGTGATTGTTGCTCGTGGCCCTTGAATATTTGTTACAGTTGTCGGACCTCTAGCCGGTACGTGATACGTTGTTGGAGTTTGCGGTCGCGATACGGTGATTGACGTTTGCGTAACTGTACGAGCTGGCAAGGCCGTGATTTGAGTGCGGTTGGTGGTTGTATCTGCAAATTGTACAACTTTTATCAGTCAGAAGGCAATCGCAATAATAAACTTCTATATAACAACAAGCTATAAAAAAACTGAGCACAGCTGACACGTACGAAAAAATCTTCCTACGTAAGCGTAATTGGTCTGGTGCTACGCGAAAGACATGAAAGCCTACGTTCCCTCACTTCGCACACTGGTATCAAAAATATCATTATGTAAAAAGCAAGAAAAAACCTGAAACTACTCTTGCGAGTGTGCTATCATACTTTTAAAAATTACCTTGCTTTAGATTGATCGCTTGTCTGTAGAATGTCTGCGGGGTTGCACTGCTCGGTATCACTACACGCATCTGATTGCCGGCCGAGTTTCCGATCCTGCGTTTCGAGAAAAAGGGAGAGAGCGAAAATAAAATTGCAACTTATTACTACTGTAGGGTGGAAACGTGACAACAGAAGCACTCTCTATACTCGAACTCTGGCTAGTATGTGGAGTAAATCCAACAGACATTGGATTCTACATAGCCACGTTCGGCACAGAAGCAGAAACAAAAGTAAAACCGCAATGAAATGAAAACACATTTGCTGATAAGGTTATCCCACGGAACGTACCTCACCAATAAACGAATCAAACTCAACAAGAATCTATTTTGGTCGATACGATACGCTTACATTTTACTTTTCTTTCCCTTATCATATACATTCCCGTCTATGGTTTCTTCTCAATTTACCTCCCGAGAAGATCATAAAGATTGAATTAGTGATGGGTGTCCCACAGATACCCGCTGAGCCGTTTCGATGTTGGTCGGCCTTTTTCTAGCGTGAAAATAGTAGGTACCTATGCTTCTCTTTTGCGCTGATGCAAGTTACCGTTAAGCCGCCGTACGAAGGAAAACAGCTGATTGAAGGAAATTTCAGCAGTTCCTTCATTTTGGTAACCACTCTCTAGACTGAAACGCGTTCGATGATACCAACATCAACAGCACCTTCAAGTGGCAAGTTCAATTCGGCCAGCATACACGAATCCGATTTCTTGCTGCCCAACAAAATGTGTGTATGTTTGCCGCATTCATTGTATTTGGCTTGCAAACGTAATAAATTGCAGTATTTTGAAAATAAGACAGTATCACAAAACAGTGCTCCTACGTTTATTTTCAGAAACTAGTATGTTATTTATGTATATTGTTCTGCAAATTTTTTTTTAAATATTGTTGAGTCCAAAGTAGTAATATCCAATCGAAATATAACGAATATAATTTATTGAAGCAGTTATTTTTCATTCAAATACAATATACAGAATGGTAAGATCATTGTTGCTTGCTTTAGTCATTGAGTTCCTCTATAAATTTAATATTCCCGTAAACAAAAATCATAATTACAATCGCAATAATAATTCCTAACAGATGATTTATTGAAGCTTTGTTTTCAAACCTAGAGGAAGTCACGGAATTGGAAGCATTTTTTACAATTGTTTTGTAAATGAATCTGTGTTCAGGGCCACAATTTAGCAATCAGGTGGACCTTGGATCGAATCTTGGTCATATTTTTTTTAATTAATTTACAAATTTTGAAACAGGTTCAGCAAATAGCAAATCGATAGATAATCGACAATGTCGACGTTTTGTAAAGTTGCCGTCAAAAAGACAGCTTTTATTTAAATGAATATTGCGAATGCAGTTGGGCGCAAATTACTTCCTTGAGGCACCTAGATAAAACTGATAAAACAAATCCATGATATGAAATCTGAATGTGAATTGTGAGTTAAAAAAATGGAAATGTCATAAAATCAGAATAGTATCGGAAGAATAATTTTATCCGGATAATAAAAACTTGAGAAGTAAGATTAAATTTAATTTTCACATAAAAAGGACCAACTCTCCAATATGATAATTGGATGGAAAAAAAAAATTGAAGCCTGCTTTTTCATGATAAAATTTAGGAAAATTGAAAAACTGAAGGGAATAAAATTTTACAACAATATCAATATAAACAAAGGAGTCGAAGGAATTTTCACTCGCTGCCAACACTTGTCCCAGATCGAATATTTCGATCGAAAAGTAAAAAAATATAAACGAGTATAGCACTTGCTACAGCGCACGACCTCACGAATACTTTTAAAAGGAATTCCAAATCTCGCACACAACCCAACAAACGGGGGGCCAAGAGAAAAAAAAACCTACTAGTGGAATGAAAATACAGGAATGACTTCGGAATAATTACCTGTACGTCGTTGGCATATTTGTTTTCTCCGTCGGGCGCACCAAAACCTTCGATGCCAGATCGATCGGATACGCGGTTGCAGCCGTCACACCCCCACTAGCAACGGAACCGGAAACGGTAACTCCTCCAAGGCCCACGGATGACGGCCCTCCCGTGACTTGCAGCTTGGCTCCTCCGCCAGAGCCTGATTTGTCCCCGTCGGGTGCGGACATTTTCTCTCAACTACCGGACTACGCTTATAAGAAGCAGATTTGGACGATTCTATCTTCTAATTGTATCCACGAAAATAACCGAAACGAAAATTGTACTGCTTCTTTGTTTAATTTTTTTTTTCGACTTTTTCGATACTTCTTCAGGACTGTACTTTTTTTATGGTGCTCCCCTTTTGAGGCAATTTTTTGTAGTGAGGCTTTGAAAATTTTCACTTTGCTTACTTTAATTTTGCCAACATAACTTTCAACTTTGACAATTTTTCCGAATCCTCAATCTTTGGTGGCAACTAGAAATTCGTCTTAGCAACAAGGCAAATCGAGCCATGGCCAACTTGGACCAACTGGAACTTGCAAGACGACGAGAAGCCGAGATATTTTGCCAAGCGCACTTTTTTGCCCGGAATAAGTCAGATATCTAGCAATCGGTATAGAAACCACTTTCCCACAGGAAAATTCTTGTCCACTAGCAGCGTCCAAAACAATCCGGATTACCACTCAGGGCAACGGGACAACGAGAACGCAATGTTCAGTTTTTTATTTGTGCCACAACCTCTATTCTCTGGTAAAGGCAGACGATGGCCGATTCAGTTTTTTTTTGTTCACAACTAGACGAGAAAATAATATTCCACCTCAATCACAATGGAAATAGCAACAATTTTATCACTAACAGCTAGCCAACGAACGGGGGCTAACTATTTTACAATTTTCTACCGGAAACTGTCACCATTTGCAGCCAAATCTGGATCGGAAAAACGGAGCGCACTCGGAAAATGACACACTCAAATCGAACTGTACGCGCTTTTCTTTTTTTCATCACATCATCCGAATCGTTTCGTCGTTGCTTCTTTTTGGCCTTCTCCTCAAGTTCTACCCGTCTCTTTTCCGCTGCACTCTGCACAGGCAATCAAACCAGTGTTTTGTGCAAGATCTCCAGAGTCGACTTCTAGGGGAAACAAGCGCGCGTAAATGTGAAAAGGGAAATTTTGCGATGGGATCGGAACGACTGGAAACTGAACCAAGAGGGAAATTTTAGAGAATAGACAAAAACCAGGGGGATGGCAACCTTGTTCTTCTTGCGAATAACAATAATCTTTTTCTTTTTTTTCCTATCCATCGGGAGAATTAGGCGGATGTCATGCTGAAGCAACTAGCAACGCGACCTACAACGCAACGTTCACACGACTAACCAGCTCTCATTTGATCTCCATGGAAATCGCGCAGACCTGTCATACTGGTCGCTTTGTGTAGCGCGACCAATCTGATGCCAATGTGTTTAGTAGCGCGACTAGTAGGAAATCCAATAGGAACATTGTTTTTTTCTCGATTTGAAGCAGTCATTCCGGGTTTTAAGCACAATAGTACGAAGATCTGTCCGAACTTGTGATAATAAACTACCCGCATACGTAAAAACCATATGCTGAATCGTCCGTATTATTCTCTTCTGATAACGCTAATAGTAACGTGCATATCGCGTCTTGGTTTAATGTGTCTCTACTAAAATGGAAAAAAATACTATTTCTGGAAGATTCGAAAAATCTTCTAAATACCGAATTGATAAATTTAGCAACGCGCTGGAATGATAAAAAACTATTAATGGAAGATACAATTAACGGTCCTTAAAACAAATTGAGGTTTTTTGCAACACGCCCCGAGTTTTCTGCTGTCACGTCAACACACGTGGTTGAATTCGTGAAAAAATCTCCTGGCTGAATTCGGGTCGATCTCGTGAAGTTGGAAATGGAGATTACATTAATAATCCAAAACTATAGAAGTAATCTTTTGGGTGTCTTGGGAAGAAGATAATGGGAATAGTCACTGTATAATACTGATTTATGCGGGTCCGGAAAGAAAGGAGACGATTCAAAGCATTATCAAGTGTAGAGAAGTGATGATTTGTAGGGAATTTCAAAGTGACAGGTCGCGCCAGCATGACATACCAATGCAATGCAACGCAATCTTATTGGAACGTTGCGTTGCGTTGCGTTGCTAGTTGTTTCAGCATGACATCAGCCTTATGGTCAAAGCAGCACGGAGTTGAAAAAGTCAAAATTTCAACCAATGAGGAACCAGAATGATTGCTGTGTTTTACGGCGTGTTCGTAAATTGATTTTTTCTATCGAAGTGATTCTTTTTATCGATGCTGGCGTTCGTAAATTAAACAAACTGTATTCAAAAGCATTGGAAGGTGATTTGACATCTACCAAACAAATCGATGCATCACCCAAAAAATCAGTTTACGAACGCGCCGTTAGTGTGCAATCATTCATTATTCTCTATAGGATTTGACTTTTAGTCCGGTTCTTCACGCAGAGGAAACTTGGAATTTGAATCAAAACAAAACTGACTTTGATTCAAAACATTCAGTTTTTTTTAATCAAACTCTTGTTTTCTTTGCCTCAATGAATAATCGTTCTGATTCAAAAGACACGAATGCCACAAGGATGGTAAAGTGCCATTAATAAAACCTTAAAAAAAGTTCTGATTAGAATGAATAATTTTTGAAAGAATTATTTTTTGAACTGAACAATATTGGAATTCATTGATTCAAAAGAAATTTGTTCGATTGTATATTTCTATTGAATAAAGTAAACCAAAGAAAAATGTTTTCAACAGGAAGGATTAATTATAATTCTGTAAATTAAAACATCAATCTTAGAAGATATTTTGGATTGATCAAGAACCGAATTTCGAATCACGTTTGGCCGGTCATGTTTAAAATCAAAATTTGAGAATCAAAGATAGCTATTAAGGAGGATTCAGGATGAAGAATAGTAAATGTGTGTTAATCCGTTAATCAAAAAGTGCATATTTAAGATTTTATATAAACTGTTGCATTGTTACAGGACCACGACTGATTCCGCCCCAAATCCCGTGGTCTGATTATTTTCGGCCCGATCTTCAGCAGCATTTACCAGTTGGATGACCACTTAAGCTAGCAACCGGAGTTGCTTCCGGAAGTCTATTGAGTGGCCCAAGAAGAATGCCCTCAGGCCAAAATTAGGACCGGATGATTTAATTATAGTAAACCAGTCTTTGTGTTAAGTTTCTGAATAAAAAAATGAATTTAATGGCGTATTTTTTTTTAATTCCGGATTTGGCTCTGGAACCGTCAGAATAAAAAAGCAAGTTTCGGGTTTCGAGTTATTCCATACGTAGGTGTGCGTGAGAACGAGCGCAATGTTTACATGCAGCTGTCATTTTGTTCTCCCTTCTGGATTTCTTCATTCGGTTCTTCACATCCGGATTGCCGTTTTTCGTGTCCGGATTGCACTGGACTGCAGATAGTACGATTTTGCTTGGCTGAGAGGTTCAAAATCGCGGCAATAATCATTTGCCCGTTCATTATTTCAACTGTTTTGTTTTCAGCCAAAAACAGCTGTTTAATGTTTTGACAACAACGTTGAGAGTATTGGTGAACTTCTCGCAAAACTGACTTTCTTCTCAGGGCGACTGCGTCCGTTTTTCGAGCGAACCTAGGTTGCCTCTCGAGCAATAAATGAGCACGATCACAGCAGTTAGAGCGAACCTAGGTTGCCTCTAGTTTGCCTCCAGGATCAATAGGCGACGGTGCCAGCTTTGCCGGAAATGGTGAGTGACCTTAAATATTCATTAATTACTTACGGGCAAAATTAATGCTTCTTCTAAAACATTGATCTTTCAGGGACTCTTAGGCAATTGGAAGCCGCGGAAAGTCACCGGAGGAAGATGGGAACCTGGCAAGATTTGGGGTTCCATCGTCCGATAAGCCGCGGAACAGCCATAGCGTCAAACAAAAGTTGGATCGCACGGCCGTGGCCAAACTCAGTGTGTGAAAATTGTGTTTCGCCGGAAGTTTCGAGATGGAACCACCGACGAACGTGCGGATGATTATTTTGTGAAAGGGCTATTGATAAGTTCTTTTGAAAATAGCAAAATTACACATTACAATTACAATTTTGCGTGACAAAATGTTTCAAATAAAAAATAATGTGTAAAATAATGTTTTTTTTAATCCGAAAATTTTACTTCAATAAAATAAAAAAACCAAAACCCCAGTATGATTTTGAATATTATAATTTTAATTTGACGATATGCGGTATCGTCATCATTTTATGATTGGATCATTAGATAAAGATAACACGTATGATCGACCCGTTTTAGAAAGAGTAAAAAAGGCAAAAAAAATGAATGGTTACTCTACTTAACGACCCGTTCCCTGTATCGTAAAGTGCGTCCAAACGATACCATCTCATGAAAAAATGATAAACCTTATCTTACATTAATAATCCAAAACTATAGAAGTAATCTTTTGGGTGTCTTGGGAAGAAGATAATGGGAATAGTCACTGTATAATACTGATTTATGCGGGTCCGGAAAGAAAGGAGACGATTCAAAGCATTCCCAACAAACCATTAAGCACTATTATAAGCTGCATTTGGGCTGTATTTCAACATTTCAGTGCCTATAAGCTTTTCAGAATATTTACCAATGCCAATAGGCTAGGTGGCATTAAAACGTCAAATAAGCCCTGTATGAGCTAAGAGGGCAAATCTCAGTGCCAATAGCCGGCTTAGTGTATGACATTTTGAAAAAGAAAAAAAAATCGAGTGATAGTTTCAATAAAAAGTTAAACAATCTCCAATCGTGCTGCCTTTTGAATCAGAGGATTAAAAATTGCATTTAATTTAATACCGGGAGGACAAAGATGGAGCTGATACAGCAATTTTTGAAGCAGAAGATCAGGCCGCTCAATCTTAGGCAAACCAAAAGTGTCGGTGGAACTCGCTCGAGCTGTTCAAGATCCCGTAGGACCAAGAAGTCTGGAATGCCAAAAAAGTGGAAGGATCTGCGAAAACTCTTTAAGGACATGGATTATGCATCGGATATCCCGGGGAATATCACCCAAGTGATCCTGGAGGAGCAGAAAAAACGAGCGGTTCATGAATCAAGTTAGCTTATGCTAAATTTTCTACTACAAAAGTCGTGCTAATCAAAATTAAACAAAAATAGTGAACATTGAAATACTGAATATTTATTGTGATATTTTACTAATGATGTTTATATTCGAAAAAAAAGTGCTGTGTCTTGAAAAAACATAGAAATAAATCTAAAATTTTCCTGATGAATATGCTGGATGTTTTGTTTCTTCGTTTACCACTGATATGTTGTAGTTCTTCATGTTTTATTGTTTGTGTCGTTCAATTCCTTTTCGGGGCAACGTAGCGTATTTGGATTTAAATACTACAAATTTCTCAAAATTGAGACATGGACGAAATAGTTTAGAGGCCAAAGGCGCGGAAAAATGCTTTGTACTGGTTGCACCTGGTAGGTTAAGAGTTCAATTCCTGGTTCTAGAGCAAAGAATTTACATACGACAAAAAAAAATAAGAGTCGGGAAAAGGGTGAGGGAGAAAGGAAAACAGATAGTTAGCGGAGGATGAAAGACAAAACATAAACAATTCTTTTTTTTTTTTTTCTATTTCATCCAGTGGGTTGTACCCACTGGAATTTTTTTGACATTTTCGCATAGGCAGTATATCGGCCGATTTGCAGTCCAAACCCGACTTTTAAACAGCACTTGAATAAAATATGAAGCTATCAAGCTTTGTTGGGTATATTCTATATCCCGCTATAATGCCAAAATAGGGCCGGTTATTACTGCTTATTGGTTACTTGGGTTATCAAGTGTAGAGAAGTGATGATTTGTAGGGAATTTCAAAGTGACAGGTCGCGCCAGCATGACATACCAATGCAATGCAACGCAATCTTATTGGAACGTTGCGTTGCGTTGCGTTGCTAGTTGTTTCAGCATGACATCAGCCTTATGGTCAAAGCAGCACGGAGTTGAAAAAGTCAAAATTTCAACCAATGAGGAACCAGAATGATTGCTGTGTTTTACGGCGTGTTCGTAAATTGATTTTTTCTATCGAAGTGATTCTTTTTATCGATGCTGGCGTTCGTAAATTAAACAAACTGTATTCAAAAGCATTGGAAGGTGATTTGACATCTACCAAACAAATCGATGCATCACCCAAAAAATCAGTTTACGAACGCGCCGTTAGTGTGCAATCATTCATTATTCTCTATAGGATTTGACTTTTAGTCCGGTTCTTCACGCAGAGGAAACTTGGAATTTGAATCAAAACAAAACTGACTTTGATTCAAAACATTCAGTTTTTTTTAATCAAACTCTTGTTTTCTTTGCCTCAATGAATAATCGTTCTGATTCAAAAGACACGAATGCCACAAGGATGGTAAAGTGCCATTAATAAAACCTTAAAAAAAGTTCTGATTAGAATGAATAATTTTTGAAAGAATTATTTTTTGAACTGAACAATATTGGAATTCATTGATTCAAAAGAAATTTGTTCGATTGTATATTTCTATTGAATAAAGTAAACCAAAGAAAAATGTTTTCAACAGGAAGGATTAATTATAATTCTGTAAATTAAAACATCAATCTTAGAAGATATTTTGGATTGATCAAGAACCGAATTTCGAATCACGTTTGGCCGGTCATGTTTAAAATCAAAATTTGAGAATCAAAGATAGCTATTAAGGAGGATTCAGGATGAAGAATAGTAAATGTGTGTTAATCCGTTAATCAAAAAGTGCATATTTAAGATTTTATATAAACTGTTGCATTGTTACAGGACCACGACTGATTCCGCCCCAAATCCCGTGGTCTGATTATTTTCGGCCCGATCTTCAGCAGCATTTACCAGTTGGATGACCACTTAAGCTAGCAACCGGAGTTGCTTCCGGAAGTCTATTGAGTGGCCCAAGAAGAATGCCCTTAGGCCAAAATTAGGACCGGATGATTTAATTATAGTAAACCAGTCTTTGTGTTAAGTTTCTGAATAAAAAAATGAATTTAATGGCGTATTTTTTTTTAATTCCGGATTTGGCTCCGGAACCGTCAGAATAAAAAAGCAAGTTTCGGGTTTCGAGTTATTCCATACGTAGGTGTGCGTGAGAACGAGCGCAATGTTTACATGCAGCTGTCATTTTGTTCTCCCTTCTGGATTTCTTCATTCGGTTCTTCACATCCGGATTGCCGTTTTTCGTGTCCGGATTGCACTGGACTGCAGATAGTACGATTTTGCTTGGCTGAGAGGTTCAAAATCGCGGCAATAATCATTTGCCCGTTCATTATTTCAACTGTTTTGTTTTCAGCCAAAAACAGCTGTTTAATGTTTTGACAACAACGTTGAGAGTATTGGTGAACTTCTCGCAAAACTGACTTTCTTCTCAGGGCGACTGCGTCCGTTTTTCGAGCGAACCTAGGTTGCCTCTCGAGCAATAAATGAGCACGATCACAGCAGTTAGAGCGAACCTAGGTTGCCTCTAGTTTGCCTCCAGGTGAAAAAAAATACGGTATAAGATGTAATTTTTTTTCTTTATATCATTCAAAATTCCAAACAGGACCTTAGAAACAACAGAAAATATTTCTTCCAATTGGAATAAAAGGAAAATGGTTCAATGAACCAATCATTATTTATTAAACCGTTTCTGAAAAATCAGGACGGTCTCTCGAAAATCAGGAAAAATCCTGATAAATCAGGACACCTGGCACCTCAATTTCAACACTATTTGGGAAATTTTTGGGGTATCGGGCAACTCAGTTCGCAGCTGTCAAGTAGAAAAAAGGCAAAAAAATCCTCTTAAAATGAGATGGCACTATTGTTGCCATCACACGTTGCATAAGCGTTTTGCACTTTTTTGGAAACTGCTTTATCCACTACTTTGTTGGTATTTTTTTCAATTTTTTTTGGTGATCGATAATGTAGAAACCAACCGTGCTGCCGTTTAGCTTTCAAAATTGATTCATATAGTTTTTTTTTCAATTTTCTTCTTCAATTCTTTTATCATTTCTTTCAGCTTCGTGTTTATTGAACAAGCTAGCTTAAGAATAAAAATTATTTGAAATAAAACTCAGAAACTTTTGTTTTATTTTGTGAAAAAAAGTCATAACGTTCATCGAAAATTAGGGCGATGAGTTTTTGTTTTTCCAATTGAATTTTCAAAAGTTGAACCTTATTTAAAAAGAAAAGAAAACTGGCAACTCTAGTGACGCTCCAAGAAAGCAGAAAAATATCCGTCGTAGTAACGAAACGAGAAAAGTGAACTTAAATTTTACTGGCAGAATTTCACTAAAATCGCTTCATTTTACGTAAAAATATCAATACTTCCAATAGGTTAGTTTCGTGAAAAAAGTTTTCTCCGAATTCCGCGACCAGGAAAGTGTTTTTTAGTGGAAAAACTTGCACAGAAGTGCATATCCCAGGCATCGCCCGAGTAAATTTTTTTTTCCTTCACACATTTTGCTCGTGTGTGGTGTTTTTTTTTTACTCGTTTCAATTTTATTCCATTTCCCAACTTGCTGTCAGGCAATTCACTTTTATTTTGCGAGAAGAAAAATGTGCTTCTGATTAGAGCTCGCGTGAATTGATTTCAGTGACGAATTTCGATTCGAATCGTTCTAAATTCACTGGAAATTTCGTCATACCAGCAGTGCAATGTGTTTCTCTGGAAGAAAATTGGTGTAAAAATCACGGAAGTCTTTTAAAGTGGTCCCTTTTCGAGGGCGAATTGAGTTTTGCAGCCTCGAAGAAAAAAGTGAGAGACGTAAGAAATCGCAAACCATGGATACGTCATCAACAAATCCGCAGGGGACGGGTCGTTCCATAAAGCAGGAATCCCACTCCGGAGAGCTGGGAATCGGAGGTGATGCGGTTGTCGACCAGAGTCCAGGGAAAACGACGGCCCTCAGTCCGCTTAAAGCGAAATTGCTCAATCGAGACAGCTCTACAGGTAATATATCTACCGAACATCTTTTTTTTATTCAATAGCTGGGGATAATTTCTGAAAACTAGTCATTTCTCCGTAAAAAATGGAGGGCTGCATTTGGACCTTTGGAGTTTCTCAATTTGTGATGCAATTCCGCGTAGCAATTATTTCTCCACATTCACTGGGTGTGGAGCTTGAAAGTTGTCCAATAAAGGTATAGCTACTGCAGTTGAAAAAGGTTGGGAAATTGCGCTGGTGTTGGTGACGTTCTATTTTAAGGCCAGGAGTTTCAAATCATTCGCATTGAAACTCTGAGTTGGTGATGGCGATGTGGTACGATTGGTTACGTGGACAGTATTTTGCTCGACATAAGAAAGAAGAACGACGAGAGGAGGTGCGTTTTCGAATCTTCTCGGTTGCTCAAGTTTTTAACAAGAAATAACATTTACGATCTTTATGATTTCGAACTATATTATTATTCGCCTATGTTTAATTTTTTATTTCACTTATTCATTTTGAAAATTGTAATTTGTAAAATGTAAAATGACAAATATCGCGTTTTTAACGAAATATTTATCATCGATTATTATGAATATTTCGAAAGTTATTAAATAACTTTTTTGTGCTGAAATTTTATTTCAAGCGTGCAAGTATAACATTAACTTATTTTATTTTAAGTTGGTTTCAATTTCATTGATCGATTCATTTGATTTTTCTTTTTCATTCGATTGAATGTTTTGATCTTGATATTTAAAATATCTTAATGCTTGAGAACGATCTCATTAAGAACTCAACTAGTTCGATCCGGATTTTGCCTTGATTTTATGACACTTCACGTGTTTTGCAGTAATCCTCCGGAAAACCTCGTTAGAAGCAAAGACAGTACGTGTACTTATTAGTTTTTAAACGCTACCAAGCGTAAAGAAGACGGTCTAGCATGTTTAATAAGTTTCTTTTCGACTCTTTTTACTGGTTTCAATGAATCAGTCTTACGTATCCATTGATTTTTTTAAATCTTAATTTAACATTTCTTCTTTCTGATGTTACAATCTTTCTGCAGCAATTATGCCACTTTCAAGTTTAAAATTGATCGTTTATGTTTTATCAATAGTTTTTTTTGTTTTTTTTTCTAATACTTTCATTTTTTCGATTATTTACTTTACAATATCAAAAATGTTTCTATCCAATTTTTTGTTTTTATTGTATTTTAAAAATATACCTACTTAATGACTTCCAAACAAAAGAATGTTCCATTTCTCTTAATCATTTAGAATATTTACATTCTTTAAAAAAATGTGTTTTTCAATGGTTTTCCTTGATCGATGTTTAATAAGCTAAATGTGTTGTGCTTGTGGTTAAAAAAACTTAGTTAATTTTGTCAAAGCTCAACATGCAAATCAGCAGCCTGAATGAATCATGTTATCGTGTTTTCATTCTCCGAATCTTTTACGTGAAGATGGCCAAGTCTGTAAGTGCGTGGTAAGACAGCTGTCTATGTTGGTGATTATGGGTTCAAATCTCGAGAGGATCTTTTTCTGATTGTTTTTTTTTTTCAATTGTATACGATTCTTATCACACCGATTGCCGAATGCCGAACACTACGGGTTTTTTTTTAATAACAAAAATTATTTTTAAAGGATTTTTTTTATTATATATAATTTGCGCCAAGTGTCCGATTTTTTTTCCAAATTTTTATATTTGATTTATTTTAGCGTCTTCAAAACAATTTTTTTTTCTACTAAAACATAAAATAGCTCATCAAAGCACATTGAAATAAAATGTTTTCAATATTTGCAGTAGTGGACATTTACATAAAAAATCATAAAAAAAGTGTTAAAAAACACCGTCTAAATGAAAATATGATTTTGTATCTCTAAGGGGCCATTCAAATCTCACGTGGACAGAAAAATGAAAATGAATTTGATTCAATGTTATTTTCTTTTGCCACAATGTAAATCAGATTTAGATTTAAAAGCATTTATTTATTGAAAATTTTTAAATTTTTTCCAATTCGAAGAAAAAATTTCTTTTGTTTTGAAATTCCTAATCAAAATCAAAATACATATCTTGTGAATCAAAGGCTGATTTTTTTCATTTAAAGAAATAATTTATTCAACTTGAAATTTTTTTCTTTGGTTCAAAAAAAAGTTTACTTTGTTTCAAAAGAAATAAGCACTTGAACCATTTATTAGAGCAAGTTCACTGGTGTTGGGAAAAAGTGGTAGAAATTTTGTCACTTTTTGCACATTTTGAAAATTTTGCCATGCAAAACATTTTCAAGATCTGTGGCCTCCAAGTTTTTCTACAACACGTGTTGTATTTTCGCATGCTGTGATGCAAAAATAGCGATAATTTTCAAAATGTCAAAATTTCTACCACTTTTTCCCAACACCAGTGAACTTGCTCTTAGGAATCAAAGTATTTGTTTAAAATCAAAGTCCAAAAATATTTAGTGCAAAGAATTCATTCTTTCTTTAAAAAAAAATTAAAAAAAAAAAGTTTTTCTTGATAATTGGTTAATAAATAACTTAAACAATATTTACAGTGGAAAAGATTTATTAGCAGCTTGGTGGGTAGACTGAGAAAATTTTCACGGTTGTTTATTAAGGAAAACTTCCGTTTCCATAAAGGTTACAAGTAACCAGCATTCTTCGATTGCCGATTATTCCAACACCCGCCCTGAATCGCTCAATTCCAGGAAGGGCCGCAGGTTGCAGAAACGCCCAGGTTTCAGAGCTTTGAACGGTTTTCCAGGGGGAACTTGCTGCAGATCTTCTAATATTCCTTGTAGCCACAGTCCTTCGGAAGCAGCTAGGCTGAAGGCTGCGTATTCTGACAATGCAAGGGTTCGTTGCTTCCCACTAGCCCAGGACACCGTGTTGCCGAATTCTTTGAAGACATAACCGCTGACGGATTTCCTATCTTCAGTATCCGCCGCACCCAATCCGCGTCAGCGTACCCGATCAGTGCTTCAGTCTTTTCGTCTCGCTTGAACTGGAGCTTGAGGTTCTTCGAGCCTTTCATGTATCGGACCACTCTTTTCAGCGCTTGCCAGTGTGCTTCGCCAGGTTGACTTTGGAAACGTCCCAAGTATGCAACGGCGGATGAAATATCGGGACGGACACATAGCATTGTGTACATGAGACTGCCAAGTAGCTCACGATACGGATGACAGACCGGATTTCCTTCATTCGTTGGAAGAAAATAGGCCTTCTCCATTGGCGTTTTTACGTGGTAGCAATCTTTCATGCCGAATTTCTCCAACACACGATCCACAGCGACTTCTTGACTCAGAGACATAGAACCAGCAGTACGGTCATATCGGATCTTGATTCCGAGAAAGTGGTTCACTTTCCCAAGGTCCGTCATCTGAAGGTTTTTGGAAAGGGATAGCTTGATCTTCTTCATCAGCTCCAGACGATCGCCAACGATGAGCAGGTCGTCAACGTAGGTGACGATATACACCCGCCCTCGATCGTCGATTCGGGTATATAAGCAATAGTCATGGCAGGGATGCGTAAAACGGAAAACCAGAAGGTCATTCAGATTATTATTCCAACATCGTCGGCTTTGCTTGAGTCCATGCAATGATCGTTCCAACTTGCCCACCAGATTAGGCTTTGCGGTGTATGGCTTATATATGCGGGTATGGCTAGATAGACGTCTTCTTCTAGTTCACTGTACAGGAACGCTGTTTAGACATCTAGTTGATTGATGAACATTTTCGGTGCACCGTCACAGCCAAAACGGCTTGTATTGTCGCCAACTTAGCATCAGGAGAGTAAGTTTCGCTGTAGTCGACGCTCTTCTGCGGCAAACTTTTAGATACTAAACGAGCCTTGCATCGCACAGGTTTTCCATTTTCGTCTTGCTTAACCCATTTGGATTTGAAAGGAACCACGCCGGTTGTTCGTTCTACTAGCGGCCACACGTGGTTGTTAGCCAGGAACGTCAGTTCTTCAGCGACCGCTTGCTTCCAAAACCTCATCGTCTCGCCCAGCAATGTCCTTATACGCCTCAGGATCATCGGAAATGGAACGCTCGACAACATCTTGTCCCACAACAGCATCAACGTTTGAAACGATATCTGTAGGACAGGATTGCGCGGCAGTGAAAAGTCTTCAAAAAAACAAAGTCTTTTAAATTACCTGGGAACTTGCGTTCCCGTTCGCCGCGCCTCGGGGCTACCATATCGAGGTTCGAACCACGGTCTGTTTGCGAAAGGAGAGCTCCGGTTTCGTCAACGTCATCGTCTTCGTCGTTAGTCATGATGCTGTTCTGATCCGGCGGGGGCACCTCTTCGCTTTGAACGAATTGGAAATCGTATTGAACAGGGACCACACTCGACGGACTTTCGGAAGGAACCTTGGCAGCAAAGGAAAAACTATTTTCATCAAACTTGACATCTCTTGACAGGAACAATTCCTTCTCAACTGGATTCCACAGACGGTAAGCATTTGGAGCATAGCCAAGTCTGGCTTGTGGCCTGTCCACTTTTCCGCAGGGGTCTTCCGGCAAGATAGAGCCGTTGGACCGCAGCCAGAACCGCTTCGTTCCACAGGGACTTCGGAGTTTGGGATTCGGACAACATCGCACGAACCTTTTCGATGATTGATCGATTGAATCGTTCTGACACCGTGGCCCCAGAATCCAATTTGAAGGACTCGACAACCGTCTCTCGTTCGGAAAAAACTCCTTCCAGTCATGAAGGTCTATTGCTTTACCTCCAGTTGCAGCATTAGCTTCAGCTCGTCCGTCAGACTTAAGCTTGACACGACAATCTTTGGCCTTATGTCCTTTCTTTTGGCAACGTCTGCACTTCCCCGTGAACTTACCGAACGTCGCCCTCTGTTTCCTTAAAAAGCAGCAGGTTTTTCTTGGATCGAATCAGCACCTCGGTCCGTTTTCTTTAATTCCTCTGCGAGAAGGCGCTCTCGAACAACGTCCAGTTCCACATTTTCCTCTCCAAAATTCTCCAAAGCGGTAACTAATACCGTATTTGTTTTCTCCCCTCGATCAGTGTTCCGCCGTAACCGATAAAAACAAACACAAATCTTCGCCAGTGTATTGCTCTCACTCACTCATACGCTCTCTCGCAACACTGACACAATTTTCGGGGCAACACCGCCCGATGGCAATGCAACACCATTTCAAAACCAGTGCAACACTGTTCGAATAAACAAACAGTTTGACAGCACCTAGTGGTGCACCAGTGTAACACTAGTGCAACACTCAGCATAAACAAATATGGAATAAGGGATCAAACGATTCGGAAAAAGTGGCTAAGAGCTGAGAACAACGTCGTTTTCTTCGAGCTCCGGCCACTGGCAGCAGACGAATAAGATCTTCGAGGATCTTCAAATGGTCCTTCACTGACGATCCTTCAACCATTTTCAGCTTCGCAAGTTGCTTTCGAATGAAGGTCTGCGACGAAACGAATTTCTTAAGATAAACGTTCTCCAGGCTTGTCCAAAATTCCTTTGACGGCTCCTTGTCCCGTACGAGGTCCAGCAGGTCATCGTGAATGAACGAAATCAGCAAATACGTCGCCTTTCCGTCATCTTCGAATGAAGCAGCAATAAAAATTATCCCCTAACAAAACAGTGCTCCGCTTCGAACTTTCCCTTCAAACCTAAATCGTGGCAGATTGGAGGTAATAAAATCAGATTTGCCTAACAACAAAACTCCAAAAAAAAAACAGTTCTCAACTCAAACTTGAGTTGTCAATCTTAAAATCAGGTTTGGGGGGTGGGAGTTCTCACGCACTAGAAGTTTTGGTAGTTGGAAGTTCTGTTTTCTAAAGCAACGCGTGACAATCTGGACAGTCTGGACTCAAAACCCAAACAGTTGAGTACGATTTTTTGCGTTATGAAACAATACTTTCGAAAAAAAAAATTTTAAACTCAAACAGAAATAGGTTTTATTAAAACACTTTCAAACATACAGTTTCACTATTTTAATATTTCCAATGAAACTCCTCATTATTCAAAATTTAAATGAAAAAAAGTTTTTCCATGCATTTCATGGTTTATTTTGTGTTTTTTTTTTGTATTTACGGTACAAAATTCTGGTTCAAAGCATGTTTATGAACAGCGTGAGTGAACCATATTATCGTGTTTATGTTTCTCAGTGTTTTTAGTGAAAATTAGTCAAGTCTGTTAGGGCATGGTTAAAAATTTTAATGTCGCCAGTGATGTGGGTTCAAATCTCGTGAGATTTTTTTTAATTTTTTTTTCAGTTTTTTAAGAATTGTAGTCAATCTCGTGAGAATACCTTTTTTTATTTGTTTGAGAGTCGTAATAGTTTATAAAGGGTACAGAACTAACTTTTTAATAAATGTATTCATGTAACGCTTAATGTTTGATACTGTTGAGACAGCTCTTCACCCTAGTGATGGTTTAGTTTAGCACAGGGCTCATCCAGCTGACAGTTGGATGTCAACTGGAATGACCTCACAAGTAAATGACATGCAATAATGTGGAAGGGTCATCTTGGATCCGCAGTTGAGGAGTGCACACGGGATACTATTTTACTCCGTTATAATATAAGTTATTTTAATAGTTGTACCCCGCATTTTTTATTACAATATCACCTCGTATCCGGGGATACAACAGTGGCGAGGAAGATGAGATTTAATATAATCCATATAAAAAAATAATCATTAATGGAAAATATATAAAAAAAACTTAATTCTAGTACCTATCAGCTTTTTAATTGTTTATCAGTTTAGCATTGAAGCATTTTATGGAGTAGTTTTTTTTCTAATGTTGGTATTCAAGTTTCGATGGGTTTGAAATCTAAACAATAGATAAATATGTATGTTGGTTATCCACTGTGGGTGCACGGATTCAGCGCAGATTCTGCCTAAGTATGTGCCCACATGCATTTTTTGATCATTAAGTTCGACAAATCTCCAATGCCGGCGGTACACCATACCATGGTTTCATATGAACTGTTATGGAGCGAATGTATTGCGTAAATTGTATGTAGGAATATTTTGGAAGAACGACTTCAATCAGTGGACTAGTTTACTAAGTAAGTTTTACAAGTTTTTTTTTGTACGGGATTTTCATCCTCTGGGATGATTCATCCCTATAAACCTTACAAGTACAGTCAATCGCAAAATTGAGCGTACACACATGATTTATCGAAATATCTGCATTTATAGGGGTTAAAAAGACAACTTTTTTTTATTCATAACATCTGTTCTTTTTACTCTCATGTAGTACAAAGAATTAAATAATAACTGTTATATTTTCTCTTGATTAAAAAATAATAAACAAAAACCACCATTTCAGACGTGGCAAAATTGAGCGTACAGTTCAAGTTTTTCTTACAAAACTAATTAAAACAGTTCGGAAAAAGTTCATAAAAAGTTAAAATCAAACATTTAGTATTTGGTATGTCCTCCTTTGGCATCCAGCACAGCCTGCAAGCGTCGTGGCATCGATTCCACAAGGTTTTTGGTCACTGTGGACGGAATACTCTCCCAGATCTCCTTAACCGCCGTCTTGAGATCCATTTTGTTCCGTGGATTTTTAGTTTGCAGACGGTGCTTAACTTCCCACCATAGATGCTCGATAGGGTTAAACTCCTGTGATTGGGGAGGTGTTCTGAGTTGATTGGGGACATTATAGAGCAGACACTCCCGAACGATGTAAGCGGTGGGCTTGGGATCGTTGTCTTGTTGGAAGTAGTAATCTTGTGGCAGATCCAATTTTTGTACGGAAGGTTTCAGGTTACGCTTCAGGATGTTCATATAACCCATTTTGTCCATCGTCGTATCGATAAACTCCATGGTTCCAGTTCCAGAAGCCGCCATTGAACTCCATAGCATCTGGCTTCCACCACCATGTTTTACAGTAGGGACCAAATTTTGAACCTGGAGCTCCGTCTTGGTTTTCTACACACCATATGTCTTCCATCTGATCCGAAGAGGTTAATTTTAGTCTCGTCAGTAAAAAGGACATTGTTCCAGAACTCCTTGGGCTTATTTACGTATGCTTTTGCGAACTCCAGTCGTTTCTTCATATTTACCTTTGAGATGAAGGGCTTCTTACGGGCAACACAACCACTTAGGTTGTTCCTGTGAGCTATCCGCCGGACAGTATCTGCACTCAACGGTCTTCCTATGGTTCCGGCCACATCGGAAGTCAGTTTCGGAATACTTGTTTTAGGGTTCTTTCGCAATGTTCGCACAATTATTCGTTCATCAGCAGAAATCAAGATTCGTTTGCGTCCTCTACCGGCAAGGTTTTTCAAGGTTCCCTCGTTTTTCCACTTGTTTACGATTTTCTGCACTGTAGAATGGGTTCTTCCGACAGCAGCTGCTATTTCCCGCAATGACTTTCCGCGATAACACATACTTATTATCATGGTTCGCGTAGCAATATCCGTTTCCTTCCTTTTGGTTGCCATTTTGAATTTTAAAAATCGAAAACGAGCAACAATAAAAAAAGAACACTATCAAAGCAGCTGTTGGATGTTGACATCACACACTGACAAAAAACAACACGATAAATCGCAATGATCTTTTATGCATGGATTTTTTTTCCAGAGAAATGCAAGGTGTACGCTCAATTTTGCAGTGCTGAAAACAGAGATCTTGTTCTATTTTTTGGATTTAAAAGTTGAGAAAAAATTTTTTTCCAAAATTTTCTTAAACGTATAGCTAATCAAATGTTTGAATAACGTATGTGCAATCAAAGGCAACAGAAATAAAATGTATTTAATACTAAACTAAGTAAAACCATCGACAAGTCGAGTGTACGCTCAATTTTGCGATTGACTGTAGGTATTCCGGCATCCGTTTATATACCAGGCCAGCTGGCAACTGATTGAACAATCTTATTATTTAACCAGTTTATAAGAGAAAACTCATCTTACCTATGGGATTCGAACCCAAAAGTTTTCTTGTCGATACCGGGAATCGAACCCAGTACGCCTGGCATACCAACACCAGACTTGCGCCAGCCTATCCGCTAGACCACTTCGGCGCTGAAATCTAGAAAATAGATAAGAAGTTGCGAAAAGCAAAAGAAAACCTTCCTCCGGTTAGAATTGAACCCATGTCTTGAGGCTTGTTTTGTGGGACTGGTCCAGACTGTAAGGACATGGTAATTATGTGGATGGTATGAGTTCAAGTCTGGCGAGATGTTTTTCTTTTTTTTTTTTGAGTAAAACCCGTAGTATCTTTCCTTCTTGATAGTGCATCGAATTAGTCTTTTTTTTTGTTTAACATTTTATCCTGTTAATGGCCATGGGTCGTAACTACAACCCGATAATATTGAATTTTGAAAACCGGTTCTAATCATGCGATTTTGTTCCGATGTGCGGCAAATGAAAGGTGAAGAATAAGTGCACACACTTAAATCCCGCAAAAGATACCGAAACAAGGGGAGGAATAAAGCGTGGAGATCCATATGTAACGCTTCACATGCTTTAGGTAAAATAACTTATATGAAAATTACATAATCCAAAAGTCAAAAACCGTGAAAAAGGTTGGATCTCACCAAACAGGTTTTCGTCGACAGGACAGATTATTCGCTGATTCGGAACACCGTACATCTAAAGTTGACAGTAGCCATGCTGATGCTGTTTTGATATAAAAACCTACTGCAACCGAAGTTTTAGAGCTGATTTGTTTTTTCCCACATCCTGTCGTTTTTTTTCTACAGCACACTTCACAATTTTGTACACCTTCACGGTTATTTTCAAGTTGAAAATTTCAACTGAACTCGATATTGGTTCTTCCTTATTTGAACTTTTTTCTTCCTCAGTTAGAACAAAATTTAACCTGTTGTTTCATTGTAATTGTGATTAAAAAAAAACCGTCTAATTTTGGCGAAGGAACGAAACGTAAAAAATGCCCCTTTTTTAAGGATTCGAACCCACGACTTGCGGCTAAGGGATTCATCATCCTTCGGGATTAAAATTTCGAGAAAAAGAAAAAAAGACCTGCGGCTAGTTTTGTGTAATTGGTCAAGGTTGTTAGGACGTAATAATCATGTGGATGGGGTTCAAGACTCACAGGACACTTTTTTTTTGATTTAGAAGAATTATATTATATTATTTACAAGAATCATAGTATACCTAATCACCTACCTCTGTTCGGAGTCGAACTCACGTCTTGCCGCTGCATTGGTTATTCTATAGTTGTTAAATTAGGAAATGTGAAATATAATATAATATTTTATTTTACCGGATTAAAATGGGACTTCTTTCAAATACCAACCGAATCAATAACTGTGTCTAGAAAAAAATTTGTATGGTTTCTTCTTTTTCCCGATTATAGAGCATGTTCAAGCCATACCTCCTGCTGCTTCTACCGAAAGCGCTCAGTCTCCTCCGGTTTCGACAGAGACGACAAATACAACACCGTCACTTACCGCAGCACCGATGCCAGCGAGAGAGTGTCCGCCAAAATCGTCCGAAGATTCTTCCACAAGTCAGACTGGCCCCAAGGCGGGCCCCAGTCTATTTCGGCGCAAGAAAGCAATCCCCAGTGTTATAGCTAAAAAGTTTATAAAGCAGGAAAAGAATCGACCTTCAGTGGTACCTTCTATTGATTCGATCAAGCCCAAAGATGAGATTTTAGAGCAGAACCCACCATCACAGCAGGACGTTACTCCCTTAATCGGTAAACCCGAACAGCCTCAGTCGACAACTACTGATGACGCTAAACCGGCTGTTGTAGAAAAAGTGGCAGAAGAACAAGTCAATGAGCGTAGTTCAGATGTAGAAGTTTGCAAGGAAGATACAAAACCGAATACTCCTGTTGTTTTTCGTCGAATTAAACCTAAAGTTAGTATCAACCTCAACCAGACCCGGCCAACAAAGTCGATCCTAAAGAAACCTAACCCAAGTAAACCCCCAGCAGATCTCATACCCGTGGCAACAATCGATCTGCTAGAAGATGATGAAGACGATACATGCCAAGAGGAGCAATCACGCGTTAAGCCCAATGAAGATAATGGCAGTACACATGGAGAAACAACCGCTGCTGCAGAGGAGGAGGAGAAATCAATGATAGCTAGGAGAAAGCTAGAAGAGGAGAAACGCAGGTCGATAGAGCAAGAAATACGCAAAGTCGAAGAGAAGGAAATTTCTGATAAGAATGCTGCAACCACAAACCAAGAGCCTTCGGCTTCGGCTCAAAAGTCCCAACTACAGCATTTAAACTCTAAGAAAAAACCACATGAACAAAAAAAGACTGATGCTGAGCAGCAAACGCCCGGAATTGCCAAAGTCATTAAACCTTCCCAGATAAAAAAGTGCATGAAGATTCCACCCGAAGTGTGGAAAAGGCAGTTAAATCGCTCGAAACCAAATCAAAATTTAAACCCCGTTGCACCAGACAGTGAATCAAATACCGACAAAAAAGATCTAGAAACAAGTTATACGGATGAAAAACCTAACTGTGCATTAGTTGAAGCTTCAAAGGAGGTTGTTGGTGTTGTTAATCCTGAACCTTTGACTAATCCAGAAGAATCTGCTAAAGCTGTTCTCGCGGATAAAGAAATGCCTGCTGCAAATAACGGAACGAGACAAATAAGACGGATATCTAAGCTACCACCGAGCTTAGCGATGAAACTGATGAGTAGTGTAGCTGCTGGTTCAGCTAAAAAAGATCATACATCTGTGAAGCATACTTCTAATACTCAAGAACCGGTTGCTTGTGAGCCTACAGAGCCAATTTCGAAAACGCTCGTGGAAAGGGAACTCCCGAAGGAACTTAATCCTTCACCAGAAAAGGCTGTTGTGACAAAAGTTGCTGATGAATCGCTACATGAAAAAGTGGATAAGCTTACCTTGGGTGTAGAAAATGAGCAACACGCAGTTCAAGAAAAAGAAATTTCTGCAACATTGGATAGATTAGAAATCAAAGAAACCCCAGTGAAACCTCTGACCGAAAATGTTAAACAACCCTGTACTAAGGAAATACGCAAAATAGCACGATTGCCGCCAAATGTTGCTTTGAAATTGTTAGGGAAAATTGGACAGCTTAAAAAATGTAAAGAAGCGATTGTATCGGTACCTTCAAAATCCCTTGGCAAAGATATTTCTGAAGATCTAAAGCAGGCTGTTCCTATTCCAATTCAGGAAATGAAGCCTGAACCCGATGAACCTCAAACAGTAGCCCCAGAAAACGTGCCAGTGATTAAGCCGGATAATGTGCAAGAACAAAAACCAACCGTTGGACAAACTAAGGAAATTCGTCGAATATCAAAGCTCCCTAAAGATGTCGCCTTCCAGTTGATGAAATCTTTGAAAAAATCAAAACCCCAATCGACCCCAACGGCAAAACTAACAGTACCACTTCCGCTTCCGGAAATCAAACAAGAATCCGTCGAACCCCCTAGGCATTTGAAGCAGAAAGTAAAAATTTTGTCTCAGGTAATATTGCCTACGGCATCCTATGATCTGGAAAAACTTTTGGCGGGGAAATCTTCAGAAGGCTTCACCAGTATTCCGTCGGGCAAAATGCCATTACCTTTACCAATGCCTTTCCGCATTCAGAAGGTGGAGTCATCGATAGTTGCAGAAGAAGAATCGAAGATGGCAGTAAAGGAATCGATAAAAGGCGACGAAGAAAATCGGTATAGAATAGTATCGGATTCAATACAACGTAGCGAGGCAACAGAAGAGGTGACTTATGCACAGGAACATCCACAGTCTCAAACAGTTGAATTGGAGTGTAACGATAAAAGTCTGGATAACGAATCAATTCATGATAATGCGGTGAACAAAGATGACCATTTTGATTCCGACCCTAAAGTTCCAACAATACAGGATGAAAAACCGGTGATGATAAATGAAGATAAAATACAATTAGCAGATAAGGAAACAGTGCAATATGCTGAAAACTCCCGAGAAGACACGATAGCAAATTCAATAGGCTTTAATAATATTACACAAGAGATGACTAGTAAGAATGAAGCACTGCAGCGTGATCCTGTGGTAGAGGTATGCAATGATGTTGAAAAGGTTCATGAGCCCAGTTATGAGCATGCGGTAGAAAAAAGTCAAAATGCTCCTGTAGAACAGGTACAGCAACAGACTCCGCCTAAAGAGCGTAACATACAGTCAAATCAAAATCGTGAAATTCCTTCCAGTTTCCCAAGTCGGAATGATGACCGTACTCCAATTGACCGTGTTAGTATACAGATTACTGAAAATCCAGTAGAAGTGAATCGATGTACAGAAAATAGTCCTGTGGAACAAACTCAAGTGACTCAAGCACCACAAGTATTAATGGTTCCTTCTTCTAGTACAGCTGAAAATCTCATGCCGTCAAATACAGTCTCGTACCATCCAATCTACTCAGCCGGACAAATTCATCCATTCACTATACTAGCTCGCTCTTCAAGTAACCGTACTGCTGAAGCCCTTGCAAAAGATTCAATAGCTCTTCCACCTCATTGGTTGTTAGTGAAAACTACTTCGCCCCAAAAGAATAAATCAACGGCTCTACAATTGCAACGCATGGAACATCCAAGGCAATCCCTACAACCACATCAACAATCTACGTACAATCCACAGCTACAGTCTTACAAGCCACAACTACAACAGCGTATTTCGCAACATCCAAGACTAAACCCTCCTCAAACTGTACAGCATATTGCTGAACAACCAGTTCGTCAACAGTTTCATACTTCACAGACCAGCCCTCGTACAGCTCAGGGTTTACGGTTGCAAATCTATCCGCATGAACTGAAAGTTCCCAGATATGTTCAGCCTCACCCCCAAGTTCAGCCGTCATTGGACCAGTTTCAGCAGCATCCAGGACACCAGTTACAGCCACAAAATACTCAGCAGATACCTTCACATCTCACTCAACCGTACATTGAACAGAATCAACGTAACAATCCATTTCCTCAACAAAGAAATAATCAACACCTGAAACATCTACCAAGCAGCTCGTTAGAAATGTATAGACCACAACATGTGCCTCATCAAACTCAACCGATTCCTGGTTTTCAAACAATACGTCATCCACAAGCAGTAAACAATCTCGTACATCATTCATCAGATCGATTAGAACTTCACCGATCAGCGCAACACAACGAACATCAATTCACCATAAGTCAGTCACAACAAATTCCTGTCTACCAATCAAAACCACCTCGTGATATCATACATGTGTCTGTTCAACAGAATCAGAACCTTCAGTCCCGTGACAAGTTTCCGCTTCCTCCATACGAGCATGTGCGATTTTCTGCACTCGAGCAACAGCGAATCTCTGCACACGAACAACAGCTTGCTTCCAACCAACATAGGCAATATCAACCTCCACCACAAATCGCTCGACCAACACCTCAGAAACCTCATCTGGCAACTATCACAGCACAAACGGCACGTTACGCTCAGCCCCCCCAGAGTCGACATCACCTCATGGTTCCCCAAACTTATTACCCCCAACGACCCGCATCTTCCCAAGTTGGCAATCATACGGCTCAGATAGTAAACAAGTCTAGTAGTAACATTCAAGACGTCCACATAGCTCGAACAATGCACCAATCCAAAAGGGATGCTGCTCCCCATTTTACACTGCGGACCAACAAAGAACGAGCCTTCCAGCCTGTAGATCCTGTGCCAACTACTCCGAGTATTGCACAGCAAGCACAACTGCCAGTGCCTTCTATTCGCGCAATTCCGAAAATTGTGATTGACAGTAGTCTAGTAGAAAATGATCCTCCGAAGGTATCTGTCGATTCTTCTTTCAATACACCAGATGATGGTCCCGATGATTTGATGAATGATCTAAAAGACTTTTCACCATGCTCCCAAATGATAAAAAATAAACTACGGGAAAAAGTGCAAGAGAGAATGCTAAAGAAAAAATATTCCATTAGCAATCAAACTGCGAAACAGCCTTCTAAGGAACCAACCGCTCTAGGGTCAAACTATCCCAATCCGCAAATGGTAAAGCCAGAGTTCCCCGTTCAAGCGTCTTCTAACGCAAATGATGGAGTTGTGTATCACGTTGCAGGGTTCAAATCGCAAACAAATCATTTGCCCCCACAGGCAAACAAGAGCACAAAAGACCAAGCCTTACGACAGTACTCGTACGGTCAACAAAAGATCTACCTTACCAAAATAAGCGTGATTAAGCCCATCAAGGTCGAGGAACAACAATCCAGCGATAATCTGCCACGAGCTGGCGTATATCAAAGACAGCAAAATTTTTTCCACGGATACCCGCAATCAGCTCTCAAAACCGAACACCGAGATTTACAACGGTTCCGGCGTGCGGTAGAACAACTGGAAAAAACATCAACTGCTTCGAGTGATGAGCATCCCGTAACCAGCCAAAAACACCGACAAAAGTTCAAACGGCGACGCAGTGTAGTTACATCGGGACCGGAAATGTTCATAATAACGGAACTACCGGAAGAGCCAACAGCAGGCCCCTCTGGAAGTGAGGCAGCCCCCGCTTGTATTCAGCAGACGGACACACTAATGGTTGAAGCATCTGAGGCACCTGTAAAAAAGGAAGATAAAGTCGTTTCCCGCATTAGCATACGAAGAAATACATTTGTGCTGGATGATTCAGACTGTGAAATAAAGCCAGATGAATTGCCACATGTTGATGAAAGGCTAGACACCGAATTCACAGAGAGTTGTTCCGAAAATGAATCGAAAATCTCGGTTAAAAAGGAACATTCTTCTAACTTTAGCAATACACTGTTAGCGTCGGTAAAAGATGAATCTCTAGAGGATTCAGATGAGCTTTCAGATGAAGATCTGGCCCGACAGATTTTAAAATTGGTACAAAAGGAAAAGCATAGTCTGAAACCTGTTAAGAGAAAGAAAAAACTAAAAAAGCGTCGAAAACGGAAAAAGCCATCACCTAAACGGGATGATAAAGATCAGCTGCTGGATTTACTTATGAAACACGTAAATAAAGATGCCTTGATAGAAGATATAGTTGCTTCGCAGCGCCGTGAGCTAAGCATTATTGAACTATCTGATTCAGAGGAACAAAATGTATCTGTTAAGTTAGAACAGAAACCCAGAGTACACCATGAAAAATCTAATTGGAAAACTGTCAAACCTCTCAATCTGGATGACGATTCGATTGAGGAATTTGATCTCGATGACGAGGATGAAAACGATATCTTTGCAGAAATTCTCAAACCATTCACCAAGGCTGCAGAAAGTTCCGATATGAGACAACCTGCGGTTTCTGATACTGTCGATAATTCTTCCGATAAAACGGTCAACACAGCAGTAAATGTTTTCGAATTCAAAGAAACAGCAGAAAAGCAAGTAATTGATGATTCCAAGGAACTCAACAGTGAAGATAATAATTTTCACGAGACAGTCAGAACGGTTGAACATACTGCTGTATTTGGTAAAACTCCACAAAATAAAGTTATTGCTTTGTCAGGAAATAAAGAAACTACGCTTAACGAATCTCAAAAAGCCATCGATGATGAGGCTCCATCTGAGATTCCTAATGAGGTTGTTAACGTTAACCCTTTTGATGTTCAGATCTGTGATAAAAATCCCTACCAGATGGATGTAGAGGCTATAAAGAAGGATTCCGCTGATGCTCCAAGAGCAGTGAAACGTAATGCTAAACCTACTCTAGTTGCTCGTAAGAAATTTGGCCGAGCCAACGAAAAACCAATCTGCGAAAGGCAAATCGTTTCGATGAATGTAGATTGCACAATTATGTCTGGTGTAGACGATCTAAAAGACGAGATTGATTCTGCGCCTACAGAGTTGATTCTGGGTGAATCAGTCCAGCTTAGTCAAGTTGAAAAAGGGGCGAATTCGTATCGTGATGAATATCCTGATGCTGTAGCGGATATCAGTGAGCAGACTGGCCAAACTAATAACTGCGAAAATCAAATCGTTCCGATGAAAGTGGAATGTACTTCTATGCTGGACGTAGAAGCTCCGATAGGGGATATTGCTCCTGCAACGATGGATAAACCAATCCAGCTTGAGCAAACTGAAAAGGAGGACTCGAGTAAGGAGACAAAGATAAAAGAAAGTGTACATGCTCCAAAAGCCAGGAAACGTAACTCTAGGCCGACTCTTGTTGTTCGTAAAAAGGTTTCCAAAGCCAAGAAACCGGTCTGCAAAAAACAACTTGTTTCCAAAACAGTCGATTATACTTTAACTCCCCATGTAGATTCTCAAAAAGATCATGTATCTTCTGTACCAACAGAATTCATTAAGTATAAACCAGTCCAGCCTAACGAACCCGACGTAGAGGACTCGAGTGATCCTTTTTCGGATCGTGATGAAAATCCTACACCAGGTGATGAAACAGAAAGCAGTACGATGAACGCTGTTCAACAAACTGTGCGTAAAATCGTAGAAGATTGGGATTCTGATGAAAATTCTCAAAACCATTCAACTCCCTTGGTAGAAAAGCCTTGCAGAATTTTAAAAAGAGACGTAGCTCAAAGTAGTTTGCCTGATGATTCCACTGAATTGCACAAGATTGATCGAAAGAAAGTAGATCAAGTCGAGTCCCACATTTTCAATCCTTTGGCTGAAAATACCGAACCTTCACTAACAAATGTAACAGACCGTGAATCAGATCTCGTTGTACCACGTGTAACGGTTAGAAAAGAAGATTTCGCCGAACATGATCCAAAAACTGTAGGCGATTGCGATGTTTGTCAAGATACCACTGGTTCAGTGTCATTGGAAACGAAAGGTTCAGAAAAGTTTGTTGATAGTATCCTTAGAGATTGGGATTCTCCTAGAAAAATTGTACCAGCAACAAATGAAAGCAAAGTTTCTGGCGCTGTTGTACAAACCATAGATATTCCGATGAGCAATACACCAACACCAGAAACCATTAAGAGTTCTATGAGCGTACGTATTCTGCTTGAGCGTGTGAAGTTAAAGGACTATGAACCCACAAAGCAAAAATCTAATAAAAAATCTGTCAGCTTCATGGATACATCACCGGGCAAGGCCGCCAATGATTCAGTTGAAGATAAAATCGTTAATCGTAGCCTTCGCTCGAAGAACTCTTGTTTAGGATCCTCAAATGAAATCATTCCGCAAAGTTGTGGAAAAACACTCGAGTCATCTGATTTGCTCGATGCCGAGAGTAAGCCAACTCCCATTAAAAAAAGGCTCAGAAGCTCTGGTGCTCCTTTGGCGGAACAACAGACACTTCCTACGGTAAGCAATGCTAAAAGAACAAGGCGGGATCGATCGAAATCTATTGGTCTCGAAGAACCGAAAGCAGTTCAGGAAGTTACTAAGGAAGCGCAACAATCAACTGGTAGGGTGTTGAGAAATCGAACAAAATCGGTTTACGCAGAAATGTCTCCACTACAGCGGGAAAATGTTCCAGCCATAACATGCGACGATGTAGAAACTAAAATGCAGGAAACCAAGCCGCCAGAAGGAATCCGAGGTAGCAGCGATAAGGTAGAGCAAGCAGGAGTAGTAGCTGACGATGCTCGAACGAATGTGTCAGAACCTGTAGTTAAACCTTCTCCTTCTCAAATAATTTACAATCGTATTCCTATTCCAATTTCGTCGGATAGTGATGACGATGCCCCACTAGCTAAGCGTCGTAAAAAACTGCGCAAACGAAGATCTACAGCACGCTCGTGCGCTGTGAGAAATCTCGACGTCAACCGTCGTTTGTTCCGAAATGACTCTCAAAGTAAATCCACATCATTCACAGGTGAAATCGGATTTGTGCAACCGCTCTGTGATTTCATCAAAACGGAACCAGCTGACACGGAAGAGGCTTATTCCGGCTACTCGTCTAACCATTTGAGTACATCCCTTGTTCTATTACACGATTCTCTAGCAGACTCAGATTATAGTTGCTCAGAAGAAGTCTTGTCGAGAGCGCATAATGAATCGGTTTCTGTGGCTCCAACATTGGAGTCGGAACATGTTTTCGCTACACCAGAACCGATCAGTAAACAACGAAAACGGAGAACGAAGGAGCAGATAGAGCAGGATAAAATGTCGAAGAAACCTCGAAAAACAGAACCATTAACACCGAAAGGGGAAAAAGTTACTGTCAACCCTGCAGACAATGATGTGGTCACGTGTGCCAGCTGTTTCAAGGTTCTCCCGCAGAAAGAATGGAATGACCATTATTTTTTACACAATGGATTGACCTATCGGAAGGGTATTGATGCACCAGTTGATCTAGACGATACAAACACTGCTTGCAGTATAATGATCAAGTTCATGAAAGCCTTCAAGCTCCATGCGGTGACTTGTGATAGGTGTGGTGTTTCCAAAAAATCGGCCATGGGTCTGATCTCTCATCGGGCTACTTGCGGGCTATCGGCTGAAGAGGCCCTGAAAAGTAAGGTTTCATGTCAGCATTGCAATCGAAGATTACTGCCGGTGAGTATGGCGACACATCTTTTGTCACATTGTCCTGTGCTTAAACAACAGCAAAAGAAGGGGCAGGAGGAAAATGAAGCAGAAGACGATCCTTACGGCGAAGATTTCGAGGTGCTGAATCAGAGCGGTCGGGTGAAAAGGAAGGCCACTGCCAAGTGAGTATAGATATTATTTTTCTACCAACTCTCTTATTTCTACTCATAGTTCTAGAAATATTTAAGGTTTTGTTATAACTAAGGTATATCATTTTTGATTCAGAGTTTTAATGAACAACCTGGGTTTTTACCTATCTTCAAAAAACAATGCATTAGAATTCTTGTACCTATACTTTGTCATTACAATAATAAATCTCTGTTCTTTCAATCCTAGAGCCGAACAACGTATTTCAAAGCTCTCCTGTGACGATTTGATAAGGCCAATAACTAAACAAACAGTGACCCCTGGTTGTCTGTCGCAATGGAAGGCGCAAATGCGCAAAGCCAAGTCTGCAAAATGTGTATTTACAACTTGCGATTTCGTTGGATGTAACGAAGCAGAAATGAGGCTACATCATGAGTTTTGTCCGTCCAATAGCGAAAAGTTTGAGTGCAAGCAGTGTTTCTATCAGGCATCTCCAGTAGATGTACTCGTTCGTCATATAAAACGGAAGCATGGTGATCTGCTTGTGAATCCTTTCGAATGCAGCGGTTCGGAAGCAAATATCGATTCAGAATCTTCGGATGACGACAATTCACCACTTTGGAGTTCGCACGGTGAAACGACCGATGGAGAAAGGGTTAAAACGCCTAAACCACGGAAGTCGATCTCGAAGGCTAGTCCAAAATCTACGGCGGTTGCGAAGGACTTCGCTCAGGAAGAGAGCGATGTTTACCGAGAAAGTAAGATAATGTTACCGAAGTTATGTGAAGATGTGTACTGATTTGTTTTTCTTTGCAGTGGTGGCCGAAGAGATTTTAGAGATGCGATCGCTTAGGGGCGGTTTTTACGCGCAAGCACTGATATGGACCAAGGAATTCCGAAAAAGACACTATTCTCCGACAATGTTGTTCAAAAACTTCCAACCTGATATCGATATGGGATTTTTGTCGAAAACGCTTGTGACAGATTACATTCCCAAGAGCGCCAGATCAATGAGGTTTATAATCCGGAGCACGAATCTCTACAATGCACCACTTCAGGTGCATGAATATGCGGACAAATGGCAACAGATCGACACATTCAAGGGCATTGCCCGAGAATCAGATTCAATATTATATTGTGGTGGACCAGTGGTGGCAATGGATTGGCTCCCTATTGAAGACGAACGGCAGGAGCATGAAGTACTGGCTGTTGCGTGTAAAAGCGAGTTCAATGAGTTTTATCTGGCCGATCGAATTTTCCCTTCAAAGTGTATCATCCAGCTTTGGGACATAGGATATCTCAATAATCGGTAATTTTTATTTTTATACAAGCATTAAAATTGTGTAGCTTAACAAAGATTTTTTTTTGCAGGACTCTGAAAAAGTCATCTAATTCGGAACCCATGTTGATGTACTCCATAGCATGCGACTTTGGTCCAATCTGGTCGTTAAAGTTCTGCCCTAGTGGATGTTACAATTCAGAAGAAGATGAGAAAGATTACGATCGATTGGGATTACTGGCCGCTGCATGTTCGGATGGTGATATTCGAATCTTTTCACTGGCCCCCAGTTACGAGGTGACCAATCGTTATCGTATTGTAAATCTCAAACCGATGCTGATTCTGACATTGAACATGTCCAAAAATCCAACAAGTAATCAGTACGAAGGGCACAGTGCGGTTAAATTGGTATGGAGCAAAGGAAAAGGTCATTCCGTTGTTGCTGCTGGTTTTTCTAACGGGGCCATCGGTGTTTGGGATCTCAACACGAAATCATCCCTTCTGCTTGGTTCAAAGCATAGTTCACCGGCTTTGCTTCCGTTTCGACGTATATATCTGCCAGATTCTTGCATAACAGCTCTGGATCTACACTACGCAGAAAACACTCGATACTTGCTGGCGTGTAATGCTGATAGAAAACTAGCCGTATATGATCTGCACACAGAATACAGTCCACAGGAGGTTTGCACGATGATTGCCAAAAGCAAAGTCACTTCAGCGTCATGGAGTATTCACTTTCCGGTGATTTCGATGGTGTTCGACGACGTATTCGCTATTGATCGATGCGCTTTGACACTCCACCAAACTCGAGAAATCGGAATCCGACTGCACCCGTTGTACACATTTGGGGCAGAAGCGACTTCCATGAGTGAAAATGATTGGATTTCTACTCATCTGGTCGCAACTGACGGTGGAGATGTCTTATGCCATAGGCCTTTAGGATATATCTACCAGTTGACGCATAAGAACTATCAAGTACACAAATATGTAAGTAATGATCAGAACCGGTATGTGAATAACTTTACTAAAAATAGATTTTCGTTTTAAGATTCTGTCGTCTACGATTTCCGCGAAAATAACTGATGAACCAACGGACACTTCTTATGCTGGTTTCTCCAGCAATTTTGGATTGGTTTTCACAGACAACGATAAGGTTTGTATATTTGCACAAAAGTTGTACATCCTTAAAAGAAAAAGGATTCATGCTAAATTGATCATTTACAGAGCAACGCAAAAATGGACATTCAATCGCTACAGGTCAAATCGCATCGACGCGCAATTTTCCACGAGTATCCTGGCATTCGGATCAATCAGGTCTGCTGGAATCCGAATCGAAAGGCACATCTGAACTACGCTATCGGCTACCAGACTGGGTTTGTGCGAGTGCGCACCTTTAAGTTGAAATCTGAGGGTGGTCCTATATAAAAACGACTTGAAACATCATTTGTACGAGACTGATTACCTTTCTACATAGGATTAAGCATCTTCGTGCTTTGTGGTATTCCTGAATGAAAGATATAATAATAGTGGTTAGGAAGTGTTGATTCCTTATTGTTTTATTGCAGTAACTTATTTTTATTAAGTTCAATTATTTTATTAATTTGATGCGATTCATGGATCAAAAGCTAAAGAATTTCATTTAAATCAGAAATTGATTAAAAGAAAAAGATATAAAACGAATTTTTTATTTTACTAAACGCACGAATACTAAAGCATTTGCATATTTATTCAATTGTAAGTATTTGAAAGCCAAAATAAAATAGCTACATTATATGTTGTAATTTTATGTGAATAAAATATATTGCGATTTTCCTGGAAATAGAACAGTTTAGTCTTTTTTTTCCTCTCCACCTTCCTCACCAGCCGTTTTTTCTGGTGAATTGGTGGAAGATGACGTTTCTCCTTCTTCACCGGTTGAACCCTCACCAATAGTACCCAGTTCCCCGTCACCTCCTCCTTCACCTCCGTCAGCCGTTGGTGTCGCCGAAGCTGCCGTATCCGCTGACGAAACCGATGTGTCGCTTTTCTTGCCACGACGCTTTTTCTTCTGTTTCTTTTTAGTTTCCTCGGTGGCTTCGGTTTCTTCCTCAATGTTATTATACCCAGCCGGGAAGAGTAGAGCACATTCCTCTTGACCCTCGACAGCATTCTGGCTAATGTAGCATGGTCCGACAGCGGTCAGTGCCAACATAGCATGGCTCGTTGCTTTCGATACCTTCATAATTAGTTTATCATTGACGTTGGTCCTCCTCAATCGGTGATAGCGTTCGGTGGTTTTCGCAATAAGCTCCGCCGTCTTGGGATCTCCGGTTGTAAAGTAACCGGTGGCCATTACTTCGCGTTTGTATTTTTCAGCCACTTCGAAAACATCACGCTTCTTGTAGGCGTCAAATATCATACAAATGTGTGGTGGCTCTGGAACGGGATCTGGTGGCAAGAAATGTTCCGTAAGCTGTAAAACATGGAAGTAAAATTAGTCCAAGTTGTTGAACATAAGGGTATTTTTCAAACGTACATGCCGGAATAGTAAATAGAATAGAGCGGCCATCGCTCGATTGTTCGTCGGAGCCCACACGCCAGGAACAAACATTTTGATGACTTCCGCCGACGGTTCCTCTGAAAGAGTTTCCTTGGACTGGATACTAGGGCTAGGAGTCGAAGGCTTAGATTTCAAACCCTTCTTAGGGATAACCTTTTCCTTGGCCTTCCACGTTCCATCTGCTTGGTTATAAGTCATCTCTAAAGGTTCGATCAGTGGCGGAATGACTTTCTCAACGGCACCTTCCGCATCCAGGACCTCTTCTGGTTCCGTAAGGAAGCGTACAAACTCAGCTATTATTTCGACTATTGGCCGTACAACATCTTCGTGGAGCTTCCACACGTACGCCTGAACGTCTTTGTAGAAAATTTGTTCAAACTTTTCATCGTCAATCGGATTATCACACTCAAAATGCAGTACTTCGAGCATTTTGGGATTCAGATGAACTAGTCTTTTCTCCTTCAGTTGCAGATCATGTTTTTCGGCCATTTCGTTGAGCTTCTTGAAGATATCCTTGTGCACATGTGGCATGAACAGTACAACTCCCATATCCGGAATGTTAGCCATAATTTCATCAGTGACAAAGGTAATGTAGTCATTGCGCTGTCTGATGGCCGCCTCACGCTCGATTCTTTCCGCTTCCTCCTCGATGGCGCGGCGAGCATCTTCCCGTTCCTGTTCCTCCGGGGTGAGCTCGTAAAGCTCGTAATACTTGCGTTCCACTTCCCCGGCGCGAGATTTCAGCTCAACGTCCAGCTCCTCGGTTATCAGATTGATCAGCTTCGGTACATTTGTGCCATACATCAGGTTCACAATTTTACCGTGCTGAAAGAGGGAAACAAATATCTGAAATTTGAAACTGAAATCTAAAATCGGAAACTGCGATCTGCATCTTGAAATCAGTAATATCGTCTTCGGATATCAAATCTTATTCTGCCTCAGACATCTGAACTTTGAAAACGTAGTTTCAAATTTGAATCTGAATACTGAATATGAAATCTGAAATCTAGAATCTGAATTTGAATCTAATTTCAGCAAATTTTGAATCTGAAATCTGGATCTGAAATCCGAAATCAAAATCTAAAAGCTGAAACTTGCAACCTGAAATCGGAATCTGAAATCTGGATATGAAATCTGATTCTCAATCTGGAATCTGAAATCACAGGTATTGAAAATGCGCGGGTAGGAATTTTTTTAAGAAGCATTTTCATCACATACCTACTTAACTTTTGTGCAAGCACGGATCAACTATTTTGAAGTGCTAGAATCGGAAAGGGTTGATTCTACCACATCATAATAGTTGGTCACGTGGTTCGCGCCGAAAAACTTGCAGTGCGAATTTTCTGTAATTTTTATCTAATCTTCTTCTATCCAACTATAATTCTTAATTCTTGAAATGTTCTAACTGCGAGAACATAACATTCATCTTAATTTTAAATCTGAATCAGATATCAGAATCTGAAATATGTTACTGATTCGAGTCTGAGAGCTGAATCAGAATATGAAATCCGAGGAATCTGGAATCTGAAGATCAAACCTGAAATTTGAACTTGAAATTAGAGTCTTATATCTGAAACTGAATCCTAAATTTCAAATATGAAATCTGAATCAATATTCAAGTTCTTGAACTGAATTCCTAATTTTAAAATGGAGAAACAGGATCTCGTTTTTGACTTTCTTACGTTGGTTCATTTTTTAAATTTCTAAACATTTTTTCTTTTGGAATAAAGAGGTTTCTATAAAATAAAACAAAAATCCCTTTTTTTTGTTTCATTTTCTAGAAATCCGTCCGAGGATAAACGACGAGCCTAAAAGATATGCAGGCACATGCCAAAACATAATAATGAACATGTTGAGCCCGCCAAAAAAGGGAACAAATTGAAATATTTATTGGTTTACATTGGCGGAGTTTGGCAGTTACTTATTCGTTGTTTCGTGGCAGCAAACAGGAGAAACCAATAATAATGATTATAATATTAGGTCGCGGCGACTTTCTTCTATACAGTGATTCGTTTAGGTATATAAATGTTCAATATAGCTGGCAAGAACATAAAACATGCAGCCAAAAGTCGTAAAAAAAAAGTTGCCTCTCGGTTTGTTTGCCCATGTGCTGGTGAACAAATTGATTCTCTTCGGTGTCGAGGTTTTGATATCTTCAAAGCTGCAGTCTATCAAACATTGAAAAAAAAAATTGCAGAAATCTGAAATGTAAAAAAAAATCTAAAAAATCTAAAAATTATATAACAAAATTAGCATAACGCCATCATTTTTGCACAGATTTGGGATCCATTCAGTGAGGGAAAGATAATTAATGTTTGTACAATAAGCTGAACGTGTGACTAAATTTCCATTCGATGAAAGTGTACCTTGTACAAAATTCTATGCTACTTCATCATGAGCACAGCGATTCCGGTTTATTTTTATGCCTCGAAAATAGTGGATCTTACTTTCTCATTTCAGATAAAGGGTTGCATTAACGCTTTTCAGGGATTCCAAACACGATAAGCAAAAGGCCCAGGTGCACGAATAACAACTGTTGAACTTTTCATTTCTTGAACATCGTGTTCTCCATAAACTTTGTGACTCTTCAGACATGCCATTGATACAGTCTTGCCGCGGTTCAAGTTTTCTCACGCGATTCTTTCAATCTGTACGACACCAGGATGCGAAATTGTTTTCATAAAATTTCTGAAATAGTTTTTTCATTCGACCTTCTCTCATTATCTGATGTTATTTAATCCCTGAAGAGATTAGAGGAATATTTGTTCCTAATTTTAAAACAAAAGTATGTAGAAAAAAATCGGATTTTTTTTCATTAAAGTGTTTTTTCGTTAATTTTAAAAATTCACGAAAATTCAAGGCATAAAAAGAGTTCTCTAAACTTCTTGTCAGAATTCCTGCATTTATGTTTCACAAACATTTTCAAATGTGATAGGTATATGCCAACAATTTTAAACATTTTCCATTCAAAAAGTTAATAATTTTTCTCGTGCCTATTTGCTTCGACACCGCACCTTCAGAACGGTGATTACGGAATAAAAGCTGCAAAGTGACACATTCCTTTGATCCGGACCCACAAGTAACAGACGTGGTGTTCAAAAGTTTATTTCTAGCCCCTAGCATTTGAGTCATTATTTAAATCCATATTTTCGTCCCCGCAGCTGTCATGCCATTCCGGACAAATCAATCGATCAGAGTGATTTAAAACAGCAAATATCCGCCCTTTGACAGGATGGCATAATACGACAAAAGTCAAACGACAGACAGACAAACAAACAGGACAGCCAGCTAGCGCAGAGGAAAGCTCGCGTGCGTAGGGACGTATTTCGATCCTATCTCAATGACGAAGGTCGTTCGGTATCTATCGGTGAATGGAAAGTTTTCCCTTTCAAAATTGACCCGAGTCACACGAGGCACGAGACGACGAGATGCGGGCGACATTCAAACACCGAAAGGCTTAACCATTAAATATCGAAACAATCTCACGCAAGGTCGGAAAAGTATGGTTATGGATTCCACTTTTTGAGTCTGTTAATGGATGAAGCAAAATTAACTAGAGTTCTGTTTTGCTGCATAATAGACTATGCAACCGATGAAATAGCCCAGTTTGTCAATTTAACATCAGATGAAAAATATTAATTTTTTAAAATTTTAAAGGAAATCCACAATAATTAAAAGGTTTTCATAAATTCAAACATGGCTTCAGATTGTAGGATTCCAGATTAAAATTCATAATTTTCTATTTTTTCAAAAGATTTTTATTCAGAAATTAAAGTTTTGTATAGCAAATTTAGAGCACTGACTTCATGGAAAACACAAATCATGAACGTAATTTAAATTTTGGGAAAAAGTTATAATTAAAAAAAAATACCGTGTCCTTGGTGGGATTTGAACTCACGCCTTGTGGCTTGCTAAGTAAAAACGTGAGTTTAAATTTGTGTTTTTTTAGTTATCAGTACTAGGATTGTTCGATCTTTTACAAATTATCGATTCCCAAGATCGATTCAGCTGAATGGTTCCAGGATCGATCCACCTAAAAAATCGAAGCAAAAGAATCGATCCCTGCAAGATTGATCTTTTAAATTTTTGTAAGGAGAGCTGCATGAGAGCTGCTTTATTCTGAAATAGATAGTTAAAAACTTCAGGAAAGATCATACATTTGAATATCATATGTATAAGCAATTAAAAAATGTTCTTAAAATCAACATCAGAATGTTTACCTTTTCATGATTTAAGTTGAGTGTATGGATATGACATATGAAAATCAGGATAAATATTAACATTTCTCCATACGACATACATACTTTGAAGTTCTAATGATAAGCGCGATAGATTGGAAGAAGTCTGAATATTGTAACTTTACCGATTAAAGCAATTCAACCTTTTTAAATTAGTTCACTTGGCGAAATGCTGATTTTGTAAAGGCTATGGATTTTTATTTACGCTGGTGTTTTTAATACCATCATTCCAGTCACAGGTCATGGTACAAGCACTGACCACACTGACATGACACTTAGAACAAAAAATCAACCATTTTCTGTCTAATTTTTCGTTTTCAGATTTTGCAAGTTCGCAACACCGACGGCAGGTGGCGAACCTAAAAAATTTGACAAAAATGCCCTGTAGGAAAAATGGTCCTGTGTTTAGCCCGATTTTATCGTAGAATTAAGAAAGGAGGAGGATTAAGAAACATAACCTACCGAAGCAAACAGCCAGGTTGGCTCACTGTTATTCCGAAATCTCTTGAGAGCCTCTATTTCGTCCGATTTGCACTGAAAGTATAAAGGAAAAAAATTACGTTTATAACGTGTTTACGTTTATGATTTGATTCAAAGTATAAACATAGAGTGTTCGGAGACAATTATTCAAAGTCTTAATGAGCGCAAACTACAAAAGTACGAATTCTATTACTATACGTTTTGAATTTTGAAGGCGACCGTCAAGAATCAGTAGAGACCCCGTTTTTGGCAACACGACCTTATATTTTATGTTGCCAAAATCGATTGTTGCCAAAATCGATTGTTGCAAAATCAAACGGTCTTTTGTCACTTTTTTTTTATAAATTTTCATGTTAAAATAATCAAAATTAATGTAAACCTACTAAAAGCATTACATTTATTATATTAGCTAAATTATATTAGTTATAAGCAGTAATTTTTTTTCTTTTTTTATTGCTTAAAACTTATATAATTTTTGAGTCAATCTTATAAATTTAATGATCATATTATGTTTTTGTTTTACATAATTTTTGATTAATTTGAGAAAAAAAAATATAAAAAAGTGACAAAAAACCGTTAGTTTGACATGTTGCCAAAAACGAACGGATCGGCACGAATGTTGCCGAAATCGAACGATGTCTGTGTTAATCTGTTTCATACCTTCTAAAACAATTAAGAAACATATTGGACTGGGGGAAGAAAAAAAATCTTTCAAACGTCAAATTTCTCTCATCAATCTACCGAGCAGTGCGAAGGTTCAAAATTTTACTTTCTTATTAAGAGATTTTCAATAAAACTTTGTTGATGCTGGAAAGCGCTTGTTTTGCATTAAACAATCATTTAATAAGGTTTTGTTTCACTCTGGCAAATTCAGGCATATTGAGTCGCTAAAATTTCGTTGAAGTTTTTGAAGGTGATAAATAAAAATGTTTGATCGATGGTTGTTCTTAAAAATAGATTAAATAACAGATTTAGAGGTTGTTCTCATGGACCGAACAACATTTTTATATAGTTTAAAGTTTATATTTCAACAGAGTTGACAGACTGGTATCGAATAATCTAGCTGGTGTATTCGATTTCGATGTTACCTTTAAATCTGCAGTTATTAACTCAGAAGATTTTAATGTAGCACCTAAACATACAGTTACACACAACTGATCATCTTAAGTTAAAATTTGAACGATTACAAATCTTTTCAACAATTGCTGGTTTTTTGCCAAACAGTAAAAAAACGATACAGAAAACGATACAGCGAATTTCAGTCTTCCTCCCCCAGATTGGAGACGTGTTTGCTTACTCTGATAAAAAAATCCATACTCATCAGGTTTTCAAACTAGATAGAAATTATGCGTCGATCCGAAACATCATCGTATTTAGAAGATTCAGCAACTCAATAGAAAATAACTCACGAGTCACGAGCAATAATGAGGTCAAATTGGAGAAAAAGCGAAAAAGCTTACAAGATAAGGCTAAGGCCATAAGGCTTCATAATCGTTTTTAATATAATATACAATTTTTGATAAGTTTTGAAAGGTTGTGTTGATTTGTTAAATTTGACGTTCCTAAAACATGTACTTTTTGGACTTTTCCATTCAAACTGAAATACCTCTAAAAATGCCCAGAGATTGCTGAAAAGTCCCATGTTTTTAAAAGTCGACTTTAGAAAATATCTCAATTTTCTTTTTTTATGAATTTGTTTTGTAGTATTGTTACATGGTGTTTCAGGAAAAAACGGAAGAATAAAACTTGCTTTTTACTTACTTTTTTAAGGTTTAGTTTAAAAAAAAAAATAAAACCAAAAAAGGGGGTTGATCAATATAATAAAATTGTATAAATTTATATGTGAATTCAGAGCCTTCCCCTATTTCTTCAGACTGCATGTTAGTGTAGTATTGAATTAGCCGTGACACTGGCTTCATTACCATATTTCTAAGATTTGTATTACTTACAGGACAGTACCTTTTAATAAATTGCAGTGTGGGACGCTTTGGAAAATTTTGCTATTGATCGAAAAAAATAGATTGACGGTAGAGATCAGACCCCAAATTGGACGAAAGCAATGAAAGATTTTTAGGTTTACTATAATTAGAACTAAATTTTTAACGTACTTTTTTCTGTACATCTTTGTTTTTATTGAGACCATTGTGAAAAATTCAGTAGGTACTCTTAAATCAGTAAATAAAACTTGCTTGCTCCACTAACATTTATTTTTAATATTTTTACAATATAAGGCATCGAAGATCATCAGGAACATCATATATTTGAACTCGTGTCATATTTGTATTAAGTTTTATCGTCCCTTGGTAGTATTAGTTTCACATTTTTTGAAAGAGATCATAAAAACATTAATGGCATAATGGTTGCACTACGTTATTGGTTCGAGATAATCAACATTGCACAATGAACCAATGGAAAGATTGCTGGGAACAAGCAATTGAATCTCGCTGTACAATTCAGAGGATTCCTACTTGTTATCTAATTTTTATCGCCGCTGAAATCGTACACTGCAAAAAATCAACACTTATTGTATATGTTCCTTGACACATAAGCTCATAAATATCTTCTACTATATGATTCAAATAAGTTTTATGTTTAAAGTTTTAGCTCATATTGAATTGAAATATGATGTTCATTAGTTGACACATAGCTTTTATGAGCATCATTTTTGAAAAATTTCACACTTGAAAAATGGCTGCGATTGAGAAAAAAAACGTGCTAGTCGAGGCAACTTGGTTGAGATTATTCAGGCATATAAGGTAAGTAATTTTTGTTAAAAAACTGCGAAAATATTGTTTATCATGTGATGACTATTAAACGTATTTTTCTATCTCTCTCCCACAGGGAGTGTTGGCGGCTGGCGCAGATCGTGGGTGGCCCAACCCAAATGTAACGCTGGATACGGATTCGATAAACAAAACTTGGATCATAAGCCACCGGAAGGTTACAACACAACAACAGTAAAATTAGTTTCAAATATTTAATAATGTGTGCTAAAAATTAAATCAATAAAAAATTGTTATCATTGAAAATTAAAAAATCACAATTGCCCATCTCATTCTCAAACGCCCAAATTGAAGCCTAATTTTAGGCGTTTTCCATACCATATAGCATCTATATGTGTGATTTTATAGTTTTTATGTGTCTCAAATAAGGCTGAAATATTTCTTGAATCTATGTGAGACACATATTTTTTATGTGGGAGGCAAATTGCAAAAATCTATATAGGCTGACACATAACCCTAATGTGTGGAATTTTTGCAGTGTATTTATTTTAATCTGAATTGGCATTTCGGCAAATTTTATAGAAACTAAGAAGAATTTTTAATAAAAAGAATATGAAACTGATTGTTGGACATGTCAAAGTTGGACATGTCACTTTGGGTAGAAGAAACGAATAGATGTTGAAGGAGTAAGCTAGGGCATTGTGTTATCGACAGAATTTTAAACTAGCTGTTGCTGGGCAAAGAATCACACAGGTGAATAATAAAACTATCAATTAAAACTGTCCAAATGTTTGGAGTGAGTTATAATCTGTGTTTTAATATTTCAATGGTCAAAAAAAATCCAAGTTCCAGACAGTCGATTTCCGGAAATTTTTTTTTTTTTCGAAATAACAGCTCAACGATTATGTATTTCAACACATTGAGGACCGCGAAGAAATCTAAGCCAAGAAACTCACTGTTTTTGGAATATTGTCATGATCATGCATCAGACTGAGATGAAATTTGGCACACGGGAGTTTTTAAGATCGAGCAATTTAGTCCGGGTGTCAAATTTTGGATCAGGGGTCAGTCAAAGGGTTCGTCCATAATAACAGTTTATCGATTTTTCAATATTGCCGTGATATTTCATCAGACTGAGATTAAATTTAGCACACGAGAGTTTATAGAGACCAGCAATAAATTTCAGGAATCCAATTTTTAACCGGCGGTCGTTAAAATAAAATTTTGTAAAATTTTGGACATGAGGTGGGCGAAAGTGGTCGTCCAGATTATTTATTGAATATTTTGGCAATATATATATATGTTATTATGTACCTATCGAATCGAGACGATAATCCAAATGGCAGATTAATAGGACATATAAGACGACGGACAAATGGGTCGTCATAAATCAACTGTTTATGTTTTTGCAATAAAATTGAGTTATTATGCGTGGGATCGAAAAGAAAACTCGTATGAGAGAATAATACAAAATCGATCATAGACGACGAAATGAAAAGTGTCTTTTCTTGTCGTCGTCTATGATCGACTTTTAATTTCTTAACATATTAAAAGTAAAAAACGAAACGGACTTCGTACGGAATCAGCTAGTTATTGAAATTATAACATTTGATTTTTTTATGCTTCTAGATATAACTAGCACACTATCGGTGAGCAGAAAAACGAGATATCTCGTACTATTTGGTCCTCAATGTGTTAAGGAATTTTAAATCAAAATAGAAAATTTAGATTTTCTCAATTTTATTAACTCCATCAAGTAAAATGTAGTAATAAAAAAAAGCCTTCAAAATCCTCAAGAAAAACAAAACATTGCTTCACCTTTGGATGTTGGTTCTTCGCATAAGTAATCAGCAAAGCGTTGTATAAATTGTACCTCAAATTATTTCCAAATAGTCCATTTACTAGAGGTTTTATGTAATCAAATCTGGTGATTTGACTACACCGACTGATTTTGTAAAATAACGCTTAGTTTTTGAGTCCTTCTGAGTCTTCTTCGAAACGGAAACAAAACTGTAAGCTAAATTTTTATTATTATATTTTCACATCTCCCATTCCATTCGATATTATAGGTTTTATACCCCAAAACTTCTCTGCAAAATTTGATAGCGATATATTAAGCTCTGTTCTAGTGCAATGAAGGTAAATGTAGTATGGAAAGTTATTTAAGGAAAGTAAATTTTCATTCAAAAATCACTAGAGGTGCACTGAAAATTCGTAATAATCTAGTACCGGCACAGTAGGATAATTTGGACAAGAAATTCTAAAAAAATCGAAGCTCTAAGAATGAGAACTTGAATAGTACTTTTATTACGTGAAATTTTCTCAGATATTCATATCAGTCGTTGGAATTGAAAACGGGTTAATAATTTGTTTTGAATTAGAAAACAGCTGCAGCATAAGCTTATGAGCAAAACACTAAAATGTAGATTTGTTATCCGACTTCAAAAGTTCCTGATATGAATAAGGAAAAAATTCATTCTGAACATCTATATTTCAACTGACTTTTCATTTTTCAGATATTACTTGAAATTTCAACAATTTAACAAAATTCAGTAGGTACTTAGGTATCACTTACCACTGCCAGTTGAAGGTTATCGCCACCAAGTTCAAGTTTAATTTTTTTCAAACTTCCCACCATACCGGTACACGGTCCACACCAGTCCGTATAGACGTCCATCACTGTTTCCGGCGTACCACAAATGAAAGTTAGGAGGATCAGATTGCGAGCGCGTTTCCTTGGTTTGGCATCAAACCGAAACCAAGTACCCACATAAACAAAATAACCTTACCCAAGAGACCGTCACGTTCCAAGAACTTTTCAAACTCTTCATCGGAATTGATTTCCGCCTGCAGCTGCTGCACTCCACCTTTCTTAGCCATTTTATAGTTTTATAATTAGAAATTTAGAAGCTTAAAGTCACTAAGAATTTTGAAATGTACTTTTGCCGAAAACAGGGAAATTCTGCGAACGAATTTCACGTCAAATCGTCTGGACGCCACATTTGCAAGTGACGGTTTGGCTCAAATAAACAACAACCTGCGGTTGCTAAGAAAAGCGCCGGATCTAGGTAGGTAGGCCTAGGCCCAGACTTGTTTGGCCACAGAGGGAGTTTCTTTTGCGACTTGACGTCATGAGATTCTAACCTGGCCTTTGAAGGGTTGGTTTAGGGTGTTCGTCCTACTTGAAAGTGGAATCGATCTTGAAACTTTTGTGTCGGTCATGGGTCATGGTGAGTTGCAATTAATGCAAGCCAATTAGGGTCACCATCATTTTTTTTGCAAGGAAATGCTTCTAGGACGAAGGAAAGCAAGGATGAAAAATAATGGCTCAAGTTGATTGCCGAAAAATTTGTGGGTATACCCTGAAAATAAAGGCCTTTCAGTAAAAAGAATCGAAAACTTCTCTGATTAATTTATCCCCTGAATTAAGGCGAAACATAAAGCTTTTGTAGAATAAATGCGTAAGTGATAAAAATGTGTAAAATATGAATTTGTCAAAGCAGGAATATGTTAAATTAATGACAAAAAAGATAAAAAATGACAAAAAATGGAAAAATCGACAAAAATGACAAATATGACAAAAATGATTAAATTGATAAAAATGACAAAAATGGCAAAAATGACAAAAATGACAAAAAAGTAAAAAATGACATAAAGTGGCAAAAATGACAAAAATGACAAAAATGACAAAAATGACAAAATGACAAAACGACAAAAATGACAAAAATGACAAAAAACGAAAGAAATGACAAAAATGACAAAAATGATAAAAATAACAAAAATAACAAAAATGACAAAAAGGCCAAAAAATGGCAAAAATGACAAAAATGACAAAAATGACAAAAATGACAAAAATGACAAAAATGACAAAAATGACAAAAATGACAAAAATAACAAAAATGACAAAAATGACAAAAATGACAAAAATGACAAAAATGACAAAAATGACAAAAATGACAAAAATGACAAAAATGACAAAAATGACAAAAATGACAAAAATGACAAAAATGACAAAAATGACAAAAATGACAAAAATGACAAAAATGACAAAAATGACAAAAATGACAAAAATGACAAAAATGACAAAAATGACAAAAATGACAAAAATGACAAAAATGACAAAAATGACAAAAATGACAAAAATGACAAAAATGACAAAAATGACAAAAATGACAAAAATGACAAAAATGACAAAAATGACAAAAATGACAAAAATGACAAAAATGACAAAAATGACAAAAATGACAGAAATGACAAAAATGACAAAAATGACAAAAATGACAAAAATGACAAAAATGACAAAAATGACAAAAATGACAAAAATGACAAAAATGACAAAAATGACAAAAAGGCCAAAAATGACAAAAATAATAAAAATGATAAAAATGACAAAAATGACAAAATGACAAAAATGACAAAAATGACAAAAATGACAAAAATGACAAAAATGACAAAAATGACAAAAATGACAAAAATGACAAAAATGACAAAAATGACAAAAATGACAAAAATGATAAAAATAACAAAAATGACAAAAATGACAAAAATGACAAAAATGACAAAAATGACAAAAATGACAAAAATGACAAAAATGACAAAAATGACAAAAATGACAAAAATGACAAAAATGACAAAAATGACAAAAATGACAAAAATGACAAAAATGACAAAAATGACAAAAATGACAAAAATGACAAAAATGACAAAAATGACAAAAATGACAAAAATGACAAAAATGACAAAAATGACAAAAATGACAAAAATGACAAAAATGACAAAAATGACAAAAATGACAAAAATGACAAAAATGACAAAAATGACAAAAATGACAAAAATGACAAAAATGACAAAAATGACAAAAATGACAAAAATGACAAAAATGACAAAAATGACAAAAATGACAAAAATGACAAAAATGACAAAAATGACAAAAATGACAAAAATGACAAAAATGACAAAAATGACAAAAATGACAAAAATGACAAAAATGACAAAAATGACAAAAAGGCCAAAAAGGCCAAAAATGCCAAAAAGGCCAAAAAGGCCAAAAAGGCCAAAAATAACAAAAATGACAAAAATGACAAAAATGACAAAAAGGCCAAAAAGGCCAAAAATGACAAAAATGACAAAAATGACAAAAATGACAAAAATGACAAAAATGACAAAAATGACAAAAATGACAAAAATGACAAAAATGACAAAAATGACAAAAATGACAAAAATGACAAAAATGACAAAAATGACAAAAATGACAAAAATGACAAAAATGACAAAAATGACAAAAATGACAAAAATGACAAAAATGACAAAAATGACAAAAATGACAAAAATGACAAAAATGACAAAAATGACAAAAATGACAAAAACGACAAAAATGACAAAAATGACAAAAATGACAAAAATGACAAAAATGACAAAAATGACAAAAATGACAAAAATGACAAAAATGACAAAAATGACAAAAATGACAAAAATGACAAAAATGACAAAAATGACAAAAATGACAAAAATGACAAAAATGACAAAAATGACAAAAATGACAAAAATGACAAAAATGACAAAAATGACAAAAATGACAAAAATGACAAAAATGACAAAAATGACAAAAATGACAAAAATGACAAAAATGACAAAAATGACAAAAATGACAAAAATGACAAAAATGACAAAAATGACAAAAATGACAAAAATGACAAAAATGACAAAAATGACAAAAATGACAAAAATGACAAAAATGACAAAAATGACAAAAATGACAAAAATGACAAAAATGACAAAAATGACAAAAATGACAAAAATGACAAAAATGACAAAAATGACAAAAATGACAAAAATGACAAAAATGACAAAAATGACAAAAATGACAAAAATGACAAAAATGACAAAAATGACAAAAATGACAAAAATGACAAAAATGACAAAAATGACAAAAATGACAAAAATGACAAAAATGACAAAAATGACAAAAATGACAAAAATGACAAAAATGACAAAAATGACAAAAATGACAAAAATGACAAAATTGACAAAAATGACAAAAATGACAAAAATGACAAAAAGGCCAAAAATGACAAAAATGACAAAAATGACAAAAATGACAAAAATGACAAAAATGACAAAAATGACAAAAATGACAAAAATGACAAAAATGACAAAAATGATAAAAATGATAAAAATAACAAAAATGACAAAAATGACAAAAATGACAAAAATGACAAAAATGACAAAAATGACAAAAATGACAAAAATGACAAAAATGACAAAAATGACAAAAATGACAAAAATGACAAAAATGACAAAAATGACAAAAATGACAAAAATGACAAAAATGACAAAAATGACAAAAATGACAAAAATGACAAAAATGACAAAAATGACAAAAATGACAAAAATGACAAAAATGACAAAAATGACAAAAATGACAAAAATGACAAAAATGACAAAAATGACAAAAATGACAAAAATGACAAAAATGACAAAAATGACAAAAATGACAAAAATGACAAAAATGACAAAAATGACAAAAATGACAAAAATGACAAAAATGACAAAAATGACAAAAATGACAAAAATGACAAAAATGACAAAAATGACAAAAATGACAAAAATGACAAAAATGACAAAAATGACAAAAATGACAAAAATGACAAAAATGACAAAAATGACAAAAATGACAAAAATGACAAAAATGACAAAAATGACAAAAATGACAAAAATGACAAAAATGACAAAAATGACAAAAATGACAAAAATGACAAAAATGACAAAAATGACAAAAATGACAAAAATGACAAAAATGACAAAAATGACAAAAATGACAAAAATGACAAAAATGACAAAAATGACAAAAATGACAAAAATGACAAAAATGACAAAAATGACAAAAATGACAAAAATTACAAAAATGACAAAAATTACAAAAATTACAAAAATGACAAAAATAACAAAAATGACAAAAATGACAAAAATGACAAAAACGACAAAAATGACAAAAATGACAAAAATGACAAAAATGACAAAAATGACAAAAATGACAAAAATGACAAAAATGACAAAAATGACAAAAATGACAAAAATGACAAAAATGACAAAAATGACAAAAATGAAAAAAATGACAAAAATGAAAAAAATGAAAAAAATGACAAAAATGACAAAAATGACAAAAATGACAAAAATGACAAAAATGACAAAAATGACAAAAAGGCCAAAAATGACAAAAATGACAAAATGACAAAAATGACAAAAATGACAAAAATGACAAAAATGACAAAAATGACAAAAATGACAAAAATGACAAAAATGACAAAAATGACAAAAATGATAAAAATAACAAAAATGACAAAAATGACAAAAATGACAAAAATGACAAAAATGACAAAAATGACAAAAATGACAAAAACGACAAAAATGACAAAAATGACAAAAATGACAAAAATGACAAAAATGACAAAAATGACAAAAATGACAAAAATGACAAAAATGACAAAAATGACAAAAATGACAAAAATGACAAAAATGACAAAAATGACAAAAATGACAAAAATGACAAAAATGACAAAAATGACAAAAATGACAAAAATGACAAAAATGACAAAAATGACAAAAATGACAAAAATGACAAAAATGACAAAAATGACAAAAATGACAAAAATGACAAAAATGACAAAATAACAAAAATGACAAAAATGATAAAAATGACAAAAATGACAAAAATGACAAAAATGACAAAAATGACAAAAATGACAAAAATGACAAAAATGACAAAAATGACAAAAATGACAAAAATGACAAAAATGACAAAAATGACAAAAATGACAAAAAGGCCAAAAATGCCAAAAAGGCCAAAAAGGCCAAAAATGACAAAAATGACAAAAATGACAAAAATGACAAAAATGACAAAAATGACAAAAATGACAAAAAGGCCAAAAAGGCCAAAAATGACAAAAATGACAAAAAGGCCAAAAAGGCCGAAAATGACAAAAATGACAAAAATGACAAAAATTACAAAAATGACAAAAATGACAAAAATGACAAAAATGACAAAAATGACAAAAATGACAAAAATGACAAAAATGACAAAAATGACAAAAACGACAAAAATGAAAAAAATGACAAAAATGACAAAAATGACAAAAATGACAAAAATGACAAAAATGACAAAAATGACAAAAATGACAAAAATGACAAAAATGACAAAAATGACAAAAATGACAAAAATGACAAAAATGACAAAAATGACAAAAATGACAAAAATGACAAAAATGACAAAAATGACAAAAATGACAAAAATGACAAAAATGACAAAAATGACAAAAATGACAAAAATGACAAAAATGACAAAAATGACAAAAATGACAAAAATGACAAAAATGACAAAAATGACAAAAATGACAAAAATGACAAAAATGACAAAAATGACAAAAATGACAAAAATGACAAAAATGACAAAAATGACAAAAATGACAAAAATGACAAAAATGACAAAAATGACAAAAATGACAAAAATTACAAAAATGACAAAAATGACAAAAATGCCAAAAATGCCAAAATGCCAAAAATGCCAAAAATGCCAAAAATGCCAAAAATGCCAAAAATGACAAAAATGACAAAAATGACAAAAATGACAAAAATGACAAAAACGACAAAAATGACAAAAATGACAAAAATGACAAAAATGACAAAAATGACAAAAATGACAAAAATGACAAAAATGACAAAAATGACAAAAATGACAAAAATGACAAAAATGACAAAAATGACAAAAATAACAACAATGACAAAAATGACAAAAATGACAAAAATGACAAAAATGACAAAAATGACAAAAATGACAAAAATGACAAAAATGACAAAAATGACAAAAATGACAAAAATGACAAAAATGACAAAAATGACAAAAATGACAAAAATGACAAAAATGACAAAAATGACAAAAATGACAAAAATGACAAAAATGACAAAAATGACAAAAATGACAAAAATGACAAAAAATGACAAAAATGACAAAAATGACAAAAATGACGAAAATGACAAAAATGACAAAAATGACAAAAATGACAAAAATGACAAAAATGACAAAAAATGACAAAAATGACAAAAATGACAAAAATGACAAAAATGACAAAAATGACGAAAATGACAAAAATGACAAAAATGACAAAAATGACAAGAATGACAAAAATGACATAAGTCGATAAAAATCAACTTCATTCTATCAAAACTGAATTTGCAGAAATTATTTAAAAAAAATGCAAATAGGATATTAAGATTTCTTTTAAATGCATTATTTTTAATCATTCTTGTTTTTTTTTTTTTTAAATTTTGCATTTTGGCATTTTTTCTTCTTTTGCATTTTTGTGATTTTTGTACTTTTGGTAATTTTCGTATTTTTGTTATTTAGTCTTTTTAATTTCTTTTTTTTTGTAATTTGTGTGATGTTTGTTCCAGACGTGAAATTTTAGCGATTTGAAAGCTATTTTATTGTAGGATGATATTAAAAATTCATTAAAAAAATCTGCTTTACATAGCCAATGAGTACATACAAAATTGAAACGCGTTGCGCTAATTCAGAATACGACGAGAATTTTACACTGATGCTTGCTGACCCAAAAGGCATCGGAAAAAATATGGGAGCAAAAAGTTAATTTTTGAAGCGGTCTAATGGGACAATTCTATAACATCCCTGAAAAATCTACCGGTTTTCCAAATTATGACTAAGTTCAAAAAAAGCTTTTATTTTAGATTACACCAAAACTGGACGTTTTATGAATTTTTAAGTCAGTTGGCATCAAAATTTAAATCTCGATTTTGCTGATTTCCTTTGCGATTTTTTGGGGTAAAAAATCGTAACTTTTAGCTCTTTTAGGCACCCTTGAATCAAGTCCTATTGAGCTGACATTTTTAGGTTAGTATTTTGGTCCAATCTACAAAATGTAGATGATCCGTTTTCGAATGGTACAATATTTCATACCTCCATTGCCACCCTAATATGCAGCACATAGCAAATTGAAATTATTTCGAGTATTTGATAGCTGATCACAGCAATTTTTTAACCATTTTTTTCTGTTTTCCTTTCTTCGACTTTGAATAGTTTGAACATGTGATGATTATAGAGGAATGTTGTCTGAAAATCATATTTAGCCACGTTACAAGATTTCCAAAACTGTATGAAGAGGGATAAATGGTAAAACAATCGATAATCTCAAGCTCATGAAATTTATGGAAGAAAAATGATACAACCTTCAATTCTAAATTGGCAATCAGCTTTACCACAATAATCGAGACAGTTTTTGCTATATTTCTGTTTAATTCTACTCTGTTGGCCACGATAAGGTTCAAATGGATTATTTTGTACTTAGATTAAACTGAACTAAACTTTTAACAGCCATTTCCATTCATCTTCCAAGTGGGGTGAATTGGGACAAAAGATAATGAAATGGTTCAACAGATATATTTCTGATAAGTTTAATCATGTTTTTGCATCTTTTAAACACCCATGTTTAAATTTAAAAAAATGTTAAAGATGTTAAATTTGTAATTTTCTTAAGGAATTATTATTACGAAGTGCAGTGCAGTTGAATAATTGATATTTAATTCTAAATTTGAAAACATTTTGGACTGAGAAATATGCCATTAGTTAGTCTGATAAGTTGAAACTGAAACTTTCAAAATATGTTTTAACTTAACGACTCTGTCGTAGTCCTGTTGCCAATGAACATTCATAAAAAAATGCGTTGAAATTTTTTTTGTACATAAATTGCTCTTTAAACAAGATTCATAGTCTGCATTCCATAGCGCGTCGTCACCATCATAAAATAAATGGAGGAACAAACATCAACCGGAACTAGTTTGTGAGGTAGGTATCTGGCTGACTGGCTGGTCGCGATGGGATGCCCCGAATCACCCGCAGGCTAATATGAAAATGTTTTTGTGCTCGTTGTTTTTTATTTGGGTTTTGGTTGGTCCTGGTTCCTGCCTGGTACGCGCCGCGTCGCTTCCGTTTCACTTCGCCGTAACTTGGTTAAGGGTGCTGCCGGCTATGTGTATGTATATGCTATTCTAATGCAGGTGCGGAGAGCACATCAACACACACACACACACCCCCGCACGCTTGTTGATTTATGTTAACCAGTTAACAGGTTGCGGGCAGGAAAGGGGGCGAAGAATGGAGTTCCGTGTTGTAGGTCCCTGAAGGTTCGGTGTCCCCATCGACTTGTTGGTTGGCTGGCGTTTGCGTTTGGTAGCAAAGCGAAAGATTTATGTTTTACAAATAGGCAACCAGCGTTTATTTATGAGTTGCGGGTGGTTCTCTGCTGGGAGCAACAGGTGCGCTGCGATAGCCCCAACAACGAATAGTAAGAATAATATGATTTGATAGGACCAAAAAAAAAAATGTGAGGACGAGTGAGTCAGAAAGAAACCTGTGTTAGATTGCCTTTGTACCTAGTTTATTGGCCATTTTTTTACACGATTGCAGTTTTCGATTCGTAGTACATACATCTAGGCGCAAAACAGTCGTAACAGGAGTATGGCTAATAAAGTCAGGCTGAGAGACGGAGAAATTTAAAAGTTTAACATTTTTAAGCGAATTTACACTAATGCAATCCCCAAACAGAAAATTCCACACTCCTCAAAGGCATAACGAATTAATTGACTTATTGGATAAACTTATTGGATCTCACAAAATGACTTTAAGATAAACACAAAAACTATACTCACACAAAATTGTAAAGTTAAACATCTGGGTAATTCCTTTCCAAATGCTTCAGGTTCTTCAGCAGATTTGTTTATTGTAATCCTTTGTAAAAACATATATTTTTCTAGGAATTTGAAATTTCAAACTAAACAATATAAAAAAAAATGAATAAAAACCAAACTCCACTTATTTGAAGCTTGATGTTTCACCTTTTAAACAAAGAAAAAAGTTTTAGGATACATAAAATTTAAACATATTAATAATATGATATTATTGATAATATTATGGAAATGTTTCTTGTATATTATCAATAATATGTTTTTTTTTTCTTTCAATGTATCTGAGCATGACTCATAGTGCTCCGAAATTCGAACCTTTTGGAACTTTTTACGGCATCAGAGAGTTTTGTATGAAAAGTTTTTTAGTTGACATCCAAAATATTTAAAACACATCTCGCTCCAAAATATTATGGATAATTTACTTTTCGTCGCACAACTAAGCAAATGATTTTGGTTTTTATTCGATTCGATAATTCGACTGAAAAGATTAAAAGTTTGAAGTCAGCGAAACTAAATTTAAAAAATCAAATTTGTCCATTTTTTTCACACTGGTTGCACATTAGATTGAGTCGATTTGGATTAGTCAATCCCTGGGGTCCAAAAAGCTTGGTTTTGGTTCAAAACTCATCCATGATTTTTGCAGAATTTTCAAGTAGGGTTTACATGAGTAAGTTTTAACTTTTATGTTTGTATGGAAAATCGGATATTTTGTTCTGAAAAATGAATATCATATTTGTTTTTTCTGTGGAACCGAGCCTGCTACTGGTTTTTGTGCCAATTTATAAATTTTTCAAAGGAAATTTTTCGCTGAAAAACTTTGCCCAAGACCGTAACTTCATAACTTATTAGGCCAAAAATGTTTTAATAGTTTAATAAGGGTATGTCTTTTGGCATTGATAAACTATAAATTCAGTTGACATTACTGCTGGGGCCTCGCGAAGTTTTCATGCAAAGTAGTCATGCAATGGGATAGATAATACCAAAGACAGTTTAAAAATCAAAATTTTTCACCATCAAAATCAACAATTTTGATAAGAATCAAACATAGACGAATTATAAAATTTTGTTGAATATTTTCAGAATTGCTATTCTCATTAAAAAAAAGCTATTCATTAAAGGATTCATTTCTTTGATTTCTTGTATTTTTTAAATTTTTTATTGTATTTTTTTTAAACATCCATTTTTCTGTTTTAGACGTTTTTTTTTAATAATTTCTAGGGCCACTCTTGTGGAAAATAAATGCAAAAAATTCTGGTGAGTTGTGGCAATTCTTAAAAACTTAACATCAATTAATCGGTTTTCCTAAATTATTTCGGAACGGACACTTTGTTAACTGTCTGAAAATAGTGAAACATATGTTCTCACAGTTCACGCTGAAAAATGATTGATGGTCGATTTTGGAACAATCATATCGCTTTTGATAAGGTGTTTGTTTTTCGGCAGCAGCGCGTCTAGGCGGATTGTTGATAAGGCAATTCACTTTAGAGCAGCTTTTCTACACAGGTACCTACATTGATGACCGAAGATAGGCCAATCAAAAATATGTGATCAACAGTCGTACAGTCCAATTTTCGGGTGTTCGAATTTGGCAGCCTATTTTATCGATTCGCTGTGGTCTCGAACGTACCTCGACTGGTTGGATATTTTTGGTATTCGAGACTTCACGAGTTAATTCCCGTTTTGGCGTTTTATCTTTACAAAAAATTTTTATTACCCTCCTCTTCAAGGCTATCATCTCGAGGCGATCAGGGGAGTGTATTCTATCGGTGTCATATGGCACAATTGGCGGGATTAGGGGCTGCTGCATTTGGCAGGATGCTGGTTGCATAATTCCTACCAGAACAAATAAAAATAAATATTCATATGAATTCAATGAGTCTACAATGCACAAAGTTGCTAAGCGGAAGCTGATTAAAAAAATGTGAAAAAATATTAATTTATATGTTTTTGAAATTTTGTGATTTAACCGATGGCGTTAACAGCAGTATCGAGTTGAGAAGTATTGAATTTTTAAAGCATTATATACATTAAATACATTTTATACATTTGATACATTAAAACAACACACAAAGAAGAAAAAGATTATTTATTTTTATTTTATTTACATAGTATTCCGTCTCACGACATAACTTGACGAACATAATTCCTAAAATTCACTCGGTTCATAGCAACCGTTCTCCAATTTCTTGGGCACCCCACGTTCGCCAGATCACGCTCCACTTGATCTAACCACCTCGCTCGTTGCGCCCCCGCTCGTCTTGTTCCTATCGGATTCGTAGCGAACACCTGTTTTGCAGGACAGTCGTCCGGCATTCTCGCAACATGTCCCGCCCAGCGTATCCGGCCAGCCTTTACCACCTTCTGGATACTGGGTTCGCCGTAGAGTCGCGCGAGCTCGTGGTTCATCCTTCGCCTCCACACTCCGTTCTCCTGTACGCCGCCAAAGATGGTTCTTAACACTCGTCGCTCGAATACTCCGAGTGTACGCAGGTCCTCCTCGAGCAATATCCATGTCTCGTGCCCGTAGAGAACAACCGGTCTAATGAGCGTCATATACAGGTTACACTTCGTGCGAGGGATAAGTCTTCTCGACCGCAGTTGCTTGTGGAGTCCATAGTAGGCACGACTTCCGCTGATAATTCGCCTCCGGATCTCACGGCTGGTGTCATTGTCTGCGGTCACCAGTGAGCCGAGATAGACAAAGTCTTCGACTATCTCCAGCTCGTCGCCGTCGATCGTGACCTTGTTATTACTGGACAAGCGGGTTCGGTCGGCCTCGGATCCGCACGCCAGCATGTACTTCGTCTTGGACGTATTAATCATCAACCCAATCCTTCCTGCTTCGCGTTTCAGTTTGCGGTAGATCTCCTCCACCGCCGCAGATACGTCAACGTCAATGTCATCGGCAAAGCAGATAAGTTTACTGGATCTGTTGAAAATCGTGCCCCGCATTTCGCCCACCGCTCGTCGAATAACACCTTCTAGCGCCACGTAGAACATCATGCAGGATAGACCATCACCTTGTCGAAGCCCCCTGGTGTTCCCGGCATTTTTGGAGGATTTGCCGTAATGTGAATATCTGGTCCGTCGTTGACCGTCCCTCCATGAAGCCGGCCTGATGACTTCCCACGAATCTGTTTGCTTGTGGCGTTAGGCGGCGGAGTAGGATTCGGGACAACACTTTGTAGGCGGCATTGAGGACAGTGATCGCTCGGTAGTTCTCACAGTCCAGTTTGTCGCCCTTCTTGTAGATGGGGCATATTACCCCCTCCTTCCCCTCCTCCTCCGGTAGCTGTTCTATGTCCCAGATCCGGACTATCAACCGGTGTAGGCAATCGGCCAACCTGTCCGGGCCCATTTTAATGAGTTCAGCTGCGATGCCATCCTTCCCAGCCGACTTGTTTCTATTCAGCTGGCGAATGGCTTCCTTAACTTCACTCATCGTTGGGAGTGGCTCCTCTTCGTCGTTGGCTACGCCGGCGATGTACCTTCCCCCACCGTCTTGATCTCCTGCATGTGCGCCGTTCAGGTGTTCATCGAAGTGCTGCTTCCACCTTTTGATCACTTCGCGATATTTAACCGAGGCGGGCGCCGGTTTCGCGTGTTGTTTACTACGGAGAGTTTTGGGCGCATCTTCACCATCACCAGATAATGGTCCGACTCGATGTTGGCGCCCCGACAGGATCTGACGTCGATGATGTCCGAGAAGTGCCGGCTGTCGATCAAAACGTGGTCGATCTGTGATTCCGTTTGGTACGGTGATCTCCAGGTGTACTTGTGTGGGAGGCGGTGCTGAAAAAGGTACTACGTACGGCCATTCGTTTGGAGGCGGCGAAATCAATAAGTCTGAGGCCGTTTTCGTTGATCAGCAGGTGCGCAATGAACCTTCCAATTGTCGGTTTGAATTCCTCCTCCTGGCCGACCTGAGCATTGAAATCCCCGATGACGATCTTGATATCATGTTTTGGGCAACGGTCGTATTCACGCTCCAGCTGCGCGTAAAATTCGTCTTTGTCGTCACCGGTACTTCCGAGGTGAGGGCTGTGCACGTTGATGATGCTGATATTGAAGAACCAGCCCTTGATTCTCAACCGGCACATTCGTGAGTTGATCGGCCACCACCCGATCACGCGCTTTTGCATCTTTCCCATCACTATAAAAGCTGTTCCAAGCTCGTGTGTGTTGCCGCAGCTCTGGTAGATGGCACGACCATCTGAGTACGTTCGTACCGTGGAGCCCTTCCAGCACACCTCCTGCAGCGCTACGAAGAAAAAGAATTTGTATTAAAATTTTGAATCCAGAAAAGATTCAGAAGCAACAATACAGATATTTTTTATTGGATTGTTCAAATTAAAGTTCATAATAACGAGGACTTGCCTCAAGTCACTAATCCCAGACTTTAGTCAAGTTACATTAACCTTCCAAAGCTGTTCGGGCCAATATGACCCGTAGCGTAAATTTCAATTATCATAATCATCATTCCAATATACTGAAGTACTGAGATTTTTGAGAGATTAAGTATGTTGTTTATAAGATCAAAATCAACGACGGCTTTAGTGCAAAATTTTGAAAATTGATTTTTGTCCGGAACTTGAGACATTTACGCTCAGGGAGGTTTTTTTAAATGGGACAGTTCTACACTTAACCACTGTTGCTAATGCATTGAAAATAATCAACAAAACGACATAAAGTTTGAGCAAAGTTTTGTTTATAGAAATAAGATTGTACCTACTACTGTACTGAATGATTTCATTCAGTATTTGCATTCCTTCAGCCATCAGGGCAAAAGTGGTGATATTTTGACAAATTATCACCCTTCTACCAAAAAAAAACGGGATAGAACAAATTATTTTTGAGGTCAAAATACGTTCATAAAAACTTCAAATTTAAAATGTTTGTAGAGTTATTCATAACAATTAAAGGTGCAACCTCTTTTTTACTTTTCGAAAGGCCTAAAATCTGTTGATTCACAAATCATGGAATAAATTTCTGAATATTGAAAAAATATGCAACTTACTTCATTCCGTCCGTACTTATCTTATAGTTTACGGAATTATTCTTGTTTTCTTATGCCTAAGCCAGGCATATCAAACTCATTGAGGAGGCCCGCATACAAACTTTCAATGACCTGGAAAAATTATAAATATATGTTTTTAGAAGTAAAACAGTTGAAAAACTGTTGATTGTACGTGTATGACAGTGCCACGGTGCCAAGTACATTAAACGTGTATGGCAATGCCACGTTAGGACGTATAAAAACGCGAGGTACTCGATAGTGTGTGTGATACTTTGCTTTGATCACATCCCTTCCCAAGGGGAATCTAGATCTTATTTACCTTCCTCACTAACAAACCACCTTCCTGTGACGATCGTGGAGATTTAGAGGTGTATTCGGTCTCTAGTAGCTACGGAAGTCGAACTAACAATCCTTCCTTGTCCCCGATGAACCGTGAGGACGTGGCCGGCACCGTTATTGACCATATAAGAACCATCTAGGAACTTTCGAAACGTGTACACAGAAAATGGTAAGCTAATCCCAAGCACCATTTATTTGGATCTATGTACAATTTTGATGGTTCTTGTCAATCACGGAGTTTTTTTTTTAGTTGATCACCAAGGTGGTAAATCCTTTTTACGGATTGCATTCCAAGGCACGGCGAGCGACCGAGTCCCCCTAGTTTGCTACTCTGGGTCCATGGGTGCAATTGGACGACTCATGATACTAAGTACCCCTACGCCATTAAGTCCACCTGGGGCCGCAGACCTGGTTCCCACCTCGAACTGTTTAGTACACTAAGCTTTAATAGTGGGAGGTCTATTCGCGCTAATGCGCTCCAAGGCAATACTCATTAACGAGACCACTTTAAGCAAAACCTCTCCTCCTTACGACTCGACGCCTGAAATCTCCTCTAACGACTTGAGAACCGATATCTCCTCGCAGTGACTCGAGATTCCCACGCCAACCTCTCCTCTTCGCGACTTGAGGCCTGATCTCTCCTCTAACGACTCGAGATCCGACCCCTCCTCGCATCGACTTGAGGATACCTCTCCTCTGCACGATTCAAGGCCCGATCTCTCCTCTAACGACTTGAAATCTGACCTCTCCTCGCAATGATTCGAGGTGACCACTTGTACCCCTCCTCTTGTTGATAAGGGGGCCTGATCCCTCCTCTTACGACTCGAGACCCGACCCTCATCATTAAGACTCGGGGTTAACCACACAAAACTCTCCACCTTAAGGTTTGAGGCCTGACCTCTCCTCTAACGACTCGAGGCCCGACCTCTTATCTTAAGGGTTTGAGGTTTGCCACCTTGCCCGTCGTGTGCCTGATCGAGAGCAGCTTATCCTAGACTCGCGCCTGTCACGGCACACGCGCGGGACTTAACGCAACGACTCGGATGATTCCCGACGAAGACGTCATCCTACTCCGACTCGAATGGCTCACCCGGCGTCGAGAGCCACTCTACCCGTGGATATTCCCCGAACGTGGAATAACCCTTTCCCAACGATTTCCACTGCGAAGAAGGTCAAGTCTTATCCCCGCAGCTTCTGTCGTTGAGAACCGCCCTACTCAGATACTCCCCGAAGGTGGAGCATGAACGCGGCGCACCCACGGCATCCGCTACGCAGAAGGTATTGTCTTATCTTTGTAGCTTCAAACCGAGGGGTCGGACGCACTCTACTCGACAGCCCCCCGTCGATGGAGTCAGTCTACTCCGACCGATGTCCGGTCTTCTTTAACCCCTTGGCTGGCAACCCTAGGATTTTTGGCCCGCGGATTTTCCTGCCCGTTGTGTGCCAGATCGAGAGCAGCTTGTCCTGGACTCGCGCCTGTCACGGCACACGTACGGGACTTGGAATGCTACGACTCGGATGTTTCCCGACGGTGACGACATCCTACACCGACTCGAGAGGCTCGCCCGGCATCGAGAGCCTCTCTACCCGTGGGTATCCCCCGACAGTGGTTAACCCTCTTCCCTCGAGATCCGCTACGAGGAAGGTCAAGTCTTATCCCCGCAGTTTCCCTCTTAGGAAGCGGCACTACTCGGATACCCCCCGACATTAGGGTATCCTACACACGTCAATCACGGAGTAGCAACTACTGAAATGTACGGTTTATCTAAGCTCAAGCTCAAGCTCAAGTAAAACAGTTGATTAACTGTTTCTTAAAAAAAATGTTGCTAGTTCTTATGTTCTTATGTTGTTATGTTTTGTTGTCCTGTCAAACATCTTTTCTGAGGTACTCATATGTACACATCTGTTTGGAGTTTGTTTGTCAATGACACTTACATTTCATCCCTGTTGACAAATCAGATAATTTTGCACACTGAGGAGTCTTTAGCCTTCATGATCGAATAAAACTGTTCACAGAGATAGTTGCATGCAAACATAGCAAGATTACAAATTCCGCTAAAAATTTCGGTATAGCCACTTCAATATATTTCGTTTTTAACTGAGAATCAAACTGGTACTCTATTAACTCTAGTTGCAGCATTTTCAGGAGCAAGTGAAATCTATATGCTTTTTCGTATGTATCGAGGTCACGAAAACGGTATTTGAAAGCATTTGATAATGATTCAAGGTGGAGGACATATTTACTGAATACTGCGGTCTCATTTGATATTTCCTTCTTTTGACACGTGAAGAAGTGACCAAGATTTTCTTTAGAAATTTGCTTGACCCACAGTCGGAATTTTGCTTTGAAAGCACATTAAATCATTACAAACGAACAGGTACAACTTTTGCAGATGACCTTTAAGATCAGCGACAAATGCCAAATCTTGAACCCATTGCTCAGCTTGGAAATGTTCAACAGGTTCACCTTTCATTTCCAAGAACAGTACTATTTCCTCTCATAGCACAAAACTTTTTTATTTTTGCAAGCAAAGCCAATTTGCACCAACATCATTTTCAGTAACAATCATATTTGGTGCACAATTCGTTGCTCAGCTAGCTACCTTTACGAAAGGTAAAGTGTACTCCAATATCACTTCCTGTATCTTTTCAAAGATTTCCTAGCTCGATTCAATGTTATGCATGGAACAGAGCTAAAGACGTTCCTCATGTAGCCATCGAAATTATGTAACAAGTGCTCGGTTAGTTGTGTCAGTGGTTGCTGGTCTCTTGTTCGCGATAACATTAAATGTGCCAAGAAGACAATTTATTTGCAGAGAAGTTGTCTGCGTCAATGTTCACCCCAGAACCCCTAGGCACCAACCTGCGCTGCTACGTCCGATTTCAAAGCTTGGAGAATCCTACCACCAGATGTCGTACTACTTGGGCAGAGACAAGACAATTAAGGATCAGCATCAGGCGATGAAGCGTAGGCGAAATGATGAGCAGGACAGGGCGAAAGAACACCATTGCTGTCCGCCAGTACCGTCAAACGGGGCATCATGCAACAGCGGGGTTCGATGCAACATTTATATAACACTACATTGAATCAATTTTTAATTTAATGTATTGTAATAAAGTTATCTTTTAATGATAACAAAATGATGATGACATAATTTCTCGCATTTTAAGCTAGTTGTCTTAAGTTTTTTATGTTTATGTAAAATTTAAAAAATCGAGCAATAAATGTACAAATTTTAACATTTTTTGATGCCGAAAAAAACTTTACCCAGTATGACGGATCGGCTGGATAAAATTACCTACAAACTTTTTACAGGTTTCCTCAAGTTATACCAACATTGTTGGTGTAAAAATATTTTTCAAACAATCACCCAATTTTTTTAAATGAATATTTTTAAAATTCAGTTAGGTGTCTGGGGTTAAATGCAACAAAATGCAAATCAAAGAAATACCTTGTAAATCTCGTTTCCATGTGCTGGAATATGAATGTTTTGCATCACGCGTTTGTAAGCATTTAAATTTCATTCATCCAAACATTTATTTTTATGATTTCAGCTTGTAGATTTTTTCGTAGTATTATTTAACCCCTAAATGTATGCAGCATCCTTATTTTCAGAAAAAATGTGAAAATTTGTTTTTACAGACCCAAAAACTACTGCAATTGGTGTTGTCATGCGTAATGGTCTTTAAGGCATCGCAAATATATTAAAAACTATGAATTTTCGTACGTGTTCATAAGATTTTTCATTAAAAACAAAGTTTGTTGCAAGTTACCCCATTTCCTAAGAAGTGTGAAAATCGCATGTTTTTAGAAAATTAAAAATAATTGAAGAAACCAATAATTTTTTTAACTACGCCAATTTGATGCCCCAGCATCCTTAAAACTTTTGATGCATAAAGGATACGATTTACTGTGAACATAAGTTTTTTAGAAGCCATTGAAGTTGAAAATTGTTGCATGTTGCCCCAGTTGACGGTAACTAAACTCTAAGCTGTTTGCCTAAGGTATTCGAGAGCCTCGTTAATGACGTGCTTTATCAATCAGTGCGTCACTGTATTTCTGAAAATCAACATGGATTGATGAAACGAAGATCTACGACCACCACCTCATGACGTACGTTTCGAAGTTGCTGGACAAACGTCAACGAGTCGATGCAGTTTATGTAGACCTGAGCAAGGCTTTTAATAGAGTACCGCACAAATCTGTCATCTAAAAGATGCGTCGGATAGGACAACCTATCTGGCTTTGCAAATGGATCAATTCTTATCTCGTAGACCGCACTGCTTATGTACGACTGAACAACGTGAACTAGACACCTTTTCGAATCACTTCTGGAGTTCCACAAGGAAGCCATCTGGGACCTTTGATCTTCGTTCTGTTTATCAATGATCTATGCGCTGTTATTGGATCGGAGAAGCTGTTGTACGCCGACGATCTCGAAATTTATCGTACCATAGTTTCATTAGCTATGCTCTCCAAAAAGACATCGATTCAATTCTAACGTGGTGTCATCAGAATGGTATGACTCCTAATATTTCCAAATGTAGTGTCATATCTTTCACTCGTGAACGTCAACCTTCGAACTTCGAGTACAAAATGTCATCCACTACTATAAGCCGCAATTCCATCGTCAAAGACCTTGGCATAATTTTGGGCACCAGGCTAACATATATCGCAGCATATCTCGAATACAACAGCTAAGGGCTTTGCGGTTCTTGGCTTCATATACTGCAGCCTAAAAGCACTTTTTTGTACTCTTGTACGCAGCATTGTCGAATATGGAGTGCAAATCTGGGCTCCATACCAGATTGACACAGATGCTTAGGTCCTTCAACAAACCGAACATCAGTATGACAGTCCTGTAACGGTTACCCGCCATTGATTGTCAGCAGTCTTACCACGTAGCCAAGGTTGTCACTCTAACCCAACCGGGTCTGGTACCGGGGTTGCCATCAACCTGCAGCCATTCTAGTGCCGTGTTGGAAAGTATCGGAACCCGATGACCACCATATTCGCAGGTTTCTGAGGTAGAGATGCCGGTTTAATGAGAAGGCGTCTCTCGCCCTTCAAGGGACATACCAGTGGTGCCATTACAACCATAAACGAGGTAAGAGTTAACTATAAGGGGTGGGACGGAGTCCCAAATGTGCACGAGACCCAATTCCAACATTGAAAATAAACGTGGGAGATTTCCACGCGAACTAAAAGTGTTTTCTTGGCTAATCGAATCATCTTGTAGCTTCAGCCGACCCTGAGGCATATAGAGGGGAGTTCCAGCTCCGCTAAAACCCGCTAGGCGACACAATTGTTATAATTTTTGTCACGGGCCTTGATGAATACAGCAAACTGTTCTACACCACTCACGTCACTTGGTTCATGGAGAATAAATCCGCAGAGTTCGGCCAGGGCACCTTCAACATCAGGTAAATGTTCCAGAATCGTTTTTTTCAGATTTTCTTGATATATCCAGGCTAGCCCATAAATCCTATAATGAATTCTAGACAATGCAAATCTGGCCGGGACACCCAGATTTTTTTAAAAACTTCCCGAATTTTCCCTGGGTTTAATCAGATTATTTATTTATTTATTTATTTATTTATTTCCGTCTCACGTAGTATTCCGTCTCACGACATAACTTGACGAACATAATTCCAAAAACTCCATGGCAACCGTTTTCCAATTTCTTGGGCATCCAACATTCGCAAGATAACGCTCCACTTGATCTAACCACCTCGCTCGTTGCGCCCCTGCTCGTCTTGTTCCTACAGGATTTGTAGCGAACACCTGTTTTGCAAGACAGTCGTCCGGCATTCTCGCAACATGTCCTGCCCATAGCGTATCCGGCCAGCCTTCACTACCTTCTGGATTAATACTCAGGTACTCAATTCGTTGGCTCGCTCTCTTAGACATTTTCCCGAGAGCCAAATCTTTCGATATTTCCGAGGGGCTTTGCAATGGTCTTTTCTGATTTTGTTACTAATATCATTGAATATCGAATGCCGATTTGTTCATATTTTTTTCTCTTCATTTGAATTCCATTAATTATATTTATTTTCTATGCCTAGCCCACATCTTATTTCCTACAGTTGTGTTTAATAACGATTTTTGAAAATTAACATAAATTTTTGTTTGGTATTTGGATACGATTTCATGAGAACTTTTATTTTCAAGTAATTATCTCTCTTGTTTCTCTTGAATGTCTAAGAATAATGACTATATTTTGCCCTATTTTTATATTTATTTTATGAATCGCCCGACCAAGTAGATACGTGTGGTTCAAAGTATGGCATGCTTAAGGTTAAAGATCATCGTTGTTTTTACAACTATTTGCTCTATCCTGCTCAAAGTCGACCTTCATGTAATTCGATATCAAGTAAGCAATTTTTTGGACCCAGTTTTCACAAGAACCCATTTTCTTTTGCGATAAACACCCTAGAAGCGACACATCATCTGATGTCCTTTCCTGTTATTGGTGACTTTTTGAAAATCAGAAAGACCCTTACTTGGAAAAGACCTCGTTATCATCTGATAATATCATATGGTTGAAATTAATCGACTGAAAAACATGAGCGGCATTAAAATGGAAGAAATAGAAAGAAACTGAAATAAATGCTTTTATATTTTCATTAAAAACCCAATCGATTATTCGATCAAATAGAACCTAAGCTTTAATTGATACAATAAGTTGCGCTTAAAAATTTGATATTTCGGAGTTAGAACTGTACATCTTGCTTCAATGTTGGCTTTGGTGGACTCAGGTACTCAGATGTGTACTTTTCAGTAAAATATGGTTTGAAAACAATTTTCAACCGACTTGAAAAGAATTTCTAAAATTTGATTTTCTAAAAAACCGTCGAAGCGCCTTTAAAAACTATACTCAAAACTAAAAAGCAAGCGTTTTCGGGGAATTTCAGTTCAAGTTTGGTCCTGCAGTCCTGCTAGTTGTAGCTCTCTGCGACACTTTTCTTGAGTTTGGGAGTCCAATCAAAGGTGATTGCAATACTCGATCGAATAAAACTACCGCCACTTCGGAGGCATTCGATTGATTGCAAAAACTTATTTGCAAAAAATAAAAATACAAAGTAGTGCTGCATCGAACCGATAAGATAAAGCCGCGAAAACTACCTCAAGCGTTAAATATGCACTTGGGACAGGGATCTTATCGCGTTTGAAATGGTCTCGTCAACTACGGCATTTGCAAATCTCTAATCGAACTGCATTGTATGCAACCTTTCTCTTGATACATATGTGCAGCAACTGGCAGGATGTAGTTTCGAGACCACTGCAAACCATTGCAGAATTTTCAACTATATGCAAATGATTGGAATTTTTTTTGACACCACGGTATTGGCGGAGGGAATTTGGCGGTAGTTAGTGGTGAGATTTGAACCTCTCAAAGGATGATTCTGATAGGAAATGGAAAACGAACATAAACTTGATTAGTATCATTTGATACTACGAGTAAGTCATGTTAGGGTTTCAACCGGATAGTTGTCGAATGCATTTCAAATGGTTATCAATCGTATGTTATTGACCTGTTCAAGTAGCCGCGCTGATAAGAAGGTTATTTTTAGAATCGATTGAGGAGTTTACTTTCGACTTTGAGAATGGCAAAAAAAGTTGATTGGGGCTTGCCATCGTTGAAATTCTTAATTTTTTCCAAAAACTCGGTTCGATTGTTACGCTGATGAGCTCTACTGTCATAAACGAATCGTGAAATCACTTACACCAATTATATTTCAATTTCACTCAGAAGGACACTTTATCTCGGTTAATTTTAAAGTTATCAAGTTCCAATGGTGTTCTTATCAGTACGTCAGATTACAGACTAGGAAGGTTGTCGATTTACAATCCGAAAGGTGTGAGATCGATTCCCGTCAATTTTAACTTGTTTATTGATGAATTTATAATCTATTTTAAATCTTTGAACTTACTCTTTTCAAATTGATATTGAATCTCAATCTTATAAAAATATTTATATATGTTGAATCTAATCTTGTAGTCACTTTAACATCCATGTTTAAATTACACTAGATCCAGATCGGAATTGATGACTAATAAAAAAGATAAATTTGGAAGAGACTGCGTAGAGACTTGCCGCTATCGACTTTTTTTTTAACTCACAGCAGTCCTTAACTTTTTAGATTTTGTCTAACATTATTTTACTCATATTTTTTCTAGCCTGATTTTAGGGATGACATTCCCAATCCATACTTCCCGTATCATTCACCAGATGTCACCACTGTAGGCTCGCTTTCGTGACATTTCGTGTGTTGATTTTCCAAACACCCCTCCTTGTCACAAGAGCAGAAGAGAAATCCGCCTCTCGTTGCACGGAGCTGATTCGGAAAATAAAATATGGCCGCCAGTGATTAACGGCACTGTCACTATCAGCTTTTCCTCTCTATTCCAGCCATAGCCATATTCCTTGAACCTAGAGGAAACTCTCCGTCCGTTCGTTTTCCAATTCCAGTTTTCCTGTGTGCTGGTATTAGTGAGAACCCGCTCTTTCATAGAGAAGGTGAAAATAATCTGTGTGAATTATTCAGGAAACTCACGTTTGTACGCGCTTTTCTCGAACAAGTGAGCTAGCGTTGTGAGAGGATGAATCGGTCTTCTCACCCGAAACCAATACATTCGCGGCGCAGAACAGGATTTCGATGTTGCATGAAAGGATGTTTTTCCTCCACCCACACCCACTTCTACCTCTTTTCCTAGGTGTAGCGTGGTGTGGTAGTGTTTTAAGTTTCTGAAGCGCGCGTAAAATCGATTGCAGTTTCACACGAGTTATGGGTCTGTAAATTTGAACGTGAGAAAACGTGACTTAATGATTGATGCATCCGGTTGGGTTGTGAATTAGCTGGATGTTTTGGGAGTTAAAGGATTTTAAATTTCGACTTTGTGCTGGATGATGGTATGAACTTGTGCTGCTGTTGAGATGAAATATTAAAACGTTAGATTTCATAATTTAAGCTCAATAAAAAATATTTAAGAATAAAAGGTGTTGGTAGCATAAAATAAAGCAAAGATGAGCGACTTAGTATTTTGAAGATTAAATGTTATTGAAACTTCTTTAAGCAGAAGATTTAAAAAAAAATTTAAAGTAAAATTTTTTATTACTTCTGGAGACTTCTGTGAATAGAAGGTTGTTTTTAATATATGCCTGGTTGTGACTTGCTCTACGACTAAGTTGAAAGATTCGATCTGATTATATACTTCAATAATCCAGGAATTATAATAACCTATAAGAGATGATTATTTCAAATTCTTCAAAGCGAACTAGTTAACTTAAATCATTGAAATAACTCCAAATTGTTACATGAAAGCTACTATTTTTCATTTGATGATGTTAGTAATTTAAATTATTATTTTTGTCAAATTAAATGTCGAAAATGTCAGAAATGAAAATAGGAAAAATCTAAATTTTAATTTTGATGATAAACAATTAAAAATGCTTAAAACAACGATATCGAGTGTTATCTCGAAAAAAATTTTCTGTCAAAAATCGACTGAGAATTTAAAAAATCATCTAATAAGGGACCAGAAGAAACATCAAAATTCTAATTTCGATTATTTGATGAGTTATCTTCATAAAATAAAATTAAAAAAATCTTCGGAAATGATGTGTATATCGAAAAAATATATCAAAAAGTATTTTTTTTGTATAAGGCTATGATTCTGTAATCGTCAAACCTACTTTTATAATTCACTTGACTAAGTAAGTTTTGCTTATTTCAATTATGAAATCTAACTGTCGACTTTCAAATGTCGCAAAGAAATCTAAATAATATTTGAGGGAAAGCGAGTTTATAAAATTTAGTATGCAAGCTTATTATAGGAGTAGTCCATGACTTTCGCGAGCTGCACGCGTTTTTTTTCTTCGTCCGCGAAAATTTTATCAAAATTACAGTTTTTAAAGAGTTTTTATGTGGTTTTTTTTTTATTTGAAACGAATTTTGAAGAGTTTAACAATATGGGTGGACCGCGAAATTGTATTAACTGTGGTGCTAGGGCTGGCATAACGAGGCATCGAAAACAAGTTCGAAGTTTAACCGAACAGCCAATCAGGCTGCTCTGTGTGTTCCGTATTACGGGTCCGTATAATCCGGAGATTTTTTTCTAAACTTGTCAAGTTAGACGATATTTTGTATAAGACAGAATGATATTCCCAAAAGCGAAGATTCCTTATGCCAAAGACAACAAATGCGCATTAAAACAGAGTATCTTGCTGGGAGTGCCTAAGACCGAAACGAAGAAAAATTGTCTCTTGCTGTGTTGGGAAGTAGCTAGGGCAAAATGGAACGGTTTTAAAGAGGCGTTTGAACTCAGATTTGATAGATTCAGTATGGTGTTACGGATAACAGTGATGAACATTCGCGAAAAACAATTGATTTTTTTTTGTAATCTGGTGTTTTGATGACGCGGTGTGGTGAAGCTTAAAGGCAGAAACACAATACAGCGTCGGTCGTCGCGTCACCTCAGCGGTCAACGCTGTCGATAAGTACTAAAACGCGGACGCGACGCACCCGACGATTTTTACCCGACGCTGTATTGTGTTTCTGCCTTAAGAAGGAATTCAAATAAAAAAGCAAGCTCTCCATTGTGACAACATCGCTATAAAGGACGATTGTCAGCGAAAACGAAAGATAAGTATATTTTCATATAAAATAATGATAAATTTCTATCGAACGTTATGAATAACGAGTTTTTGTGCTATTTGGTTCATTTGTTTTCTTCTCCGTAATCACGAAACCATTATGAGGCAAAGATTAGAATTGTATTGATGAATTTCCAAAAACGACCTTATTTAATTATCACAACTGACTACTTATTGAAAAATTAAACCAAAATATTGAGGTTCACTCTTTTCGTACACGAAACATTCACATTTCAAATATTTCATTTCAAATATTGTTTGAAGTTTGATTTAAGTATCTAACTCTGAAAAGTAGTTTTTGGAAATGCATCAGTGTAACAGGATTAACAGCTAGGGAAACAAGTTAGCTTAGAGAAGATTAAAAAAAAAGTTCTACTATACTGTAATCCAATTTCCTTAAAAAAAATTCTTCAAAACAGCTCTTAAAGCTTATCACTGCCTCATTGATAGAATTAGGAGTTTCCATAGGAAATATCTAGGAGCATAGAAGGTGTAGGAAAACATGATCGCACCATTTACCAAAATGGATCCTGATCTATAACCCAACCCTTACTAATATAACCCCTTCCTTGGATATTTGAATATAGATTCGCAGACGTATAGACGGTTTCTATAGTTGGTTAAAATTGACGAACCTTTTCCCTGAATTTTTCAAAACTAGCTTTTTGGAATATAAATGGATAAAAGGTTGTTGATTGATTCTAGAAAATATCTTACTAACAATCCTTCCTTCATTCCCCATTGACTACTAGGACGTGGCCGGCGCTGTTATTGGTCATTTTCAAACGGAGAGCATGAGTTTTGTGCACTGAGAATGTTCTGCTGATCCCAAGCACCATTCTATTGGGCTTAGCACAAAATTGATGGCCTCGATCAATCACGGAGTAGCAACCATTGGCGAGGTAGAACGTGTTCTGCTTAGCCACGCCAGCGATCATGGAATTTGAAATGCGTAAGTTGAGCAAAGCCAAATTTAATATATTATACTGAAGTTTTATTTTAAAATCTAGACTTAATAATCACACCTATATAGCATTTCATGTTCAATGATTTAAGGTGGATATGAGTAGTCAACCAAGCTAAGCTAAGCTTTAGTATGCAAGCTTATTATAATTTTCGTAGTCCTCTCGATGAGGCTGAAGAATTTAAATAGGCAATAATTTGACAGGTCATTGCAGATGTCAAATCTCTTCGACCTGTGTCTACTATGATGATGCTCGTCTCTGTCGCTAGGTGTCACGGCAGTTCAGATGCTTTGGTAGTGTCTCCGATTTCCAACAGATTTTATAAATATTTGGTACCCCTTTCTCCTTACAGATAGATGGAAAAGGGGCTCCTTTACAATTTTCAGCATAACTGGAAAACTAATCAAGCAAACGGAACCAAATTTGGCATGGGAAGGTATTTAAACACGAAAAATGTTACTATGATATTTCGATAACCCTGTGTTCTTCCAGAGGAAAAAAGTTAAGTTAATGGAACCAATTTTTTCTTGGGAGAGTATTTGTGTACTTCAGTGAGTATTTCAGTGGGGTGATAAGAAGGAAAGAGGGAGACTTCTTTACAATTCCTCTCATAACTCGAGAAGTAATTGAGCAAATGGTACCAAATTTGGCATGGGAGAACATTTTGATACAAAAGATGGTTAAATGCTTATTAAAGACTCCTTTCTCCTTCAATTTAGGATAAGTTAGGTAAGACAGGAGCTGCCATACAATTCTTTGCATGAACCAAGAACTTATCTAATACTGTTTTCGTTTACTCCACTGGCTGCGGGCAAAACTGCTACGGCAATAAACGAACAAAATCAACGATCTTACTCATAAGTTATGCCATTTTCCTTTTCTCTACTGGCGCGGGGCAAAACTTTTGCTGAATAAACAAACAAAATCGTCACCCGGGACGATGCAAATATATGGTTGCTATACTCACCCTTATGCTCACCCCCAACACTGACAACATCTACGGGTTGCAATCGCCTGCTTGAGGTTCAAACCTTGGACAGAACTGGTGGACTTTTGAATTAATAAACAAACACAATGACAGCAGTTAGGGCAAAACTCGTGGATAACTAGGTTGCCACTGTTGATAAACGAAAACATTAGAACAAATGCAACTAAATATGTCATGGGAAGGAGAGAAGAAAAGGGGAGGGGGTTCCAATATAATTTGGTTGTTATTACTGAAGGGAACCTTTCTGTCTTGCAGTTCCATATAAATGTTGATTAAGAACTTTTTCAACCAATGGAATCAAATTTGAAATAAGTGGGTTATTGATTACGGAAGAATGGGATCCCTATCTCCTTCCAGTAGTTGCGGATAGGAAGGGGAAAGGGGGGCTTCCATTCAAGTTTTTTGGCCCATAGACCTTATGATATAAGAGAAGTTATTTGGGTACGAATAATTTAAGACCCTCCTTTCAATCTCGAAAACTTATCAGACAAATGGAGCGAAATATGATGTTATTTACATAGATACTAAAAATGTGTCTATAATAGCTCTTCCATCTATACCAGTAAAATATACATTTCGGGACAATTAAAAAATCAATCAAGCTTATACAAACAGAGTTAACATCACAGATCTTGAAACAGTAATTTAGAGATCAAGTTTCAGAAAACTAGATTAAATCATCTTTGTAGTGCAATTCGAAACTCCAGTTGCAGTTCTAATTTGAAAGCGATAACTTCTCAAATATATTTTAAATTTGAATCAAAATGATGCCTTAGCGAAATTTCAATATTTTCCTAAATTTCATTTTCAATTAGAACATTGCGCCTCTTTACCGTATAGTCTCTTTAATTTTTCTCTTCACACTAACAATCATTTCAAAACATTCTTGAAATTTTCGGACCCTCTGTCAAACACGGCCTTCATGTATCGCTGACTACTTAAATCCATATCATTTTATTTGAATTTCATTAAAATAAAAACTAATTTCTCATATTAAAGTGTTAATAGTTATATGTTTGTTTCTTTAATTTAGTCAATTTTTATGCGGAGTCACTACTGACAACTGGCGAAACCGACCGACCCTCAATTATAACATCGACCTCATTTGTTGGATCAAGAGAAACGAGGGTTCTTAAATGGATTCAAAATATGTACCTTTCAATTGTATTAAGCAGGAATGATAACTGCTGAATATCATTTGACATTTTTCTGAAGCCTAGAGCGACATTCATCAGTACGAAAACGACCGTCGCAGTCATGTCCTTTTTGGATTTTGTGAATGTCATCGATAAGAAATTCCCTCGAGAAAATGTCAAATAACATTTGGGATGAATGTCACAACTTGCATCGAGATAGTGATAGTCATGAAAAAAAATGTTAAGCTCAGCAGATTTTTTTTATAAGTTTTTCAGCAGATGAAAGTCGGTCGTTGCTTCGACGACATTCATATTGGCAAATGTTATGGCGGCATTTAACATTTTGATTGTCACAGAATTATAATCGTAACATTCGTTGGAATCTCAATGAAATGTTATAAAAATGAATGTCACGACAGCTCAAACAATTCCTTGCTAGTTTTCAGTGTTCGGCTTCGCTAATTGAAATAATTAGCGGCGCTTATTAGATCGCTAACTCGTTCAAAGTCAGCGATCGCTAATTAAAACCGCTAAATGTTGCTTAAAAGTTATCGATCTATTATAAAGCGCTAACGGCTAATCGATAGAAGAAAGTTTTGAAAAAGATAAGCAAAACACAAATTTAGCATCCATCTTATACAGTATTGACTAGAAAAGTTGTTAAAGGATATCAAAAGGGCCGTTTTCGAACTTATTTTGTAATATTTCTGTCGATATCAGTTGGGTCAGTCCACTTTAAGTTTTAGTTAGGGTATTTGGTAAAAAGTGGAAGGAAAAAAATTGGAATAAAATTTTTCAAAATATTCACCCGTTAATAATTTTGTTTTACATCAGTTAATGCAAAGTTTCTCTTTAGGTAGATGGTTTGTTTTGTCCGAAATAGTTTTTCATCTTTTTCGACATAAAAACTCAAAAGATTGATTGATTTATTGACTTATTTTGTTTTGGAAAATTCAATTTATCACAACATTTTAATTTGGTTTATACTCAACGAAGGCTTATGCTTCAGACATAAACTCAAGTGAAGACAATTCAAAAAGACGCTTATTCCACTGATTCCAGTCAAAATTGAGATCGAATAGCTTCTGAAATTAATATTAAACTAAAATTTAATAACCTTCAAAATTTTAAATTTGAATGATGCTGAATTTATGATCTATAAGTCTATGGCCAAATTAACACTTCAAAGAGGTAGCGTTCTTCAGTTAGCGGAACTAAAAATTAGCGGAACTTTCTTATCCGCTAGCTGAAGAAAAATTTAGCGAGAAAATTAATTCGCCAACCGAAAGTTAGCGCACTAATTAGCGATTAGCGGATTAATGTTTTTGTGCCGGACACTGCTAGTTTTATTCAGGAGGGTTTTGAATGTGGACTGAACAATCTGGCCGGTTCCGAAATCCAAAAAATCAAAATGATCAGATTTTAACTTGCGGCACATGAATAGAAAGATCTTCACCTGTACATGATGAGAATTGATAGGAGAATTGATTCGGGGCCATCTGATGCTGGCCACAGCCAATCTGGACGGTTCTGGAATAAGAAATATCACATGGAAAACTTAGATTGCGTTAGAAGTTTGCATATTTTCACGCTTTTCCACGGAGAGGGGGTACGGGTTTGAGTCAAGTCACGTGGACATACTCGTACAGTTAATAAGGCTATGATCATTTAGTATCCGGGCACTTTATTTTGGTGATAGCTGCGTTAATAGAGCTCGGATAAATTTAGTAGCTTTGTGTTGGTTATGAAAAGGACTACCTTGCCTATTTTTGATAGATTTTTAAGTTTACGTGTGTATGAGGTATTTACTATGCAAGAAGACATGATAAAAATAATTTTGCACAAATTTGCTCCTTTTGCGCATTTTGTGCCTCGAAAATTCTTCATTGTTGACTCGAAAGCTCATGAACTGTTGATTTTTTCTGATTTTTTTTTCGTACCAAATGGTTATTAAGTATAAGGAGCCACTATAGGATCCACACGAAGTTCAAATCAACTATCGGAGTGCAACTCTTGATCTTGAATATTTCACCATATTTATGGTTATTTGGGATAACTGAATGCAGACTCCCTACATAATGCAAAAAACCCATTTCCGGCAGAGGCAAAAAGTTTTGCCTGACTAGTAGACACCAAGTAAATAACTAATAATGATCAGATCCAAAGATCGCAATCTGTGCATCCGGTTTTTACGCAATATGGCAGATGAGTTCTGATGGACAAAAAATTTATGTTAAAACCGAATTTAAGAGATCAATTTCTTTGAGATACCAACTCATGAAAAGGTTCCAACCAGATTCCAATTGCTTTTTCCAGGTGAGTTTGTGTAAAATATCATGATTTTGCAAAGGTTTTGGTTCTGTGGTAAAAAAAATAAATCAAAACATGACTGAAAAAAGTGTGCAAAGATAAAAAAGAGATTTTATGAAAAAGTTAGAGTATTTCTTGAAATAATTGATAAATATTTTTTTTTATATTTTTAGTTTAAATGTCATATTAACACCTTCATTTCCTCCATAGAAAGTTTTTCGATCAAATGAATAGTTTTTAAAATACACACGTTTCTAACTGCCCGGATACTAAATGATCATAGCCTTAAACAGGAAAATGTTTTTGAAAAATCCAAAAATCGATACATTTTTTCTAATTTTTATTTGTTTTGATAAGTGTCGTTTTACCACTGACCACACTGACATGACACTTAGAACAAAAATTCAACCATTTTCTGTCTAATTTTTGTTGTCAGTGGCAAAACATGCCCTGTAGGAAAAATGGTCCTGTTCAGCCCGATTTTATCGTAGAAAATGCGTGTTTTATTTTTAAAGTTGGGTGGCATTTCCTAACTAGGATAGCATTTCTTCAAATCGATCGATGCGCACTCTGGATTCGACATTGCGTACTGTTGGAAAAATTATCCAGAAAACGAAATCGAGTGTCCAGTCAGTATGATCAGTGGTTTTACCATCTTTATGCCTCTTAAAAATAAATGAATTAAAAAAAAAATGAAAATATAAAAAATTAAAGCAACTTAAAATATAGTTTTTATCCTTTAAATTTTAGGTCGAAATCAATGCTCTGGACTAGGGTTACCATACGTACTCTTTAAACAGTACATGTTCTCTTTTTCGACTGAAAAATGCGCGTACTCTTCTTTTTCTGAAATTTTACGAAATGTATTCTTTTTTTGCCAGACATTATAATAGAAAAGGACTTATTTCTTACAACTTATGAAGTTAGTTTTTCACATCTTATACATGATTCACCGAAGAAATACAACTTACAACAATTTATTTAAATATCTTTTTTTCCATGCAGGCATCTTCAAGTCGTTATAAACAGAGAGCGCGATAAGCGCCTTTAACTATGCAACAAACGTAATCAATATGCACAAAAGAAACTTGTTATTACTAATGCACAAATAAAAAATGCACAAATCTTAAATAGAGTTTATCTAAAAGTAAACATACGCGTTATAATTAACCTAAGTAAATCAATATTTAATGATCTTTGGTGAGGTGTATCAGCTTAACATCAAACAGTACTATCCCTTCGAATAATACAGCTAAGAATTTTCAACCCCTGACTTCACTTTTCAATAGTAAAAGAATATTCTAAGGAAAATTTTAAAACATTTTGTAAGTTACACGTCTTCCAGAAAATTGGTATTAGTTGAATAACTTTAAATATCTCGGGTTTTGATTATATAACGTTCCTCCGAATCCTTTTAAGGAAAAAATCTAGATGTACTCTTTTCGGTACTGCAGGATATGGTAACCCTACTCTGGACTTAATTATTTCCTAAGCACAAAAAAAGCCCGTTCCAGCCGTCAGGGTTCCATGAATTTCAAAATTTCAACACACCATATCACTGGAACAAGAGCTGATAGACAAAATCTGGCAAATAATTCGAATTCCAGACGCCAAAATCATCCAGAAACAGTTATTATATAATAGGCAGCAAAAGTTCCCTACTTTAATGCTAATGTAAAGCATGTAATTTTTCCCATTATGAACAGATCAAGAGCTTTCTTTTCATGTTTCGTAAGTTAAAATCAGATCGTTTTGATTTTTCGGTTTCCGGAATCGGCCAGATTGGCCGTGGCCGAGGAACTTCATGACTATCACAATCATGACATTTGTTTTTGATGACCGTCAATGTCATTGAGATCTTTTCGAATGTCATTGGAAAACGTTATGCGACTGTCATTATCCCGACTGTCTTTTGGATGACATTTGCATCACTGGTTTTAGAACGGTAATCTTGGGTCCACTGGATGGGTTTGATTTCCATCTACCATAACCAATACTTCACTTGTGATAGTTTCAAAGGTGGTTAGAAGTATTAGAGAAACATGAGATATCAAAGAAAGAAATAAAGAACACGTGTTCATTTTCAGGTACGAAGATGTACCAAGACGAATTCAAAATATTAGATTTGATTTCATTAGTCATGTTGTTTTACGATTCTGAATTTGGTAAAAATATTCATTGCTTCCCTTGGATTGAAAAAGGCTTAATCCATAAATATTGAGTAGAACTATTGAATTTAAGATTATTTAAGCTTTATGAAATGAATTTGCGGCTTTATCGGTGAGGGTTAAAGAGTTGAAATGAAAGACGGATAGAAGATCAGAAGAAAATTCTAAGGTGGTGAAAAGAGCGAAGAGCATTTGAAATAGAAGCTTGACCACATGCTAACTTCTTTGTCCCGCATCAATTAACTGTATTGAAGAAGTAGTACCCAGTAGGGAAGGCACTACATTTTTCGATACAGTTAATTATGGATGGTTCGACCGCCATGTGAGTGTGCACATGTGCCGAACGGACTCTCACTCACACACTGCACACTCACATGGCGGTCGAACCATCCATAATTAACTGTATCGAAAAATGTAGTGCCTTCTCTATTGGGTACTACTTCTTCAATACAGTTAATTGATGCGGGACAAAGAATTTAGCATGTGGTCAAGCTTCTATTTCAAATGCTCTTCGCTCTTTTCACCACCTTAGAATTTTCTTCTGATCTTCTATCCGTCTTTCATTTCAACTCTTTAACCCTCACCGATAAAGCCGCAAATTCATTTCATAAAACAAATTCACGGTGATTTCTCCTCTTAAAATTATTTAAGCTCTATCATAAGAATAATAATCTGAATATAGAAAGAAAATCATATTTAACAGTCATTTAAACTCCTGTTAGCAGGTGTGTACGTTGAAATAAAGTCATATCAAAATAAATAGATAAGTTTATGAAGTTTATCAGAAAAGTAGCGTGATATTCTAAAATTCTATGATCTTTTTATACTGGAATACAAAAACCTTAACAACTGGAATAAACTTGAAGACCTATGGTTTCAAATGCTTGTGGTGTTCATCCTCATCATTTTCCATACAAACTCGCATCACTGTCATCCGCAAATGGATCTGCTGCCCTTCAATGATGACCGTAACTCGGGAAAAATAAAATCCCTAATTACGCCGACTATTAACACACAATCATCGCAAAAAAAAAAAATCCAAATTCATTTTACATTTCACACATTGCACATTTCATTCGTGTCGCACATGCGTTCTGCCAAAATGTTCTGCACACGATATTAATTAATTGCCCTCATTTACAACATTCCTATTCGCAAAAAAAAACTATATAGTAAAATGTTAAGCGTCCGTCGTTGTGCACACCATTGTGATGGGGCATTTGCATTTTCATTCAAAAACTTGCAAACATCCTTGAAAGAGCGAGTGAGCAGAGCAAGCACGCGTGTAGTGGAAAGTGGATGGAAATACACCCTCACTCGCTTGACGGACGATTCCGATGATGGTGTGTCCCACATGATGCTACACCGCAACGTCGCGACCCACAGCCTTTCTTTGATCAAACTCTACCCTCCTACACCCGTTGGAAATGTGCGGGTGGAAATGGGTGAGTGTAACAACAACCCCAGTGCGCATGCGAGACGCCTTCCAGCGTTTTTGGCAGTGTGTTCGTGTGGTGGTTTCCTTGTGTCCTTACGATATGTCGAGGCGAGAGTTGTGTTTCGGTGAATCCTTCCTGTGAGTTCTCGTGTGAAGTGGACTTTTCCTACCCTTATGACTATGCTCGCAGGAGAACTTTTCTCAGTTGTTTGCTAGACGGAGCTGTTTCATAACCTTTTTCCCAAGTCTCGGAGTCCGCTGGAGTCGCTGGAGTGTGTTGTATCCTGGAGTGAATTTTTAAGATGGGTAGAATGGAAAAGATTCTTGCCAACTTGACTTGAGTGAGTGGATCGCAAGAGTGGCCGGAGCAAAAAGGATTCCGCTAGAAATAGGATTTGCGTGGTGAAAAAGTGGAAAATTAGTTGCAAAATGTAATCTACAGTTGATTTTGGGGAAGCTGACGGCGTCTAGCGCGCTTGAGGTGTAGCTAAATAGCTGAAATACAACAAAAAGCTTGCTGAAAAAGAACGAATGTTTGTGTACTAGTTTATCGATTTTTCCACTGGTTGGAGATCGAAAAAGTGAGTGGATTTTGTTGGATATCGAACGAATCGGACAACATCTGATGCAGAACAAACATTTTTTCGACGGACTCTTCGGAATAGTGATTATCACATCTGTACGATTGGTGAAGAAAGGTCTGACAATTTGCAACACAGGAAAATCAAAGGTGAGAAAACTTCATTCCATCTTCACTTGCATTCAGATTCCCCCCATAGAAGAAAAAAAAAAACATTCTCCCAATCAAGAAGGAAATAAATGTATAATTAGATTACACTTTTCCCTCCCTGCCAGAATGAGAAAAGTTCTGAAATTTTGTTCAATGAAAGCCTTCCGTCACTCACAAACACAGGAAGGACTAAGCATCGATGCTCTCTCACTTCGTGGCTCACCTTTCGCTTTAATGTGACGCTCACCTTTCACATTTGTGCTCACGTCCGGCCGAAACGTGACTTAGGCCTATCCTTTGCAGGTTGAATTTCCATCTCATTGAGGTGAGATCCGGCGTTGTGCATATGTAAATTTCGATGAAACTCCTCAAATACGGCTTACACCTCACAGTTTTTGGTTTTTGCATGGGTTGGATAGTATTTGTCTCCTCACTGATTTGTAGGCGGATGATGAACAAACGCCCAGATCAGCTTTGCTCAGCGTGTGAGCTACTAGTTACTATTGCTTACTACCAAACTACTCTTATTTAAAAATGCATTTCGTTTCTCAAAAAAAGTGCAACCTCGCTACTGTTCCCCTTCCTAATCATCAAATATTTGGAAGTTTCGAAAAAACAGCTCAAAGAGGAATGTTAAGTCAATGTTAACTAACTAGAATGACACTGAATCATTGCTCCACAAAAAAAAATCCTACCCAATGAGGTGGTCGGGATTGGTCCATTTTGTAGCTATACGATTATTCCTACTGACCAGACGACGACGACGACCAAAACTCATTAAAATTTCCTCGGGAGATCATTATTCATTTTGGTGTTCCATTTTCGCTGACCGAACTGCTGCTGGATTGCCATTGCCAATGAAAGGTCGGAATTGCTAGATTGGGTTGTGTTCTGTTTTTGACACACATTTTGGTATGTGCAACACTCGAAACAATGCACTATACGTAGTTGAAAATGGACTCTTGAAATGCTATCGAAAAATTGTCTTTTGGCTTACCTTTTTAATCTTTTTTGTATCTTAGGATACTTACGACTTTTTCAGTATGCCGGTAGACAGTTAAATATAAAAAAATTCTCACATCATTTATTCACTAACTAACGGAATGCATAACTTATAAGAAAAATATTTTTAAATTACACAAGGCAAAAAATGCTCCTTAAGCATTGCATCTCTGAAACTATAGGGTGTCCCATTATGTCTAAGCACAATTCAAAATGAACAATATAAACACAATTTAGAATTTAATTTTTATTTCACATTTGTGTTCTCTATAGTCTACTTTTACAGTGATTCAAAACAAAATTAGATTCCAATCAATCGTAGGCCAGTGATCTAATTTTTGATCGTAGACTGCTTATTATTTAGCCTCAGCACAGACTGATTTGGGATGACCACTTATTTCAATGTTTTTTTTCAAAATTTTAGATAGAATATACAATCTAGAAATTTTAGAGAGATGAAAATAGACGGCTTTACGTGTTTTCTCAAATACGAATCGACTAGAGCCAAACAATTTCGAATCGGTTTCGCTTGAGGACAATTCGGGGGATTAATCTTCTCCGGTACGATTTGGTCTTTGTTTGATTGGTGCCAAGCTATCGTGTCCTTTGAGTAGAGAACTGACGCCAAATCCGGCCAAAACATACTTTATTCCTTCGCTATATCTCGAAACCGGAATGTCTTACAAAAATCAAATGTGCTAGAAAAATGTGCCAAGTAACTAGAACAAATCAACAATGCTGTTATCCCAACAAGTTAAAAAAAAATTCCTAGTTATTGAACTTTGTTTGAAAAATTTAACAAAATGTGATTGGTCGATCCTTTTTTTATCACTTTAAAATGTTTCTCACATGAAAGAAAAATGTTTATTCCAATGTGTCAATCGATAAGTATAATATGAACTTCATAGTACCACATTACCAAAGCAATAGTATACTCTCATTTTGTTAGGAAAAGTTTTCCAAAATGTATGTTATGGGTATAATTGATCCCTTGAGTCCAAAAGATGTATTTTTCCTCTGAACTGATCTTGACCATTGGTTATCATGAAATAACTAATATGTGTCCAATAGCCAACAGTGATTATCTATTTAATAGGACTCAAAATACTGTATTTATCAAAAAACTAGAAAATTGCGCCTTAAAGTATGCAATGACCCTATGAGAGTAGACAAACTTTTAGTAGTCTTTTTGTCTGATACTTATAAACTGTGAAATGAGAAGTGATATGGCAAAAAAAAAATTCAACTCACCATTGGATTTTGCTAGATTTTTGCCAAGGGTTAGGGCACCCTGATTAAAGGATCAAGTCTCCTTTAACTTGAAAATATTACATTTTTTTTCGTCTCACGAAAATGCTTCTAGTTCATCTGTCACTTATACTCTTTTACATAGGGGTTGAACCCCCTTCCTCCTTGAGGGTCCAAAAAAGCTAGCGAGGTATTATACTCTACACTCAAAATTTTAAATTCATAATCAAATTATTAGAATAGATTTTCTCCCTTGTTCATAGAAGTTCAGGACTGGATATAAAAATTTAAATTAATTTAAACCAATTTTGGAGGTTCTGGTAAAATATTCCCATAACCAACGATGTATTTCTATTTTTGTATTTCAAATTCTGTAGTTCAGTTTCGGATTCTTGATTTTCAGTTCGAATAATCATAAGAAATTAGAAATGAAAAGCTGCTTTAAAATCCTGGTTCAAATTTGGTTTTGCATATCAAATTTGAATCATGTTTTTCGATAATCATATCTATGTATGTTCAATAATATGATAATCGTTTCCGAATATTGAAAATAGAAAAAAAAATGTTTTTTTTATTCGAGTTCGAAGTTTTTAAACTTAATGCTTAGACAAAATAAAAAACATTCCAAATGGCGATCCAAAATGAAAAAAATCAGATTAAAATTCAGCATTTTTGTACATTTTAGAAATCGTTTAGAAATTCGGAAACAGATTAACAGTTCAATTTTGGAATTTATGTTCAGAATTCAGATTTAGAATGCAGATTCAAAATACAGAAACAGATTTAGCTTGTCAATGAGTTTTACGATCAACATAGTTTGTACACACAATCCAACTGAAAATCACAAATCATACACAGTTTTTAATTATGGAATTGAGTCAAAGAAACATGTACCTTGATCCGAATTTTTTTCTCTCTCTTTTAATTAAAATTTGATGTAAATATAAAGGTTAAAATCGGTAAATTTGCAAAAGAGTTTGGAAAAATTGAGCTTGTTTGATTTGAGTACAGATTTAGTTTTTTTTAAATAAAATTGAAGGCTCTCTTAAAAAACTTTGCTCAATTTTTTGCTCAAATCAAACCTGTTTGATCTACCAGACACAGATTTTAACCATCGATAAATGTGAATACCATATTTTGTGACTAAAGGTTTCATTATAAAAATTTAGCTCACCTTTTAGGTTTAGAACCAATTTTCTCAAGTTACCATTTCATACGAAAACCATTCATGTAAAAGCACTTAAAAATGAATAATCATTTGTTTTGTTTATGTTTTCGACCGTAGATGTGTATAGAAATTTCAATTAAGCTTTTTTCGGTCTTGGATGTAGATCAAACAACTATTGTTTTTGAAATACCCGACGTTTCGAACAGTTTTGTTGGTCTTTTTCAAGGGAACTAGAAGTTTTATTACAGAAATTGTGTTATGAGCGTTGTTAAAGATTTATAAAAATAATAATTTGTTTCATTTTTTCTATTCGTGCATTGTTGGGCAAAAACCACGGATAACAACCAGTCACCAAAACCTCCCCCGTGATACGGTTCATTCTACGACCGTGCCCCTTTGGTTCCAAGAGCCTCATATGGTTTGCCAAACCTTATTTATTTATTTAACAATCTTTGCAGATGCTTCCTATTCTAGATTTGAAAACAGATTTCGAAATATTAAAATCGAATTCACTAGCAACTTCATTAAATCTAACACAACATACATCTAAAGGGTTGTTTTGACCGTATTGAGTTCGACGATGAGAGAGTCTCAGCAATTCCTGGGATCGGGTAGTCCTCAGAGGAGCATTAAACGGTAGAAGTGATAACAGTTCTGGACAATCCACGTTATTCTGCAAGATATCGAAAATGAAGAGTCGTTGTAAGAATACGCGCCTTGATGCCAGCGTCGGTAGATTAAGTAGCAAGCAACTTTGTTCGTAAGGCGGAAGTTCAAGGGCGTCGTTCCAAGGTAGCTGGCGTAGAGCGTATCTGACGAAGCATCGTTGCACTCTCTCTATTTTTTTCGATTGCACCGCCTGATATGGTGCCCAAATTTGCACTCCAAATTCGATAATGCTACGCACAAGAGCACAATACAGTGATTTCAGGCTGTAGAAGTCACTAAAAAACTGCGTGTTCCGTCGTATGAAACCAAGAACTGCGAAACTTTTGGCTACTGTCGTGGAAATATGCTGGGAGAAGTTGAGCTTGTTGTCTAGAGTGATGCCAAGGTCTTTCACGACCGATGTGCGATTCAAGTTAGTCGTTGACATTTTGTACTCGAAAGTGATGGGACTTCGTTGTCGAGTGAACGTGATGGTAGTACATTTGGTAATATTCGGAGTCATGCCGTTTTGATGGCACCAATCTAGCAGACTGTCAATGTCCTTTTGGAGAGCGCAGCAGTCGACTAACGAAGAAATAGTTCGGAAAATTTTGAGGTCGTCGGCGTACAGCAGTTTTTCTGACTCAAGAGTAGCAGTCAAATCGTTGATAAAGAGAAGGAATATCAGAGGTCCCAGGTGACTTCCCTGAGGCACTCCCGAGGTAATTTTGAAAGGTGTCGAGTAAACAGAGCCCAGTCTTACGAAAGCAGTTCGGCCTACAAGATACGAGGTTATCCAATTGCAGAGCCAATCAGGAAACCCCAATCGCCGCAATTTTTCAACAGCCAATTCATGCGGTACCTTGTCGAAAGCCTTACTCAGGTCTACGTACACGGCGTCAACTTGTTTACGTTTATCAAGCCTGTCAACTAATTTCGATACGTACGTCATGAGGTACCATTGCCTTTTTCGGTTAAATCATGTCTCCGTTTCATGGAGTTCGAGGTGTCTTTTTTATTACAAATTTATAAAAAAAATCAATACCAAAATATTATTTTGAAATTTTTTTATTGAGAACAATTTTCAATAATTTCGGGTTCAACGATTTGAGGTGGATGTGAGTAGTTAAGTAAGCTAAGCTAGGCTAAGTTCAAATAACACTCCACTCAGATAGCTCCGGTCAAATTCGACGACAGATTTTAAACCCTGAAAAAATTTCACATATGATTTAATAAGTATTACCTATTCTAAGTCCTTAAACCTTTGACTTCGAATTATTTTGAATTTTATTTTTTTCCTATGTGCATTGTATCTCTGGAATTGATATTTTTTAAGAACATCTAGGCAAAATCTGCCTCTTTGTTTTGATGAAGGATAAAAAATTGATTTATAATCAGATTTCGTGTAGGTTAATTAGTTTTAGTTTTAGTAACAATGATCGATTTCACTCAAAGCTGATCAATTAAAAAAAATTACACACCGAAACACCAAAAACAGTCAAGTTAGATTGAATTCTGGGTACTGAGTGAAAGTGCCTGAAGCTATATTTAAACAATGCCAAACAGATAATAATAAAAGTTCCTGTAAGCACAATTTTGTTTTTTGCATTGCAAAGTTTTAAACTTAATTCAGCGTATGTTTAATTGAAATAATATTTAAATTATATTAAAAAAAATTTGAATGTGTGAAAATACCAACAGAATTAACAAGAAAGTACAAATTTCATCGAAATTTTTTCTTTTCATCAATAAAGATCAAACAAGGCACAAAAGTGATACGAACTTCTGCATATTGAACAATGGTTGTCGATTTTCAAAAAATATTTTGTATGTCGATAAGTAAAACGAAGAAATATCTCAGTGTGTGATAAGGGTTTCGATATTTTTCCTATGGCAACAATAAGTTTCAATGAAGCATCAAAATGCGAAAAGATGATGCCAAACCAAGACCTAAATAAGGCATTGAGAGGAAATTGAATGCATTATTTACTATTTGGTTTCATTTTTTCTAAAAACAAGGCACAAGGAATCATCAAGGTTTTATTTACTTTTCATTGAGTAGAAAAGTGAGATGAAAATGATATCATGATTTGGTGTTCCAGTTTCAGCAATAAAACAATAATTTTATAAAAATTTGAACGTACTGAAAACAAACATACAATTTAGTCGTTAACGCTCAGGCTCAGATCTGAAATTAAGGTTATGATTTAAGGTTGAAAATAAATATTCCAGAAGACCTTTGCGATAAAATTTTAGCAAATTATTGTAACATGCCTTGCTAGTGAAATTTGTTATCGTTTTGTCCAAATTAAGGTGATATAACAACAACAAAGTTTTGCAATCGCTTTTTATACGCGAATAACACCGATACCTTAAATTTTGGTTTCAATGAAGGTTCAATGATGCCTCGTTTGGCCAGTGTTTTTGAAAACTCTGTACAATACATTAAAGTAGCATCGTTATGCCCTCAAAACTCTTTTTGAAACGTCGGAGTTGGCTTAGCAAGGCATCATTGAGATTTTAGTGAGACCTACATTTGGCATATTCAAGTTTTCCGTATATGAAAAGTGAGACACAAATTTTGGCATTGTAACACCTTAATTCGGGCAGTATGATACCGCATTTTGGTAGCAAAGCGTGATAGAATAATTTGGTATAATGTTGCCAGAAAAGTCTGCTCGCGATAGAAAATATTTAGCTACATATTTCAATATACAATACACATTAAAATTATAAATTCTTCAATCAACATCTTCTCTTAACTGTAAGTCTGCAACCTGCAACTATGAAAATATTGAAGTTTAAAAAAGTATCCTGGAAAAACATTTATTTATGTAATGTTCTTCTTTGTTATCTTAAATCTGTTGTAGATTTTGATGAATACCAACTTAGAAAAAAGTTGTTTCAAAAACTCGTGAAAATTCTTCAGCTATTTTTCTTTCCAAAATCTACTAAAAATATAAAAAAACTATCCTAAAGTATTAGTATCCGTACCAGATCAATATTTTTGAGCTTTGGTAAGTAACAACTTGGTTTTTATTTAAACTAAAAAAAGGCGCATAAAACATCGTTTACCATTCTAAATAGGAAAGACGAAGCTAAGAACTCCCCATGTGAAAATCTAAAAACCTTCTCGTGTGTGTCGTCACGGGTGAAAAAAAGATGCTCTGTCTGGACACCATATTCAATTTATTTAGCACTGCATTTTGACATCAAGGGCTCCGTGTAGGTACAACGTACAGAGACAAACCGAAAAGTGTCCCATGTCGCTGACCGAAAACGACACTCTGGCTGTACGATTTGGGGTGATATATTATGTACTGGCACAGTTTGTAGGGCGTAGGATGGTTCAATCTTTTAAACTTCTCTGAATATTGTAACCGTAAATGTTTGACAAAATAGTTAACGTTGCTTGTTAAACTGTAAGAACCTTGCTACTAATTTCGATTAAAATCCAAGAATCGGATCCTGAACAACGATCGTAAATCCTTCTAAACATTTTGAAATTATATTTTGAAATCTGAACCTAAGTGATGAAGTTTCGTTATTCTGCATCAAATTTAGGAATTATGATTCTTATGTTTGTTCCACTTTTTTCTGAGATTTCAACAATTTCCCATTTTCATCCTTCAATTCCAAAAGCTGGAAGTTAGCTTTCGAAACACCCTATAGTGGCCACCAAGCTTCACACAGCTGACAGACCAAGCAAAGGGCCTTCCGGTGGTTGAATGCTTTTTCACAGACAGAAACTCTTCCGGAGTGTTTTCAGATTTCACCACATGCGACTGGATGGACGAGAATCGGAAAAATTCTAGAGTACATTGCACACAGCATTTGGGGCAGCATCGCAATAACTAGGAAGGAACTACCAACCTATGCTTTCTTTTTATTTTTCAACTTTCGTTCAAATTTGACTTGAAACATCCGCATCTGACTGGATCAAGCAGGAGTAATTGCATTGTCGGAGAAATATTGGTTTTGTCTGATCAAATTGTCACGTTTTGAAGTGTTCTCCTGGCACGGGACACTTGAGGGCATTCATTTGGGCGCTTGGGGTGTTTTTTTTGGATAACAACTATGTTTGGTCAATTTATTTTGAACAATGAAAAGCATAGTAAACTGGGGATCTTCGAACAAAAAAGGTACCTATTTTGTTTTCAAGCACCTCGCGCCTGATAAATTCTTGTAAACTATAATTTCTTAAGTTAAAAAAATTCGAGTAACCGAATTGTATAAACCGTTTTTAGATCACATTACTCTGAAAGCCTCATTTCACCAGATTTTTCCGATGTTTTTATGAATAGCTGGATACAGGATAATGAGCAATTTGTGTTTAGGTTCAAGTAAATCTACCGTGCGAAAACATTATGTATTGAATAAGTTGTATTATTTCGCTTTTCTTCGAAATAATACAACTTATCCATTATAGAGGCAAAAAAGCTAGCTGTTTTCTTCGAAATAATACAACTTCTTTTTCCACGGTAGATTTTCTTGACCCCATCATAAATTTTCTTATCTCGTCAAGATCTTCGAACCGTAGATTTCTAGCTGATTTTCATCAAAAAGCCTAGTGATGAAGAATAGAACTATTCCACATCATAAATAGAGGAAAGCCATTAAATATGTGTTTGTGTAACTTTGTATTAAGTTTACATTGGAAATTAATGGATTTTTTTTGCTAATTTGCATGTAGTGTTTATTTTTATAGGCCATTTTACACAGAATAATACAGGTTTTTGGAAATTTTTTCTCAAAATAAATAGTGCCTTGCCCTTGAAATATAACTCTCTTTGTTATATCTTACATATTGACGAGATTAAACAAATACAGGAAACATATTTTGACTCTATATAAATATCGTCAACATTTTTATGTGGAACGAAATTTCAACAATAGAGGAGCGTGCCGCGTACGGTGGACTTGACAATCCGCTGGAGCTCATATAATTGGTTTACGGTAAAAAATTTCCATAACAAAAGGTATGATGGGCCATTATTGGATTACCTTTCAATTTGAGCAATAAAAATTATTCTGTCCAGTTGATTTTGAATTATCGTTATTTTAATTTGTATTCGAACTTATTGAACACCCTGTATAGTTTCTCTCCCTTATATTATCCGAGTTAGGCAAGCTTTTACCTAGTAATGTAATGTGGACTTGTGCAAAATTAGGTGACAATCTGTCAAGTGGTTTTTCAGATAGCGTCCAATACAGATGTTCTTTGACAGAACTGTTTTGGGCAGGATCGAGAAAAGTCCAGAATAGTTCCAGTGGGAGACCCAAAAACAGTTGGAAATCAACTATTAGAACAAAGTTTACATGGTGAATCGTTTAAGAAGTCCTAGAGGAACCAATAGCAAAAATTTCAATAAAAGTGAAAACTATTGATTCCATGAAGTGAGAGAAATGTGAGAGAATTTTTCAAGCTCAATCCGAAAATTTGAATAAAGGAAGTGATAAAAAAGTCAAATTTTTCTGACTGGTTCGTCTAGCTAACTTATAAATAGGCCCATTTCTACAAGGTAGAAAAGCTGCCCACCGGTGAAATAAACAAAGTACGGTGGTCAAATCGTGCGCAAAATATGGGGGGGGGGGGGGGGAGATATCTTGAAAAAAAAATGTAATGGTCAGTAAAACGAACTCTTTACCGGGCACCTGGCAGATTTCAAATAAGAAACTTTTCGTTTAAAAGTCGAGCCTGTATTTTTCGAAGATAAACGAGAAGAAAAAATTGGAAAAATTAAAGTCTTGTACTTGAATAGGTGACCGAACTGTGGAAATTACAAATTACTTAGTCTTTCAAAACGATTGACACGATGAATGACTTAAAGTACAAAGAAAACTGCCTCCAAATGCTACCCTTTTCTCTGTACTTCAATCGGTTCCACAAAGTTAATACTCTGTTTAAGTTGGATCTGGAATCGTACTATTACGCAAAAACGGTGGTGGAGTGATAAAAAGTCACATATCTTGTTTTTGTGCCGAAGGAGGACAATCTGCTAAATTGGTTATAACTTCGACAAAATTGAAATCATTGATTTCAATTCAAGAATCAACTTTCTCAAAGACCCCGAACAATTCCCCCCCCCCCCCCCCTGCGAAAAACGATAAATGAATTTTCTGAATTGTGGGAATTTCAAATATAATTTCAGAACATCCTAACAAAGTAAATTTTGTTATTTCTCAAAGCATACCTAAATCTTAACGTATAGCGGTTTTTTAAAAAAATGTTTAGCACTAAACATACCGACACTTAGAGCAAGTTCACTGGTGTTGGGAAAAAAGGGGTAGAAATTTTGACATTTTGAAAATTTTACCATGAAAAAGGGTTTTCAAGAAAAAATTTGGCGAAAACACTATTATAATAGGAGTTGTAGACATTTGAAGTTCAAAATATATCATTTGTCTCCCTCCGGTACATTAAGTGTTAATAAAACAGAAAAATATATTTCAAACACTGAGAAATGTCTACCAGTATTATTATTAAAAATAATAACTTTATCTAGTTTGGTTTTGATGTTATTTGTCTGTAAATTGAGCATCAATTGTGTTCAAAGGTCAAAAGACTGGCACTAATGATAAGCAGACGATTCTTAGTGCACAGAATTGGTGCTCTCTCTTCAAATCATCAATAACGGCGCCGGCCACGTCCTAATAGTCAAAAGATAGGTTGGAAAGGGGAGAAAGAATTGAAATAATAATTTCATGCTTCAGAACCGAGGTCACTTCTGCATCCTAGCGAAATAATTTTGATTTAAGAAATTTGGTTAAAGGATATGATCAACAGACCCCTATACCCTACGCTACTCACAATTGCCTTCATTTGGAAATAAACGAGCTGTTTGTTTAAATTTAAATGTAGAAAAATAGATCTATTGATAAGCTTTTTTTTGTGAAGTTATGTATTACCTGAACCTGGCCTTTCTAAGGTGTAAAACTGCTGTTCTCCTGTATCATCCACTAACTATCTTATTTAGAATAGTTGAATAAGTAAATAAAAACTAGTTCCGTGTCTAACGCTTGAAACATACATAAACATATGTAATCCAGTTTATTCGGCCAATATCCAGGTAAATACCGGGTATATTGAAATTTAAAAAATATAAAGAAAGCGAGAAAAACATTGAACATTCTTTGAAACTTTAAGTTTTGTAGAGCTTTGCAGGGAATAAAATAAATAAAGGCATACACTTTAGGAGTATAAATAAGTAAAAATTAATGTTAGCTTTTCGATTATTGAAATTTGCGTTGGTATATACACTCTACGTCCTTTTTACGAAGATTAATTTTGAAAAAAAAATTGCTCGAAAATCGGACGCTGTTGAGACCAGAAGGTGCGTCCGACTACTGAAAGCGTCCGATTTTCGGGAATAATAACGTTATTCTGTTTGAACATCCTGTTTATCATCTTTAAGTTGACAATTTAATGAAAGTTAGACGAATATGAGAAAATGAAACTGAATATTGAAGAACAAAAAATGCTATAAATGTTGAAGAAAAAATATGACTGCCTGACTTCATTGTAGTTGGGCTAAGCATCAAGCATCGGGCTCAAATAATAAACAACTAACTAAAGGTAGGAAGGAATCTTTGGAATTTTTGGAGAAAACATTTCATCAGCCAAACAATTTTAAGAAAATTTTCATCTATAGTGTGACTACTGTATAATTGCTTAAATTGAACCGATCTACAATGCTGAGTTCCTCTAAGTGGAATTGTGAATTTCATTGAGTGATTCTCTAAACACGAATATGTCTATGTTGTTTATTTTATCTTCTTTCTGAAACATTTGATTCCCACTCTCTCTGAATTTTGCTACTCAATTTTGTATTTGAAATGAGGGAAAATGAGGGAAACATTGACATCATCAATAATGTAATGAAAAACATATTAATTTCTATCTAGGAATTGTTCTTAATCAGAGAATTTTGGATGGTGTTAGTTTTTAAATAAAATGCGAATTCATTTTTTTTTTTAGGTATTTACAATTATTGTTTGAAGTTAACAGACATTAAGGTAATGTGAAGGCAATATGCTGAACTCATTTCCAGCTCCTTTTGAGTTTAAAATACCTCTAAGACGGTATATGGTAAAAATTGATTAATAGGAACCTCCTGAGAAAAATTGCCCGTGCCTCCCGACGCCCGGCTCTGATTATCACCATACATTATTCCATGGAAGGTATAAAAGTCAAATTAGGTATATTACCAATCGTTGTCAATATCTTTGAGTATTTCAGTGTATAAAATAAGACAAAACTAGATTCTACATAGACATTCGCTTATGTTGCGCTAGGTGCAGCATCCGCCTGCATCTACATACATATACTGCCATTTAGGGTAAATTAATTTCCACATTATCGCCCATCCCTCGGAGCTGAAAATTTACAAACTACTTTTCGCAAAAATTATGCAGCAGTTAGTCTGCTGGCTAGGTAGGTAAGTAGGTAGGTGCATATTCGCAAGCACTCGGTGGCAGCATCTTTCCCGCTCTGTTTTTATCGTTTATGATTATTATGATAACTTACCCAAGCTGCTAGTCGACGGTAGTTTTTACAACTTTCGCCCCGAAACGACGCGGCTGACATAGAAGTAGGTTCCTAGCAATTTTTGTGGCCCAAGTCATAGCCAGATTGATGGCGAATTCTCACTTACTCATTGGGAAAGGGGAGGAAGCAAGATGACGGGGTTCAGAAGTCGGATGTTGGTCCAACGGAGCGGAAAAGGGAAAACAAAGCAAGATGTCCGGGTTGTTGGGTTTTTTGTTGAGCGCCAAACCACCATTAGTGAGGGAGAAGAAAAGTGCATAGATCGTGACGTGCTGATGCTGTTATTATTACATTTTGCCCCATTTGCATACGGCCACGACGGTGAAGCGGGTTGCGCGGATCATTCCCGGAACTGTCTGAAGGGATTTGTCGTCTCGTAACCATCTGATGGGCTTATAGGGTGAAGGCTCCTATGAAATGAGTGCAGATCGTATGGAGGCTTGGAATCGTCATGTCCATCGACAGGGATTTGAAAATAACAAAAAGCTTCATCTCCGCTACAGATACAATACAACGATGATGCACCATAGGACGAATGTTGGGTACACATACCCTGTGCCCTTGGAGTGATGCGCTTCAAACTTCAACCGGGTGGTGTGTGGTGAATGAGTTTGAAGTGCATTCGCTCGAGTGTGTTGTGCATGTGTATGTGCACTTTCGTGTCGTTTCAACAACATACGCCCTCTTCTGGTTCTTTCATTTACTTATGAAATGTTGTTACACCGGAGATAGTGACAACAAAAACGGCACACGCTGGAAAATGCTTTTTCATCTTTTTCCCCTATGCAGCCATGTTCTCCTCCGAAGGGTTGGGATAAGGATGGAGGCATGGGGGAAAGGACCAGGCCGTGGTTAAGGGAGGCCCAACTATTTGCTGGCACCGAGCGACTGGTTGCACACTGGTTTTTACGGTAAAAACCTTCCGCCTAATGGGGTTCCGGTTCGAAGTTCTCCAAGCTAGGCAGAAACTAGTCTGCCCGCTAGAACAGACGGAGACAGAAGCACAGGAAGAAATTGTAGTTGGGGAGCTGATGTGGTGTGTAGCCCAAATTTTCTGCAAATACACTCTTACCAACCCATATGTGACTCCGACTCCTCCGTAGGACGATTTCGAAACGACTGGTTGTGGTGGTAGGAGAAAATTAAATTTAAATGCAATTAAAATTGCACTCGTGAGTAAAGAACAAATGTTACAACAGTTGTATGTCGGTCGAGTGTGCTTTCGAGCGAGCGAGTTGAGCGGGGTGTGTCTCGGAAGAAAAAGTGATATATGCGATCAGCATCAGGCATCACAAGATGACTTGGCTACATTCGTTTGATTTGGAGAACAGAAGGTTTCAGAAAATGCTCATCATAAGTATACATATTTATCTCGAGCAAAACGCAAAATTTTCAATTGACTGTATATAAACATTATCAAAAAATCAGATCTCATCGAACTGTTGATATTTTTGAACAAAAACAATATCAAAACCAAAAATGTTTATAATTGTCGACTATGCTATCTGGAAGCTATGAAATTGTTCCCAAAATCCAAAAACTAGTTTTTCTGGGCTTTATTGCTGCCGCATGCCTCTGGAACGACAGAACGATTTAAGCGCCAATAGAGAGAACCATAATAGATTCCCAGTTCCATTTCGGATATCAGTCGTCGCATTGTTATGAAGATTTCCAAAACCTAACGGTTTTTAAGTGAGCTTTAGCAGTCAGGGATAAAAGATAACCTGAACAGTGTCAGACATTTGACTGCATCAGAAGTGTGACTCATTTGATAATAATTTCAACCTTACTAATAACATTTTCACAAATATTGTAAAATAAGGTGAGCATGAGTGAAAATTTGTCACTACAAAATCTATGTCTTTTACATTTTTAAAAAATTATTCAAGACAGTTCTAGACTACGTAATGTTAAAAGCGGTTAACTATTTCTACCAACTCCATTCTAGTATCAGCTGCATTACTATTCATTCAAAGAGAAACAAAAAGCTGTAGATTCCGATTCCTTAGTCCTCAGGGTCGCACACTGCGAAAAAGGCTGTCCCCCAAGAGCTTGAGCTTGCTCTAAACCGGTCCACCAACGGCACTATCCAATGGCACAATGATTGCACTCCATGATTCGTTCGAGATAATCAACATTGTACAATGAACCAAATGAAAGGTGATGGGTACAAGCAGGACCGGATTAAGCTATCGGGGGGCCCGGGGCAAATTTTCTCGGGGGGCCCCTATGATTCGATTTTTTTTTTCAAATGTTATCCCAGAGAATACAAAACATTTTGAACGTGTAAAAGAACTGGATATAAGCTCAGTTTACAGCCTTCAAATTGCCATGTTTTCTGCACAGAAGATAGTTTCTGGTACCTTCAAAAAAAATTGTTAATTAATTAGGTGCAAACATTGCGGAAGAGTTAAGACATTTTTAAACAATGAAAGCTTTGATTTGAGCTGCAAAATGCTCAATTTAATCCTCTTTTTTTTAAATATCCTAATCACCAACTAAAGTTCTATGATTTGGAAAAATTACCGAACAGATATTTCAAATGATTTTCATTTCATCATTGATCATCTGTTTTGTGATTCATCGAGAAATATTTACCTCATGACAATTGGGAAGTATCATGAAGATTTGAAACAAAGAATACAAAATTTAAAAAAATAAAATAAACAAAATAATTAAATTAAAATTCCATAGAGATACAGATACAAGAGTTAGAGAATTCGAAACTTTTAATCAGGTTATATTTAGAAACAAAATTCAGTATCTCAAATCTAAATCGTGATTTCAAATCAAGTTTTGAGAAACAAAATATGAATTAAATAAAAAAAGAGATTTAAAGTTACATTCAGAGCCACAGCAGAAATTGCACCAAATGTGAATTTCAATTTAATATCTTTGGAACACAAAAAAACGTTTTCATGAAATGTTTACGAATATGATTCTCATCAGATAAAAAAATTGTTACCAAATTGTTATTCTAAATGTGATAAAAATTTCATTCGATGCCCTCAAAGCCAAGGAGGTATAAGTGCAAAAATGATCGATTGAAAAAAACAACTCAGATTAGAGATTAAATGTTTAAAACACAGAATTAGCTATCATTGAAAAAGTCAGATAAGGAATCCAAATGAGTTAAGTATCTTAAAAAAGATCCTGAGTTCTCAAAATTCAGAAAAACCATGAAACTGAACTTCAGTAACTGAAGAAACAAATCTCAATAAATTGAACCTAGAAAAAAAATAAGATTGAATAAATTGAAATCTACATGTTAAGAGAATCACTCAATGATATTTGCAACTAAACTATGAGATCATTTTTATAATAATTCGAGAATGATCATTTGGAAAATGATGTGCTGACTTCACAATATTGACTTCAGTAGATGATAAAATTTTGGTTATATCAGTTGAAAATGTTTCAATGCGAATTTCAAGTTTAAGACCGAAATGGGGATGGAAATTCAATAAAGAAACTCTGTACTGTTGATTGTTTCAGTTTAGACAACTACAGTTTTTTTATGATTTTATTTTCAAAAATTGGGAAGGAACAGGGTTGAGAATTTATAAACCAACGGAAATTTCAATAATAATGATCGAAAAGTGAAAAGCTATAATAACAATACCCGGTATTCACCCGGATACTGCGCGGGTAAGATTCTGAAATGCTTATCACAAATTTTCTCTGTTCTCTCTTAGCACAGTTAGCCAGTTTTGGCGAAATCAGCTCCTAGTTTAGTGCAGTAAGCATTACTTGGAAAGTTAAAATAATAATAAACATTATCATTGTGCAAGATGTTTGTATGCAATGAAAATGAGGAAATGTTTTTCTTAATTTTTCCTGTTCTGTACAGAATATCCCGACTGACATGTTTCGATAAAAAAATAAAAATTTTAGTTGTTTTGCCTCATATTCCTCTTTATTTTTGTTTCTAATTCGGTTCACATTATTTTTGTCCAGATTTTGAGATGTAATTTTTAAAAATCTATACCGAGATTTCGAAATTCTTAGCTCGCAAAATGCAGAAAAACTTCTTCACTGCTAACTCCAAGGGATTGCAGTGAAGGGAGAATTCTTTGAATTTGGAATGGTAATGATCAAAATTCCACAACTGCTTAACAAATTGTAACAATTTGCAACAATTAGAACATTTTCACTCTCTCTGAGCACTGGTTTCTCTCATTTTAACTGAAACCTTCTAATTCTCTCTAATAAATTGCAACAAATTATAACAAATTCAATCATTGGCTGCAAAATTTGTTTGATCATTAACGATGATTCTCCGTTTATCTCAGTCCCCTGGCTAACTCTAGGGGGCCCCCTTAACTTATTCAAGAGACAAACTATTCTAGATATAATTTCCCGGGGGCCCTTTTAGTTGTTATATTTCAAATTGTCATTCCGATTTTCGAGTTTTTTAATAGATTTGTAGAAATTTAAGTAGTATAATTAAAGGAATGTTAAAACTTTTTTTCCCTCGGGGGGCCCCTCTAAGCCGGGGGGCCCGGGGCAATTGCCCCTTTTGCCCCCCCCCTTAATCCGGCCTTGGGTACAAGCATCACAATCTTACTGTACAGTTTTTATAATCTCACTATTAAATATGAATTGGGCCAGCAGATCGTGGCCTAGAGGATAGCATACTTGTCTTCTAAGCCAACGTTCATGAGATCGAATCCCGGTCGTGACATAACCTGGCACACATAGTATGATGAAGGTTGGCGGTTATAGCATTAGTGAAATGCTAGCCGTGTATACCTTGGAATCGTACGCCTCAATAATGCAGCACATGCATGTGGATGGATCTTTTCAAGGGAACTTAGATTGCACTTGGAGATCCTACCTTGATATATGTGTGCTCGTAGTGCTACCGGTAAACAACTGCAGCTTCAACCAATAGTGCAGGGGTGTCAAGTAGCATAGCAAAGTAAAAATAGTAACGCGGGGTAATACCACAATAGATCAACTTAATGGTCGCAGTGGACTCTCTCCCCAACAGGAAAAAAAAAAAAAAAAATTAAATATGAACCAATAACGACGGCGGCCAGGTCCGTGTAGTCGAGAGCTAGTCAATTAAAGGATCTGCTGCCAATTTTTGTTTAAACGTAAAATCTTCTATCATTAAAATTATCATGAGTATTGACATCATGTATACTATGGAATGCAAATTCAAATTTTTTAACAACATGATATAAAATTGAACGGTCTTCGTCTACCAGGTATAACAAAATCCACATAGCAAAATCACAGCAAGCTACGCAAGGACAGAACAAAAAAAAACCTTCTCCCGATCGATTAAAACAATTGTTTTTTAATATGTCTATCTTTTCCCGTGAATTTTCACGGATTCATCGTATGAAACAATTTTCGATGCGCGTAAGGATTATCCTAATTATCGTGATAAAGTTAATAAGAAACGAGCTCACCATATTAAAAGCAGCGACTACCGCAGCAACATTACTGTTAAATTTCACTTGAATCGAACCTGATCGGAAGGTTTTACTGAAAAAACGTTCGATAGGCAACTGGAATTTCACGTATCGGAAGATTTGGAACAAAAACACAATCACTTTAATTGTATATGAATGTTAAAATTTTTAAAACTCAGAATTTTTTTTAAAATTTTATAGAATTTCCACGATCTAAAAAACGCGTGTTGTCCGTTCAGCACTAGCCTACTCTTTTCTTCGAAAAAGTCGTCCTCCAAGAAAGATATTCATTAAGCGCAGAGGCTTCCATAACTTCGCAGTTGAAATAGGACTAGTCTGTTCAAATGACGGAGGCTATTTCGCAGAAATCTTCGTTAGATGGCCTCATTACAAGCGACACCATGGTAATAGAGAAATAAAAAAATGCATTTTGGAGTATCGAAATGGCGAAACTATGGTTTAGTTTAGATTTGGTATAGTTAAGCGATTTTTTGGCTGGTACGATGTCAAAGCCGTTCTTTCTTGGTGGCGTAGCAATAGCTCGAGTGGACCATTCCAAAGATCTGGGCATGGTGTGTATATATAAAAGGTTTGTCCCGATTCCCGATTCAGCCCTTTTGGCCATTTTGGTTTTGCGGCTGCTGAACTCATGGAGTTTGTTTACCAACAAACTACTGAACAGCTGGGCAAATATTCTTATTCTTATTTATTTAACAAACTCAATGAGCGCTCCGCGCACTCCTCGCCTTCTTACTGTTAAAGTCGGAGAACCTTGTGTTTCTAAACACCTTGGATCTGGGTTCAGTTAGAAACCATTGCATTGGTTTTCAAACTTTTTCGCTTACTACCCCCTGCCGCTGTATTTTATAGCTCACAACCCTCTAAGGGTAATTTGGTACAAATTTGTTCCGAAATGCATCAAAAATTGGCAAATCTGAGCCTGGGGGCCTTGGGAGGGGGGGGGGGGGGGGGGGGGGGGTTGGGTTAAGACCACTTTGAAAACCGCTATGCTAGACCAACGGATGGGTTTCAAGATTGGCACCAATAATTGGTACGGGTCTTGAAATCTATTCGTTGGTCTAAAACTATACCCGATCATTGGAATAGTCCACCCGAGTGATTGCTGCGTCACCAATAAATAACGGCTATGGATCCATCCATGAGTAGCAGCACATGTGGTAATTCTTTTGGTAATAACTAAGTTCCTAGTGTACGGACATGCAAAATGTTGACAGCGTTGTGTTGATTGTGAAAGCCTGTCAAAATTCAAAATTTTAACGTTTCCGATATAATTACCATGCAAGAGAAAAAAGAAGAAATAAATGAGTGCAAATTCCCACAAAACCTATAATTGTGAACTCGGAAACTGACAAAACCATTGTTCATACAGCCAATGAAGAGGTTTCAAAATTTCAATGCCAATTGTAGCAAACTATATGCCGAAAATGCGCAGAAATGAGCATTGTGCCAAAGATGATATGTTGACTTTCCAGTCACTGGCATAAAGAGTCGAGCTCTCGTACAGAATGATGCAGGACCACGCCATACAAACATTCAAGCGAAACAAAAAACATATTTGAAGGATTTTTTATCCTATTGGATAATTCATCCCAGAAACAGTACAATTAAAAAAAACTGCAGTCGGTGAGAATCGAACTCCCAACAATTTTCCAACTTCATTTTGCCAACCCGACAACTGAACCAGTGTACCACCTGAGACAGATCCAGTATGCGGTTTAGTTCTCATAGCCTTTTTACACGGCTCATCACCAAAAAAAACTCACAGCGTCTGGCGTTTTGCCGGAAGTTTGAAAAGTATTGTCTTAAGCTGGGAAAGGGAATTGGAAACGAAAAACTGTTTTTTTTTACTTTCCTACTGCCTGCTTACATACAGACGCACAGTCAGGCAGCCTAACCGAAGGTTGTATGTCGGAGGTTCGAAACAAGGAAATGTTTTTTTCCTCTGAATTTTTCCTAATGCCGCCTTACATACGACTGCACATCATTGAGCGAGTGGATCAATTCATTCATTTATTGGTTCAATCCTAGTTTATCTTGTGATGGGATAGGGAGGGACATGAAAATGTTTTTATTTTGTTATCTTTCATACGAACTGAAAGATTAATGCCAGCGGGATAAAATCGAATCATCGCCGCTGGCTTCCACATCTCATGCTAAAGGCGTTGATAAATTGAGAACTCGTGATTGGAGTAAGGGCTGAATTTTGGGTGCATAAGTGTTGAAAATTTTTTAAAACATCGCCAAGAAGCGTTCGAGTGAAGCACATGATCGGCAACTTCGATTGTACGTCCTCAAGGAAGTCAAGGCTCACGCCAGAATTTTGGTTTATGAAAAGGTAAAAAACTTAATGTGGATCTATGAAATGTCAAACTAGTTTGTGTCCAAAGGGCTCCAGTTCTGTATAGGGCTTTTGCTTCACACACATACAAGAGGTCTGTTGGGCACACATTAGGGGATTTTATATGCGAAAAAAGCAAAATTCCATCAAAATGATGGTTTTCCCTTTAATGAATGCTAAATTTATCTGAAAAACATTCAAAAAGTATATTTCGGATCATTTGCTAACAAGTGGAAACGATTCTGTGAGTATTTTATTGGATATCAGTGCGGAACCAAGCAAAACAAAAATGAAAAACAATCCAACCATTATTGTAAAGCACATTAAAAGGTTTTCCCAGATCCTTTGCTCACGTTTTGGGGTCTCTCATATAAAATTTAGAACCAGGAAGATGAAATTAAGAGTTTTCGTCACGAAACTGATTAAGAAACTTGAGCAATATTTGTCCTGCTTCCACTAAAAACGCTCGTATCCTGTATAAAGTCTTCATTTTCGTCAAAGAACCTCACCCAAAATTAGAAAAAAAAATCACAAACAAGTCAAAAAATGTTCTAGCTTTTGAAAAAATGTATCGTACATAAGAAACTTTTCAATAGTTTCCATAAATTCTTCGAAAAGTATCTTTCTTTCGGCGATTTGTATTCATTTCACACGGGGCTGTCACATTTGTTTGCCCAACGGCTCACTAATACTAATGCACTGTGCAAAAGCCCTATTACCTAGTTTTCAGTCCATTGAATTTAACTTCAAAAAACAAATATTTGCTAGTTCCAGAGATTTTAAGCTGTACAACCAGTGCCGACACAACGTGATATATGAGTTATGATGGACAACAAAATTTGTGAAAAAACCGATTTCTAACAAATTTGAGCGGTTAAAATCTTTTGCATTCCTGCTCGTGGCAAGGTCCCTAGTGGAATAAAGTATGTTGTCGCGGATAGTTTCACAAAAAATATTATCATTTTGCAAGACTCTGCCCCTGTGGAAAGAAAACCACAGTTTTGGTGACGAAAACTTTGGTTTTCGCTGGTTTTAAAAACCTGAAAAGATTTGTGCTTACATCGCAACCCAACCGATTTTACTTTTATTTGAAACTAATGATCATCCTGCTATGTTTTGGAAAGATGACTGACTAACAGTTGACATGTTTTTTATTGGCACAGAAATAATCGAGTCCTGTAAATTTCGAATCAGCTGAATCCACCAGTTTGCAGATTATCGCTACAAACGATTTCAGGGCCAGTTTTGACTTATGGTGCCGGCTGGAAACTGTGCGACTGAGAACAAGGTGCTTTGAATAAGACGATCTGAAGTTAGTTAAAAGTAGACGAGGGTTGCATGCGGTGGAGGGGGAAAATTTTGACAACTAGCCGCTGGTTGGCCAAAAAAAAAATTGAAAGAAGCAGTTGAATTTCCGCATTGTTTTTGTAGTTGTATTGTGACGTTACTGTAACTATTCCAAGTTTTTTTTTTGTATCAGTTAGGATTCTACTCGTTCCAAATGTTTAAAGCTGTTGTGGCATGGTGTCAAAACATTTTTCACCATTGCTGAACATGCAATTAAACAGCTCCAAATCTCAAAGCTTCATAACGATTTAACAGCTCATTTTCAAGGCACCTTTCAAGCAAAATCAACTGAAAATTTTTATGAATCGCACAATAAATCGCAAAACTGTTAAAACTGCTTAGAAATACCTAAAAAAATTTGTTTTAATAACTCCACATTTTTTTTATTTTAAAATTATTCAAAGGAATTAATTTTCTGTTTTCAAGATCTGATTACATTCCTTGAATAAATTATCAGCTTGGAAGATAGAATACCGTTAAAAATTACCTCGCTCACCCCAAACGGTATCACACCGCTGCGGGCTGTCCCTAAACCCATCAACAACTATCTGTGAACAGAAATCTTTCGGCTTGTCTCGTTGCGCTCCAGCAAGCTTCAACCCACCTCAAAACCAAATGGACAATTTGTCCTTCCTATTTACCATGTGCCCAACCAAAATGTCCGGGATCCTTCCATTCTTTGTCGTCGTTGCATCCATTCACGGCATGGCATGGATGGGGGACAAAACATCCTACCTACCTTGTAAGAAATAGAAATGACTAATGGTCATGTCATCTTCGTTGAATGGCTGCTGTTGGCAAAAACCCAGATCTGTTGATGCTGATAAATGCCGAGAATTCTCGACAAAAATCACTCCGAGAGTATCGAGCCAACTAGAACTACGGCAATGTGGCTTCTAATGAAAATAAAATGAATTTAATCAAAATAAATATGACCTAAATTGTGGCTCGTCTTCGGGAATAGATCCCATTCGTTATTCAAAGTACTCTGGTGGTGAGGCCGGGTGCCTTCGGGATAACATCCTAAATGTGGCAAGACGTGGCTTGAACCGGTGGGTATTCTTTCAGGGCTCCACGAACGGCAACCCATCCGAAAAAAAAAGCGTGGAAAAAAACAACACGATGGGAACCGAATGGCGTTGTCATCGGCGAGAAAATGAATATCAAACCAACCAAAAGACGAATAGTGGCGACGGCCCTGGAATGATGATGAGGTAGGTTCTCTTTCCGAGGCTCCCTACTTTCCATCTGAAATATACACGCGTCCTCGTCGTATTTGTCGTTTTTCGTTTGGCGCCGTCGTCGTCCTCATCCTTAGACTTAGATGTTGACTGTCGACTCTATTATAATAGGTGACAGAGCAGGTTGTTTCCAGTCAGGGTTGCCAGTATTATGCAAACAGATGCATGAACTACCTTTCACTTTAAAAACGTTGAAAAAAATATTGGAAATATAGAGAGTCTTTATTTGTAAAAAATTACATTTAAAAAAACTAAAGAAATCCGAATAATATAACTGGAAGCAAATAAAAAGAAAAATAAGTAGCGAGGAAATTTTTCAAAAGTATCACAACCAAGCGGTGGCTCCAGAGAGTGGTTTGTCGATAGTTCCGCATAAAATGATGGTGACTCTAAGTTAAGCTCCCAACAGATCCGAACAAATCTTAGGAAATGTTGAAGAGAAGCAACAAAAAAACCGCCAGCTAAAGAACGGATTTTGCAGACCAAAAGAACTAGAGAGCTAGAGCCGCTTTTCGCTAAAACCGGCAGAGGCACACAGTTTAGCAGCAGCAATAGCAGCAGTCCTAACGGGGAGTTGGCGAATGTCTACCGGCGAAGGTTTGGGTTGGCCAGAGGAGCTCTATGAATGTTGATGTGCAAAGAAAGGATCATCGCAGACAAACAAATATCATGGCACTTTATCCTGAGCCGGAGTCGGAGTTGGAATGGGCTTGGCGGGAAGGAGATATGAAATGACGGGGGAAAAGGGAAAATACGGATCTACCGTGTGGATTTCGCAGTGGAACGATGAAAATAGGACATCGTTATTTGCGATGGGGTAGAAAAATGAATCTTTTGTGATGTGATTGGTACCAGCCGTTGGCGTATGGTTTTTTTTTCTGAGATCTTTCTCATATTGCAGATGTCGGGCTTAGCTTAGGCAAATGGCCATAACCAGTAAGATTCCCATCCGTTCCGTGTGCGATGCCACCACCGTGAAACTACGGAAAATAGAAATAATGAAGTAGGTAGATTTGAGTGAGATTTAAAATCTAGGAAAATGACGTCTGCTACTCGGTCCAAAAGACAAAAGAACTATTTCGAAGAAGACACCAACGAAAAGGTTTCAAGTCGATTTTCTAATGAGGTTTTCAGAATCAATATTAAAGTTGAGATGGATCCTCATTTTTATTAACAGACTAATTGACCCTGTAAACTCCCTTTTATTGAATTTTTTCACCCGTTCTTCAACTTTATAGTAGCATTCCTTAAATTATACCAATCAATTTTGTATAATTGGAAGTTGTAACATCGTGAGGGGGGGTGGGGGGGGGGGGGGGGTATACTAAAAAACAATGCGAAAAACAAATAAATTGAAATAAATCGCACGAAAGCATTTATGCAACAAAATGCATACAATATCATCGCACAAAACCTATAAATCAAGTAATTTTTTTATCGAAAAATTCAATAAAATCAGGAATATTAAAAGGCGAAATAACTCCCATTTGTAAATATTTGTTTTTTGATCTTGTAATCGTTCGGATATTTGAATTTTATATCGAAATTTACATAAAATACTTCAAACTTTTTTTATTTTCCCTACGGATTTATTTTGGTGATTTCGAAGGGGGAAGGGAAGGGGGGGGTTGACAAAAGTAGAAATAGATATTTGTTCAAGCCTTATTTGGTTTCAGAAACACAAATTCTTTTTTAACTATACTATATTAAATGAACATGATTTTTGAATCCAGTTGAATATTTAATATCTTATTTCTAAGATTTTAGTAATGTTTTAAATTTATTGAGTTAAAATTCCATATGTAACTGCAAGTTTCAATTTGCGATTAACACGTTAAAGACCGCAAAATCCAAGTCGTGAAACACAAATTTTCGGCGTTGTATATCTTATCTTATATTCCGAAAAAGTTGTTTCAAATTTTGTAGTAGTAAGATTAATTTTCAGTAGTAAGAGATGTTTTCAAGAATAATGCTTCTTGTATTAGTCAATACGGGTAGCAAAAAAATGCGCTTAGAATATTTTTTTGCCAAAATACCTCCCTCATGAGACAATTCTTACTACGGCCCTGGTTGGGACTATAGCATTAATTTTCATAAAAAGCTAAAGCGCATTCTATGCATCATCAGAACTCTAATGATGCTAAAGAAACGTCATCATGTTAAATTTTTTATGCTTCGATAAAATCATTAGGCTGTAAAATTTTGGTCACCAAGCTTCCATAAAACATGCTAAAATTAAAAAATAAATCCGCGAAAAACATTTTTCAAAATACATAATTGTTATAAATGACTTAATGACATCGCCAAAACAATGGAATTGATTGAAAACAAGCCTAAAAAATATTTCCCAATACTTAGTGAATCCATCAACATGGCGTCATTTTTTGCATTTCGATTCTGCAATAAACATGGCGTTAGTCAATTCGATGTTAAATAGCTTTATTATTGGTTGGCTTATAATGGCTAAGTTTTATAAGCCAACCAATAACACGTGTAAGATGAGTTCTTCATTTCTGAGTCGTTAATCATGAAAAGTACAGTAAATACTACAAACTTTTTGAATGCAATAAATAAAAGATTGGTTGTGAATGACCGGTGGAATGAAACCATGAATTGAAGACGAATCTCGTTGTCTGAAGCCATCTTGGAATCCAAAATGGCGGCTTTTGCTAAACTTAAAAATGCTGTAAATGATTAAAAATCTCGTGAAACCCTAAAAATATACAATTGTAATACAATTTTGTTTCCACTAGTTGAACCCTCACTCAATACTCATATTGTAGAGATGTTTAAACTAATTCCGGTTATTTAAAGAGCTTCTAAGATTTTTTATGTATACTCTTATTTCACTCAATAACAACACATATAACTACTCAAAAATGTGTAAAAATTTGAATTTCAATCCCAATATGTGCAATCTAACCTGAGCGTGTTCTGTGTTGACATCTTGATCGGGAACTGTGTCAAAACTTGCATCCAGCGTTGCCGCATCCCGCATCCAAATCTGTATTTTCGAGGCAAAATATCTTTTTTTTTTATCTGTATAAAATCTCAAAAATCTGTATTTATGAAAGTGATAAGAAAAATCTATTCAAAATTGTAAACAAAGGTAAAAAAAACTTGCGATCGCCGGTTTGGGAAGTTTTTTTTTCATGATGTTGCAATAGGGCTATCTATCAATGCTAAGCTTGCTACGACCATAACAGTTTGCTGCTTCTCAAATTTATGCAGTTTAGATTTTGAAACCTTCCCTGCTTTATTTTTTCGACTATGTTATTTAATTTCAAAAAACAAAAGAATTGCGATAATATGCTTGATTTTGTTTGATTTTTTTATTATATAAAATAATGCTCGAGTTCCTTTCAAAACAGGGAAAATAACTATTATGAAAAGGAATTGCAGGTGGTAATAAGGTAAGATATGAACCAATACTTTTATTCAATATTTAATGAAATAGCTTAACTCTATTGTGGGGTTTAGTGGGGGGAATGGACAGGACATTAAACGATCGGAAGACTGATATACAATGGATTGTGGGTTCAAGCTAGCCGGAGTATCTCGACAAATTTAGAATTATGGGTAGGGTACTTAGGCACCTTTTCAGGATTCTTCATTTGTTTCGAACAGTTTGAAGGGAGTGAGATGAGTCCAACCTGTCCCAAGCCAGTGGTAACGGATCCCTTGGTTGTGCTGCAATAATTGTTGATGAGTTAAGAATGAACAATTTTTGAAAGTGCGATCGAGACTTCCCGTACCGCCTCGGGTCGAAAGACCTATCAGCCACTGGTGGGTTCTCATACATACATACATACATACATAAAATCTCAAAAATCTGTATTGTAATCAGTTTCTAAAACTTTGTCGTGTCCTTTTTGAATTTTGTGAATGTCATCGCTAAGAAATTCCCTCGAGAAAATGTCAAAAAACATTTGGGATGAATGTCACAACTTGCATCGAGATTGTGATAGTCATGGAAAAAAATGAAAGTCGGTCGTTGCTCCGATAATATTCATTCAGGCAAATGTTATGGCGACATTTAACATTTTGAATGTCACAGAATCATAATCGTAACATTCATTGGAATCTCAACGAAATGTAAAAAAAATGAATGTCGCGACAGTTGCTTGCAGACGGTTCATTGCTAGTTATATTCTGGAGATTTTTCAAAGTGAGACTTTGCCCATGTGCACTGGAAAATAGACTGAGTCGATTTGGGGTCATTTTTGAAATTCTCAAACCCTTAAAGACTTCGTTTTGGTCCAAAACTCATCCATGATTTTTTGCAAAATTTTTAAGTAACGTTTACATGAGTAAATTTGAACTTTTAGGTTTGAATGGGAAAATTGAATATTTTGTACTGAAAAATCAACATCATTTTGTTTCTTCTGTGGAACCAAGTCTGCTCATGGTTTTTACAGGAAATTTTCAGCTGAACAACTTTGTCGAATATTATAACTTCGTATCTTTTAAGACAAAAAAGTTATTAGCTGTTTAACAGGTGTATGTTTTTTGGATTGATAAACCATGAATTCCATCGAAACCACTGCTTGTGCCCCACGATCTTGGAATGCTTCGCTAGACACCCAGTAGTGGTGTCAATTGAATTTCTTGTTTATCAATGCCAAAAGACATATACCTGTTAAAGAGCTTATAACATTTTTGTCTAAAAAGATACGAAGTTATGATATTCGACAAAGTTGTTCAGCTGAAATTTTCCTGTAAGAAATTTATAAATTGGCACAAAAACCATGAGCAGACTCGGTTCCACAGAAGAAACAAAAATGATGTTGATTTTTCAGTACAAAATATTCCATTTTCCCATACAAACCTAAAAATTCAAATTTACTCATGTAAACGTTACTTAAAAATTCTGCAAAAAATCATGGATGAGTTTTGGACCAAAACGAAACTTTTAAGACCCCAGGGTTTGAGAAATTTAAAAATGACCCCAAATCGACTCAGTCTACTGGACAATCTGACCGTATCCGGAATCCGAAAAATCAAAATGATCAGATTTTAACTTGCGACACATGCATCGAAAGCTCTTGATCTGTACATGATGAGAATTGATAGGAGAAGTGGTTCGGGGACATCCGGTCCGGCCAATCTGACTGGTTCTGCAATCTGAAAAATCAAATCTACTCAGATTGTCCGTGGCCAGGACCAGATGGCCCCAAACCACTTCTTCTATCAATTCTCATCATGTACAGATCTAGGGCTTTCGATGCATGTGTTGCAAGTTAAAATCTGATCATTTTGATTTTTCCGATTTCACGCAATCTAAAATTAAAAAATGTCATTCCAGCAGTCAGAGGACCACCTGAATCGACTGTCACAAGTCAAAAATGTTATCGAAATGTCATTGCAAAACTAAATAAATAACATTTTCTCCAATCGTTTAACTTTTTTTTGATGACCGTATATGTCATTGAGATCTTTTCGAATGTCATTGGAAAACGCTATACAATTGTCACGATCCCGACTGTCTTTTGGATGACATTCGCATCACTGCCCCAGCTTACTCCAGAAATCTTGTCATTTTACTACATGCGGAACGCTTTTTAGTTTAACTTTGTACGAATAAATGCGACTGCAAAATTTGAACGAAATTTTCAGTACATGGGACAATCTAAGGTCACGAAAAGTTTTGAGTCGATGTCTGTGTCCTTCTTGGGTTCAAATTTCAATTGGGATTAGAAAATTATGTCAATAGTCTCAGTTATAAGAAAGTTTCTGTACTCAGTTATATTCGCATTTACTGCGAGAAAAATATCTAAAAACGCTGATGTAACTCAATGATATTTTACTGGCATTTAAAGTTACATTTCGTGTAATGTAACATCCGATTTTTCTCTGATCTGGAAAAATTTTAAAATTTGCAAGAGTGATAAATAATTGAAGATGTCTTGAACGTTGGATCATCGAAATAGATTGTTATCGATTAACTCAAAGTAAAAAAATTGATTTGCTGAAAATCTGTATAAATTTTCAATTATCTGTAATCTGTATATTGGTTTGAAAATTTCAAACAATCTGTATGATTACAGGAAAATCTGTATATGCGGTAACGCTGCCTGCATTCATAATTATAGTGCCCCAAATCACCCGACATTTGAAAAAGTTATGCGCAGCAGGCTTAAATTGATCCTAGGCATAGCACAAGATCTCATGCCAAATTTGGGCCAGATCGGATCACAGGAAGGGGTCGCTAAACAAGCTTAAAATGTGTATGGGATTTTGGGACATTTTGTTCGGGAGGAACACGAGAATCCAGTTTTTCATGAATAACTTTGATCCCCTTCGGCCGATTTCTTATGAAAACGATTTTTCTTGAAGCCTAAACTATTACAAATATTTCATCCCAAGACTGCATTTCGATTCAAGTTAAGACACAAAAGTTATTAAGCTTAAAAAAATAGTTATCTTTTTCAAGGGTGATATTCACCACTATTAATGAGAGACACTGCTTCGAACATTTTGACGCAGCATTAACAGTGATTAATATTACCCTGAAAAAAGTTCCCCATTTTTTAAGTTTAATAACTTTTTTATCATAAGTCGAATCGAAATGCATTCTTCGGATGAAACATTTGTCATAGTTCAGGCTTCAAGAAAAATCAAAATTTCAAAAGAAATCGACTGAAGGAGATCAAAGTTATTCATGAAAAACTGGATTTTTATGTTCCGTACAAAACGTCTCAAAATCTCATACAAACTTTAGGCTCGTTGAGCGACCCTTTCCCGTGATCCAATCTGGTCCAAATTTGGCATGAGACCTTGAACTAAGCCTAGGATCAATTTAAGTCTGCAGCGCATAACATTTCACAAGCTTGAAATTTCTCATACAAATTTGGGGCAGTCCGCGAGTTCGAGTTCAAGAGTAAACATCTAATCAAACACAGTTGTACCGGAAAAGTTTTCTATAACTGTCCCCCAACTGCATTGTTAATAAAAAGTCGCGAATGTTACAAAGATGGTAAAACGACTATAATCGAAAAAAAAAACTTATATACTACCAACTTTTTCGCTTGGTTTCTTCATGAAAAAAATTCTTTTCTTCAAACAACAAATTTGATCTGTTCAAGCTATTTCCAGTAGCAATTGCCCAACAGATAAGACTATCTTAGCCACTTTCTTTTATCAGAGGTCAGTTTTCCTTCCCCGAACTCGGAGAGCAAATGAACAAAAACGTTTAATCCTATTATGGCATCGTACCAAGTAGGTATCTATACAGTGGAAGGCAAAAATCTCCAAAAGTACAAGAGGATAAAACTCAGCGTTGAATGGAAGAAAGAAAATGCTGCCCACAACATCCACGACTGTGCTGGCAGCATCAACATCTGCAACAAAACACAAACGAGCACAAAGAATCACGCCAGAATAACATCCACTTACCTACATACCTTGCGAGCTACCTCAAAAAGAAGACTTCCGATTTCTATAAGAAGCACTAGGTACACGCGTTTTTTTTTTCAGAATGAAAGCAGATCTTTATCGCTTTCATTTTGGTTGAAATTCGGCCAATGGGGCCGAATTAGGTACCTAAGGCTATTCCGCCAAGTGCTGCGAAACAAAACGCTTACAAGCTGAACCCAGCCCTTCCGTTTCTTAATTTCCACGTGTGTGTGAATGGCCGAACAGAAGCCCTGTAAGCACAAGACCGACCGTTCGCCAGAAGCAAAAATAAAAACAAAAAATTGCTGCGAGAGTAAATGTAAGAAAACAAAATGCTTTTCTTAAATACTCACAAAAACGAAAAAAATACCGTCCATACCTGGTCAAAATGGTCATCGAATTTCGCCCGAAGAGAAGTCCCACAGGAGAAAGCCGAGGCCTTGCAAGGAGGTTAAGGTGGGGTGAAATTGTCCGTATTCCACCATTCTCCATTACATATGGCATTTTGTTGTGTTCGGAGAGTTTCTTTTCACAAAAACAAAAAAAAAAAAAAACCGCCAGCACCTGACAGGATGATTACCTTCGACGGTGTGTATGTGTGTGGATGTGTGTATGTTGCGAAAATGTCGTAGGAACTACTTGGAATTGTTTCTGGTGAATACCTCCTTTTTAGTTTTTTTTATCCTAAAGAGACTCGAAAAACTTTTCAAGTTGTGTAATGTGAACCGCATCAGTATTGTGACATGGAACTTCTGGGATAAAAGTAGCGTGTCACACATAAACAAATATCTTCATGCCATTTTGTTGCAAAAGTAAAAGCTCCTTAAAAAGTTTTTCATTTCCAAATCACAAATTTTTTGTAGTTTCTTGTATTTTTTGTAGTTTTTATCATTTTTGTAATTTGAAATTATTGTCAATCTTTTCGTCATTTTCGTCATTTTTGTCATTTTTGTCATTTTTGTCATTTTTGTCATTTTTGTCATTTTTGTCATTTTTGTCATTTTTGTCATTTTTGTCATTTTTGTCATTTTTGTCATTTTTGTCATTTTTGTCATTTTTGTCATTTTTGTCATTTTTATCATTTTTGTCATTTTTGTCATTTTTGTCATTTTTGTCATTTTTGTCATTTTTGTCATTTTTGTCATTTTTGTCATTTTTGTCATTTTTGTCATTTTTGTCATTTTTGTCATTTTTGTCATTTTTGTCATTTTTGTCATTTTTGTCATTTTTGTCATTTTTGTCATTTTTGTCATTTTTGTCATTTTTGTCATTTTTGTCATTTTTGTCATTTTTGTCATTTTTGTCATTTTTGTCATTTTTGTCATTTTTGTCATTTTTGTCATTTTTGTCATTTTTGTCATTTTTGTCATTTTTGTCATTTTTGTCATTTTTGTCATTTTTGTCATTTTTGTCATTTTTGTCATTTTTGTCATTTTTGTCATTTTTGTCATTTTTGTCATTTTTGTCATTTTTGTCATTTTTGTCATTTTTGTCATTTTTGTCATTTTTGTCATTTTTGTCATTTTTGTCATTTTTGTCATTTTTGTCATTTTTGTCATTTTTGTCATTTTTGTCATTTTTGTCATTTTTGTCATTTTTGTCATTTTTGTCATTTTTGTCATTTTTGTCATTTTTGTCATTTTTGTCATTTTTGTCATTTTTGTCATTTTTGTCATTTTTGTCATTTTTGTCATTTTTGTCATTTTTGTCATTTTTGTCATTTTTGTCATTTTTGTCATTTTTGTCATTTTTGTCATTTTTGTCATTTTTGAGTAATTTAAAAGTCAATTCTGAAATAATAATTCGTTTCAAATCCTTCGGTTGCCCATTGTTAAGTCGAGTTTTAGTAAAAAAATTGCTTGGGAAAATCACCAGACCTTGAAGTTCTATGCATCAAAAATAAATTTGACCCAAATGACCCAAACCAGCAACCAGCATAATTTTTCAGAGTCATGGTCCTATAATAATTTTTTTGTTGCAAATGTAAATATATAGAAATGCAGCGTTTTTCATTTTGCATAATTTCTCTTAATTTGGATAAAAGCGATAAATTTTGATGAAAGCATCAAATATTTAAAAGTTGAACCAAACAAACCTTATACGAAAGTTTAATTCAACGTGTTTTACTTCGTTCATGATGGTAGAATCAGATCGGTCTAATTAACAAACTAGTATTCAGGATAAATAATCATTTTGCTCTGGAAAGTTCTGTAATGCACCCATGAATCCACCACCTGTGCATTATTATGGTGCACGAGATGCTGCAAAGTGCACTATATCAGATTTTAATTGCACCCATCTGCCTGATAAGCAAAACACAGATTTGCTCCAGAGAATGACACGTACCTCATAATGGGGGAGACAGTTTTTGAGGTCTGCACATGTTTGCAATAACCTTCCTCTAGCTAAGCATTGAAGCAAAGCACATACCTCTCTCGACGAAAACGAGTAACTCTATACTATATCGTAACGTAATTTTGATTATGTACGGGGTAACATCGGGTCCCTTTTTTTCTGAAAGGGGCCCAAACTTTCCCATCATCCAAAACCAAACCGAGCCAAAAACCCTCGACACACAGGATATGCTCGTTTGTATGTTCCCATGTTCATGCAAGAATGCGGATGCAAATATTTGTCTAAAAGTTTGAACGATTATTTGCATGTATACTTTCCTGTTGAGCATGAGCACACTTATGAGCATTCACTAGCGACCATTTATCTATATGTAGCTATCTTCATGCGATAGACAAATCAACATGGTGTTCGAGCATGGAAATCGCTCCACACTCTTTCGATGCAATTTAAGTTTAAAGTGAACGGCGAATGTTCTACTGGGATGCTTAGCGTTCAGTGAATAAAAAACAGATTGAAAAAGTAAAAAACATAAAAATGAAACCTTAAATTCTTAATTTTTAGCTTAGCTTAGCTTATTTGACTACTCATATCCACCTTAAATCATTGAACTCGAAATGCTATTTAATTGTTTCAGAGGATGGTAATGCTATTTAATTACGTACTTAAAAAAAGATGACTTTTTTGTTATTTTTTATCAATTCATGCGCATTTCGAATTCCATGATCGCTGGCGTGGCTAAGCAGAACAAGTTCCACGTCGCCAATGGTTGCTACTCCGTGATTAATCGAGGCCATCAATTTTGCACAAAGTCCAAAAGAATGGTGCTTGGGATTAGCAGTTCATTCTCAATGTACAAAACTCATGCTCTCCGTTTTTGAAATGATTAATAACGGCGCCGGCCACGTCCTAGTAGTCAATGGGGAAAAAGGAAGGAATGTTAGTTTGATACTCTTTAGGTTCAACCAGCAACTTCATGCTCCTGCATACTCCAAAAATAATTTTGAAATAGTCAGAACCAGACATAAGTAAGTATCACCAACTATGGAAACCGTCTGTACGTCTGCGAATCTATATTCAAGTATCAAAGGAAGGGGTTGTGTTAGTTAGAAAAAGGTAAAGATCAGGATCCATTTTGGTCAATGGTGCGATCGTACTTCTACGATACCTACTTCTACGAGGCATTCGATAAACGTTAAATAAATATATATTGAGTTAAGTATTGAAAGCAATTTATTACCATCCACATTTCATCTCTATCAAACTAGCTATTTTCTCTAACAGCGATCCCTGTTAAATCGAAGAATTATCAAAAGGCTTTTATGGTTGAAAAAAAAAAACAATTCAAAATGAATGTATTTTTCACAGTATGCCGACAAAACTTCTCAATCTATTTTTCGTGATTAATACCATTTTGAAAATTCTTCAATTCTTTCTTCTCTTTGCCTCTTTTTGAGCTTCATTGCATGTACAAAATAATGTTCAAATTTATGTTGATAGTAAAATATTTCAAAATAAAAAGTAGTTTTGCATCATGGATCAACTTAGAGAAGCCTTGTTTTAAAAACTTTAATTTGATACTGAGGTATCAACAATGTCAGTTTGAAATAAAATCAGGAAATCTTTAAGATACACTTAATTTAAATACGAATGTTGCATTGTTTCAAAAATAAAACTGAAAAGTCAAACAGCAATAAAAAACAAAAGTGATAAATGGAACGGGCTCACCAAAAATGTTATAAAAGATGCTAATTGTTGATCTGAAGGTCCTCCTGGAAACGCTGGTCCTTGAATCCACGAAGGAGTCCATTTTTAGAAGCTCCGAAGGTGATGGTGGTCACTGAACTGGTTCCATCCGTCTAGATTAACCTATCACTTGATCAATTTCAATCTTCCGGATTTTAAAAATTGTTAGCACTTTTCAGTTAAGCTTAGCAGGCCACCAAAAAAAAACCACTCCCACCGGGCGCTGGAATTTGAGTTTTTTTTTCTCTCCTACCACATGTTTCTTACTGTCACAAAACGCACAATCAGGAAACTTTTCAATAATAAGCGGAAAGTTTCCCTTTTTATCACTATTTGAAAAGAAATTTAACTAGATCCGCGATTCAAATCGACTGAAATTCGTATATTTTTCACAATTGCAGAACGTGCATTTTCTTCTCAGATCTACACAAATGCAAGTTAGAATCCAGTAGTTGTAGTCATAGCTGTGATACGTATAAAAATATATTCACATTGAACAAAAAGGCCGATCAAAACTCGATTGATGTAAAAGAATTCAGTGCAACTTATTGAAACTTGGTCATGAAGGTAATGAAAAAATATATTTCGAGGAATCACGAAGCAAAACGCGACCACGGAAAAACATGCGACCGTACTCGAGCAAGGCCAACTTAGCTCCCTGAAACCTTAAATTCTTAATTTTTATTTCTAAACTGAGAATGGTTTGAAATGAATTCATTTTGAATCCCAGAAATAAAAATCTATTCTTTCAGGTAACAAGCAATCTTCTGGGAAGAAGCAACACAATTTCACTGTACAACTTTGAGAATCTCACTTAACCATAGGAACCAATTACGATGCCGGCCAAGTCCATGTAGTCGATAGGAGGAAGGGAAGTGCAGCACATGTGATGATTTGTTCTGCGGAGACCGGCTGTACTCCATCCCTCCACAAATCTCCTCGCTGAGTGTTTGGGAAAAGGAAAGCGTGACACTGAAAATCATCTTGATAGATAATGAAGCCATGTTAATCCTATGTTCCTAACACCTTCAAAATCTAAGATTCTTATAGCAACTCCTGAACATTTCTGGAGAAGACATAGATAATTTTATCATAATCTTTAAACACAAGGTTCATATTCATTCGTTTTTCTCTTATTCAATTTATCTGTATGATCTTAAAAAATATGTACATATGCACTTTTCATAAATTTTAATCAATATTCATAAAATCACTAAATTCTCATGGGAGACACTGACATGCGACAGATAATCGCACCAAAAGCTTAATATCATCGATACCAGTTGAAAAAAATATATGCCCCAAAACATCTTTTTTCTTTTGTGATGTGTTTTGTAAAAATTCATTTTTAACATAAAATTTAATAAAAATCTTTCAATTATTTGCATTTTTGAGTTTAGACCCGATACAGTAAAAAAGACTTATTTTGTTCATTTATTTCTATTTTACGTAAAAGTTAAACCCTTCAATTTATCTGTGATTTTATAAATATTTGTACAAAAATGCTTTTGTAAACTTCCGCCAATCCGCTTGAAATTTTTCTTATTAAGTATTACATTATTCTAATACAGTTTTTTATACAACACATTGGTTTTCCTGTATTTGAAACAAATCTTTCAAAGATTTTTGTTTTATTTTACAAAAGTTTTAAAACTTTTTATCAATTATTTGTGAGAGTATCCAAATCCACGCTATCTCGTTTGCAACTATTCAAAATACCTTTTTTTAATGCTTCGCTTTTTCTTATCTTTTAGTTTATGCTCAATGTATGGAACATAAAAAGCTTTCAAAATATGTAGGTACTACCTTAAAACAAAATATTTGAAAGAACAACTTACAGGTTCTTTTTCTTACTCTATAGTAGTATAAGTTTAAGACTTAATATTTTGAAAATAAAATACAAATCTCAAGAAGTGAAATTTACTTTTCAAAATAATTTTTCTCATTATTAACTTATTTATTTTGTATTTTTGAAATTTATTTTCGACATGCCTTTAAATTCAAATTCATTTTTGTCGAGAAAACAACACTAACAATCAATCAATTCACATAACACGCCGTTATTGGAGAAGATTAATTTACTTTTCATCCCGTAAGATTCAGGTAAATTACGGCTTTCACGGATTTTCCATCCGGAGGGCGTAGGACCAGCCTTTATTTTTCCAAACACTTGGCACTAGAACTTATGCACTTCATTGATTTCACTTATGACACTTATAACCGAGTTAAACCTTTATGAACTGCTTTTTCGTACAAATTTTTTCAAAAAATCCAAATTTTTTTTCGATAGAAGGTCCAGCAGTTGATCGGCAGAGCTCGATTGCTCGTGTTGGCCGGTTTCATCACGTTCACCGTGGTGAAAATGGCTAACGCGCCGTTGTACTGAAGCGGAGATTGCAGGTTCAAGTCCTGCCGGTGAGCCGTTGTATCTTTTTCGAAAAATTCATGATATTTACGGCTTATGTTTCTTTCGTTCTTTGATAGCTCATGTTTCTCTAATTCTTTCCATCACCTACGAAAATGGCAAATTTCACCGTATTTTTAATCACGGAAAAAACAAATAAGAAAAACGCGATGTCGGAAAATAAAGTCCGTTCTCAAGCACGGCTTGCTGCGACCCTTCCTATTCAGATTTCTGTGCCTCTAGGGACAACTAAAACTAGTGAACCTACATATAAGAGAAGCGACGTCTGAAACACAAAATTCCAATCGATACAAAAGAACTGTCAAAATCGATTCCAATCGATCCGAGCATTTGCCGCAGATCTTTTACCTTTCTTATTGAAAACTCAACCAAGGAAGGTATTGTGATTGATGTTATAGTTCAAACAGATAATTTTAAAGCTGGTCATATGAATTTATGATTAGGTGCAATTTTTTTCAATGCTTTGGTGAATCGTGTTCCTAGTTAGAATTTTTCTTTATTATAGAGACTTTCAGCCTCAGGCTGGTTCGTCCTAGTTAAAAAACTATCTGATTGTTAACGAAATTCAAGTCATTCATACCGTTTATCGCGATCCTTTGAGCATCGAGTTTAATGTTGTTTTGTTGGATTGAAGGAGAGTTCACTTTAGAGCTTGAACATTGAGCCAGAAAACAGTGCTAAGGATTTTTTGTTCAAGATTTTGGCGAAATGAAGGTTCACTAACTAAAACATAGCAAAACTTAAAACAATTTTTGAATAACAAAAATCGACCAACAAAATTTTCAATTCAATAATCTATACATTCCATGGTATTTATATTTTTGACGTAGGAATTATTAATATTTTCTTTCTAGAAAAAAAATGAGGGTAATTCAGATTTCAGGCACGGAAAGGCACGAATTCGTGGGCATGGTTTTAGAATACCGGTGAATTCAAGGAATTCATGGTGAGAAATGTGTTTTTAAGATCGAAATGAAAGCTCAGAAATGCAAAACTTTTCACTTCAATAAGTTTTAAAATTTTTACTGTGTTGCCAGTATTAATTATAAATTTACTAATGGGAATTTTTACTTTTAATAAAACTTTGAGCTACAGTATAACCCATAAAAATTGTGAAAATATGCCATTAAGGTTCAAAAACACTTTTTTTATGTCAACACGCTTGAAAACTTTTTTTTTTCATTCAGGCACGTAGATAAACATATCAATACATTGTAGACCAAATACCGCTACGATATTTTGTGCGTGCTACACTTCGAGGCATAGCTCAAATGTTATAAAATTAATAATGAAATTCTATTGAACAAAATTTAACACAGTAGTTTTTTAAATCACGTATATTCAATAATCAAAATTTGGTCGAGTTGTTTTAGATTAAGAATTAGGAATTTCGGGTTTTCCCGGCCAAGATTTCGTGGCGGTCCTTGATGTGTTAAGAAACTATCACTCGATATGTCCACTTTAGATCTGAACTTCCCTCTCCAGACAAGATCTGAATCGTGAGCAAGCCTTCGAAATATAAGCCCCTGACATTGAATCCCACATCCCAGATATGGAAGCCTTCAGAAAAGCGATACTTCGATGAGAGAATCCACAGGCCTTTGCTTGAACATACGCTCATATAAAAAAGTGGAGGAGGCTCAAATCCGGACTGCACGGAGGCCAAAGATCCTTTGGCCAAAACTCCATATTCTCCTCCAGCCAGGTGTGGGTCCGTTTCTTTGGGGGTTCTTGTCAGAAAACAATATTCTCGGGTTACCGAAATTTAGCCAAATCCACGGAAGCACTTGATTATTCAGAATGTCTATGTATACTTCAGTATTAACTTTTACCAAAGATATTATATTCTATCAAGATACCCGGCTGCATAGTTTTTCGAACAAGTAGTCTGGGACATCATCTCTTTGTTTACGGTGCTGCCACCAACGAAAAATCTTCAAGCTTTCAACTTGCATTCAAGCTTGCAAACACATAAGTTTTGCATTTGACCGACAAAACAACCATGGTGTGTATATATAGGAGGTGACCGTGTTGGTTTTGTAACTGCGAAATTTATGAAGTTTGTTTAAAATTTGATCTCTTTAGTTGAAGGTCGAAATTCAATTTATTTGAAGGTAATTTAGATTCTCAGATTCAAAAAGGCATACGGCCAGACAAGCGGCAATCAAAGCAAAACAAATCAAACAATTTTAAATTATCATCATGTTTTAAAGCAGTCATTGATCATGACAAAGCCGGCAGAATTTGTGTGACTACAATTATCTAACTATAGTGAAAATTCAAGCTGAACGGTCCTGTGATTTCAAATTTTATTTTATTTCGATTTTTTTACTTTTATCTAAACATACATATCTGAAGAACTAAGAAAGAAGTGCACACGGTTCTAGGGGTCATTTCGACCAGATGTTCCTGAAGTTTGGTGTTTTCATTGATGATTGATGTTTGCTCCAATTTGAAAACAGAAAACAAAACAATTAGAATGGGATGAATGGAAATGCTGCATCGTCAGCTACAGTTCGGCTGAAAACGAATCCTTTGATGGCTTGTTTTATTATCGATTCGTTTTTTTTAGCTCTTTTATAATCTTCGATAAGCTCTTGTAGGTTTTTTTGTGTTAATTTTTTAGTTCTAAAAACCGGCGACGGCATGTAGGTTTCCGAGAACTTGATCGTCTAATGTCCGTGAACAAATAAATTCGGAAGCAGTCCTCCATTTGAACGATATTCAAGGCAAGGGTCAACGTCACATTCTGGTGGCCTCTGAAAAACAAAATCAAATTATCAGATCGAAAACCAAAAATCTCTTTAAAGTTCGAAACTTACTTCAAACCATTGCCATTGTCCCAGAAAAGAATGTACTTGGTGTTCATGTTCTTGAAGTCCAGCAGGGCATTTTTGCCTCGCAGGATCATTTTGTCCCACCTGATTGAGCTCGTTCTGTTCCGTCTGGTATTCGGCCGTCAGATACAAGAACAGCTGCTTCACACTCCAGTTCAATACCGTATTCAGGTTGGTATTAAGATCGAACGTCCGGAACGTTTTTGCTGCAATATTTAATTGAAAATCGAATCACTCCCATCTCAAAACGAAAACGCTTACGTGGTCTAAATTTTCCAAACTATAGCATATACCTACTGAGATTTCTTTTCAAACTTATACTAGCACTTTGACGGCGTTAATCCGAGCCGGAGTTCGGTTATCGTTGAAGAAAGTTGACGTAAAGCACCAGAATGTCCTATCGATTGTGGTGTAAACACAAAAACTCCAAAGCATGCTGTTAAAATTTTTGAATTAATGGTTAAAGCCTTATTCGTCAACTTTATTTTGGCCAAAATTTCTCAGAAGCCGGCTTTTACTCTAGCTTTTATGAAAATAGGAGGCGTCTTCAATCCATTCGAAGCAACCGCTCTAGATAACATAACTCCGACGAAATGCTTGGTAGTAAACTTGAATTTCGTGTTCTCTGGAAAATCCTCTCCTTCAGGGATGAAATATACCGTACCGTCAGTAAATTGGATTCCGGATCAATCACAAAAGGTTTCTCGTTTGAACGCACGACTTTTAGCAGCTTTTTTCAACTTATATAGACAGAAAGTCGCAGTACTTTTATTCGTTCTGTTATCAAATTGCCCTTAACTCTTGAACTTGATAATGTATTTAAGTCATCTCTGACCAATTGTTGCTTGGAAGAATTCGAGATATTCGCTTCCTGAGTCAACCTCCCGATTGATCTTACTGGATTCCGCTTCACTTTCGTCTCGACCAATTTTACCACTTTTACAGTGCGTACAGACCGGGGCCTTTCACTACCCGACTTCCTTGGACATGGTCCATCAAGGATTCTTTCAAATCCATCAAATTTTCGCATTTTTATGAGTTGTACTGTACAAGACGTTTGGAGGATGGCCTTAGAGTTGCCCAATCAAAGTGAAATTTTTCAAAGTTTATTATCTTGATTAGTAAATCTATTTTTGGGAGTGAAAGCAATGGAATCTGGACCTCCATATGGATATTGCACCATGTGGCTCTTTCAAATATGAAAAATTTGTGAACCAGCTTTTAGTTTCGAACTATAGAAATTCCCGGACTTTCCCATTTTAATTCCGCAATGAAATCTAATTCTCAAGTTTTCACCTTCACGCTTTTTTATATTTACCAATCGTTACGTATGATTCGGTTGGTGCGCATAGAAATTTTCAACCTAATAGTCTTACTTTCTATTTTAAAACGAAGAGTGCTTCACTTGGTCTTTTGGCAGTGTAGAAAGTGGATACAGTACTGGACAAAATAAAATACGCACTAGCTACCAAGATTTTCAAATCTATGTATCTTTTTTGTCACATGCTTAAGCCTTTTTCTTATAATTGGTGGTCTTCGTTTATATAAAACCGAATTTTTAGTAATTTGCTTTTAAAATTTTTTCTTGACGATGTGTTGAGCTTGAAGTTTACAAATAGCTGGGAAAACATGCTTTTCCACCGGATCGGTTTTAAGCAGATCTGGGTTATTTTGAGTGCGTACAGAACTGTATGTACCTACTTAAAGCTGGACGCAACCAGCGTTCTTGTCCATAATTGTTTCTGACAGAAGAATTGCTTTCTCATGCAGAACATTTCGCTAAGACTCAAAGCCCACTGCCGACGACGACCCGCATTGCCCATTTCGCAAAACATTAAGAAGAGGAGGTTCCGTTTTGTATCTTGGTCAGGTGGGTGACTCTCACAGCAGCAGTAGGTAGATACACCTTCCTACCGACGGAAGACAACGGCGTTTTACAGAGCAACAAAATACAAAGATCAACCGGAAACAAGATACACCGCCAAAGCGCCGTATCTAAGACCCACGGGAGAGGAAGACGGAGGCCCATTGGATTTTACTGCCCTACTGACTAACTATGCTACGGTAGTGACTTTGGGAAGCGAGCTTTCATGGTTTCATGCTGTTTGCTTCTTTTAATTTTTGTCTGTTGTTGTCTTTCCTCTGTAGCAAGCAGCAGTAGTAAAGCCATAGGACGACTGTTCAAAGCTTTTGGTGCTGCTACAGTACCTACCTTCCTAGATAAGTGCAGCTTTACATCATCACTAACCTTTGCGCAGAGCAGGAGAAGGAGGAGAAAGAAAAACAGGAGCATGATCTATATTGTATCAGAAACTTAGTTTCGGAAGCTCCGGGACATTTGAGCACCGGGGGGGAGTTATGAAAATGACCTAGAAGATGCGACAGTTTCCATGGTGGATGCTAGACTGGCATCCGTTTATTGGAGAGTAATTTATTTGAGAGGGAAGAATTGTACCCCGGATAATTTTTTTATTTTGAAATTTCTGGAGCTTAAAAATTGTCAGTTAAATTATCGCTCATATTACTCATTTTATAACACAAGGCAACAGCATTTTTGGTGCCCATGTTTCAATAACTGATTTTGGAAGATTTTTGTGTCCTTCTAATCATTTTTCTTTTTTTTCTGTCACTTCTAGTTTTTAACGTGCGGAAATTTAAAAATTTAAAATCGATCTTTGATAACTCATAAGCTAATGAAGCTATTTGAAACTTTTTTTTTTTTTTTATAAACGAACACAAACACATACAGGATCTCAATGAAACTTGATGTTTCCTCGAAGAGATTCCCTTTTCTTAATTCTAAGCGTACATCTTTCGAGGATATGATGGCTAGCATCCTACAAATGCTAAAACCACCAACCCTCAGAAAGTGTACTATATGTGCCGTGACCGGGATTCGATCTCATACCCGCTGGCTTAGAAGACTTGAAGGCTATCCTCTACGCCACGGGCTGGCGGCAAACTTATAGATTTTAACTCATTTAACAACTTTAAGGAAGACTGCAAAACGATTTGATTCATGCTTTAAAAAATATCAAAGATTTAATTTGGTTTCTATCTTCTTGAATCAGCCCTTTTTTGGCAGAATTCGAAAAATTTAGCAAAAAGGGAACTTTTTTCTCAGAAGAGGTCTTCGGGAAAGTTGATTATTGAATTAAAATCAAATGTAAGATGCCCAAAAAATTATGGAATTATCGTGTACCGGACCCAATGGCGTCGTATGAACTGTTATAGAGTGAATGTATTGCGTTGATGTAGGTATATTTTGGAAGAGTCAATCAGGCGGGCTAGTTTACTTACAGGTATTCCGGTATCCGTGTTTACTTACCTTGTCAGCTGGCAACTGATTTAATATTCTTATTATACAGTCAGTTATAAGGAGAAAAACATGTCGGCAACTTATGGGATTAGAACCCAAAACCGGGAATCGAAACCAGTAGGGGAAAGGTTTCCTAAATGGGCCTATCGGGTTTTTTACTCTACGGCTGTTTGGCGAAATGGCTTACTAGACAGCTTATCTGACCAATGCATTTTGAGGGTGATACGCTTAGAACATAAGGCAAGAAAGAATTTTATGAATTTATAAACTCAAAAAATTTAAAAAATCATACAAGGTTTCGATACATTTTGATGTAATATTTCGACTTTTAAAAATTACACTTAAAGAAATTTAAAACAAAAACTAGGATGGTTTTTGTTTCTTATATGAACTTAAGAAATTAAACATACTTCAGCTTTTGTGGACGTTTAATAATGATTATTTAGTGGAATAATAGTGTTTTTGTATGCCCCCATCATGTTTTTAAAATGCCTCCATCCTAAAATAACAGGTTAAATAGAATAAATAAATGATTTTTATCACTGAACCTTCAAATCTAAGCTCTGAATGACATCTTAAGAATGAATTGAAGATCTAAAGACAAATTTGATAAAGTTTTTCTCATGGATGAACTGCCTCCATAGTATGGCAACCCTAACTTTTGTTTTATTCCACAAAATTAAAATATACATAGATTTTTATAAAACTTCAGCTTTGTCGTACGGAAATTATTACTTTCTAGCAGTTTCAATGAAATTATACGGAAATATTGCCCAAAAAACAGAATTTTTGTTCAAAACATAAATAGGCGCATTTAGCCCGCACAATTTGAGGTTCGGCATTTTAGACAACACTTACAATAAAATCGTTTTCTTGGAAACAGAAGAAAATTTGAACATAAAAATTACTCCATTGTATAGAAAACAGATGCCTGCACACGTGTATATAGTTTTTGTACACATATTCGACGTGATATTTGATTAAATCAGTGTTCTGCTTAATAGGCGCATATAGCCCGCTCCTCCCCTACGCCTGGCATTACAAAACCAGACTCGCGTCAGTCTATCCGCTCTAGACTTCTTCAGCGTTTAAAATAACTATTATAATTATTTATCTCTATTTAATTCTAAATTATTTAGTACAAACAATCGATCGCTGATGTTGCTAAGAAGCACAAGTTTTAAATCAATTTTGTGCCAAAGCCAGAAGAGATACTTTTTGGAAAGCACTGGGAGGGGGGAGAAGTAGGCGTTGGTTGAACGTGCAGCATGCGTTTTATCGGAGCTGCAAAATTTTGATTATAAAATTAAATAATTTAAAGTAAAAATTATTGTTTCGAATTGTTGATTTAGTGTTCCTTTTTGCAACTAACAGATTGAACAGTGAAACGTTTTAATTTCAAACGGGCCGCGGCGATTGGTTTAACGATATTAACTGTGCCTAAGAATCAGAATGGCTCAACACGAACATCGGTAGCTTTCATGAATCATGAATCGTATACGAAGATAATTTGTGTTCCAAAATGTTCTTCTGTCTTTAAAGAACAAATTTAAAATTATATTGGTTATTTGCGGAAGTGTTTTTTGTCCAAGTTCTGAAATAAAGAGCATGAAAGTGATGTTTTAGGATTGTCAAAATGGGGTTTTGGTCGTAGTCATGATCTGGCGACAAAGCTCTGTCGCTTTTAAGTGAATTAATCGGAAGAAATACATTTGTGTGGATAATGTTCTAATGAATTATGAAAGCTTGTTAACGATTACCTAGCGTAATTTTTACAGGCGTTGTGTTATTTTTTCCCACGAGTTGCGTGGCAGAGGACTAGGCAAAAGTGTAGTTGGAATTGAGCGATGATTGCGATTGCTACGATTGACAAATATTATAAACCAAGGAAATTAATCAAATAAATTTTTATTATTATTGTTGTTTTCCAAAGTTTCTTTAATATTTTTATCAGTACGTTTCTCAATGTGTATGAATATGTTTCTCTTTTCGCAATCAATTTTATAACTTTAACGAAATTTTTGATTTGGTTTAGCCCACTTTTTTATTTAGAACGAATTTTCAATCAACAGTAAAAAAAATAATTATAGAATCGCAAATACATGCTTATATTATACAATTTATAATTAACCTTGCAGATTTTCAGAATTTTTCGTTTTCCCCTAAAAAACTTTGGATATTGAATATTTCAAAATATTTTGTAGTGCATTAGGTATTTTCATTATTTTCATCTTTCTTGTCAAGTGCGAGTAATGGCGCTATATCCAAGGACACAAATCAAAGATGACGGTGTTCAAAGCTCGGAATATAATTTGTTAGATTTTATGAAAAAAATTCAAAAATATTCAAAGATAAACGTTAGGTTAAAATAAAAGTTCGATAAAGCAGTTAAGAAGTTAAATACTCTATAGTGATGAATTTCTGTGCGGATAAACCTCATTTCCAGCCACCTGAGAAGAGAATTCTTATGATACTGTTGTCCACGTTTCTTCCTCTCTACGTTCTAGTTGTCTCTGCGTCCAATACTGCACAGTGGGTGCGGCCTAGATTGGATGAGTAGTAAATTTATGTTTACTTTGCACCCGAATGCTGATAAGATCTGGCTGTGTACGTATCATAAGTATAAGCAATTTTGTGCCAAGGCCACAGGAATTGTGCCTGAGATTAGCAGTACATCCTCAGTGTACAAAACTAATTCTCTCTCTTTGAAAATGATCAATAACGGCGCCGGTCACGTCCTGGGCAATGGGGATAAGAGGAAGGAATGTTAATAGAATACTCTTCATGCATATTCAAAAAAATTTTTTTTAGAAAAAGTCAAAAGCATAGATGATCTAGTATCATCACCTATAGAAAATTTTTATTAGTCGGAAAAATCGTATAGAATCCCATAGTATCCTCTTTTTGGTGAATGGTAAGAACTTTTTTTTTCCTTAGGAAAACTCTTATTTTAAAATAGGAGGTATAAATTTTTAAATGATTGTTTTCGTCTGAGCTTGTTTACTTTACTAGCATTTTTGAATTCGTAAAACGGCTTTAGAGGAAGAAAATTTGAGTTTATGTAATTAAACGAGAATTCAATATTGTTCAATATTGTGATGTCTTTCGCGACTTTGTATCAACGGTGCAGTTGGCGGACAGTCATTGAAAAATATATCCGGTACAACTCTGTTCGATTTTTACTCTTAGGCTCAAATTTACGCTGAAGACGCTGGCTCCGGATCGTCAACAGTGGAGGTCTTTTACCACGGTCCTATGCACCGGAGGATCGACGCGGGATCATTAAGTAAGTATGTAAGTAAGCTCAAATTTACGGAGACATCGACTTAGGAAGCAACTAACTTGCCAACTGAGCTACAGCACCAGCCACCGAGGTGCCGATCTATGAGTTCATTGAAATGTCACAAATTTGTTCCTCAAATGAGTATTGTAGATATTGTAGAATATATGCGGCTAATTCTAGACAGAAAAAAAGTAATTACATATAAACTTATTTAAAAAAAAAAAAAAAAACAGAAAAACCTACTTGAAAACGCTTGGACTTTTCTTGATTCAAAGTAAGGATGGTTTCAAATTTGGCACCCAAAATTTGTTTGGTTATATTTTTGACAACTTTCATTTTAAGAAAGCCCATGAAGTTTTATGCTGAGAAAGAATCCCCATTAACATGAATCCTCCTAAAACCACAAATTTCATCAAAACAGAAACGAGTAGGCAATCAACTTATAATAATAAAAGCTCCGGATAAAAGAGTTTGTCATTTTTGAATTTTTTTCAAATAGGTATGAATTAGGCTCCTGAAATTTTGACTGTTTAAAAACAAATTCAATAACCAAGCAGTTCAAAGCATGTTTTAGGTACCTTTGTTTCGAGAGTTCTATTTCGTTGATACTTGACGTAAAACCATGACGGGAGCAAGGCGAAGTCAAGTATGTCTCTAGTGGCTTCATGCGGGATGTTAACCCTTCAATTTATTTTTCCCTCCGTGGGGGATCTGCTAAATGTACGTTGCTTTCTTAGAGTAGGTACGTAACAAAGCTATAGACTAAGGTTGCCAGATAGCCCGTTTTTATCCGGGTTTGCCCGGATATTAAATTCAAAATTTTTAGAAAAATTTCAGTTCAGCCCGGTTGCCCGTATTTCATTGAAAAAGCCTAGATTTGGCCGGGATTTATACAATTTATTTGCCAAATCAAACAATAAACACATTGTGTGTTTTTTTTTTAAATTTATGAATCCAACACAATTTATGCAAGTTTAAAAAAATATTTATTGAAGGTTTTTTGTAAGCCTAAAATATAATTTAAAATCTTCTGATGAGTTTTATGAAATTTAGTTGTATTAATCCTGAGTTTTGACCAAATTTTCCTAAAGTTTTGGTCGATAATTTGTAAGTCAAATGCCTGAATTTCACCAGGTTTCCAGAAAAAATAGCCCGGATTTGTCCGGCCCAGCTCCGCGATAAAAAAAATCAGGCAACCTCACTATAGACCATGTTTTTCAGATTGTCCGGTTTTATACGGATTTGCCCGGATATTAAGTAGGTACCGACAAAATCTTGCAACAGTCTGGCTCGGTCTGGTTGCCAGAATTTTGTTAAAAAATGCCTAAATTTTGCCTGGACTTTCTTCCAATACGAGAAGGGATGAATCATTCACTAATAGAAAAACAACAAAAACGACCACAAACAAAATTTTGTTGGGAAAGTGTTGTCAAAATAAACATAAACGTATGAAGTGTTTTTCTTCTTGAATTTTATTCTATAATTTTTGCGGTTTTGCCCAAACTTGCCACGATATTACCCGGTTTTTGGAATAAAAATTTTGAAATCAATTGTTGGGATTTTGCTAGGTTTTTAATTAAAATATCCCGGATTTGCCCGGTCCGGCCGGATACGAGTGGAAAAAATTATGGAAACCTTTCTATAGGCATATATACAATTCTGTTGAATGAATTAATCAACCCAACGGTGAAACTGTATACGAAAGAATTCCTCGTAGAACTGAAATGATTTTATTTTCTCTAAAATTATTGTTTGATGCCAAATATCTGATTTAAAATGAATTTTTTAATAACATACATTCAACGATTCCACGTTCCACTCAGCCTTTGATATAATTTTTTGTGCAAACATTCCAGAATCCCAACCGCGGGCAATGTTCGATCAAATCCTCCAGTCGCGAAGGTCGTCGGAGCGTCATGAAAAACGAGATTAATAAATAGCAACACGACACGTAGGTGACAATTTCAGCTTAATTTCGTGACTGATTTCGAAAACCGAGTGGTGTCTTATTTTGGTGTTTCGCTGTTTTTGCTGCTACTGCCCAAAGGACTATGAGTGGGTGTGAACAAAAAAGCGCAAACCCCCACACGTAGTCTGCCCTCTTTAACCTCCACCCACAGCAACACCACCCACCTTTTTCTCGCTCAAAATAAGAAGAAAGCTTAAAAGTGCCGATACCCATCCGCCCAAAAATCACCAACCCAAGATGTGGGGCTACCTACGTAGGATGCCAACACGCTGGAGAAGCAGTTTCTTATATTGCTGAAAGAAGAGCCCCAAAGCGACATTGCTCCCTAACTATGATGAGCATAAGCATTTGAGCATAGACGAGCAACAACACAACATCGCACACATACCCAAACAAGAAGCCAACAAGCAACTAACTACCTGCACACATACAGACTAGGAGAGCAAGGCCAACATGGAGTGGTATCAAGAAAAAGCTCCCTCTAACACCAGTTGCATAATTTATTGCTGTAACATTATTATTATAAATGGGAAAAGCTTATTGAGGACTTATTGTCTTTTTCCATCGCTTTCGCGCGCCAAAACCTGTGCTAGGGAAATATTGCCCCCGGAAGGGTAAAGGAACCAGCAAAGCAAGGATGGGCTTGTGTGCTTGGCAATGTTTTGTATGTATGAAGGACGACAAGGTTGAGGGTGTGCCTGTGTCGGTGTGAAGGTCTAGTGTAGCTTTCCAGGAGTACTTTTGCTTGCTGCCCTACCTTACTGTGCGCCACCTTTTATGGTGGGCTAGTTATAAGGATTGTCCCAGAAACTAGATCCTGGAAACCGGACCGAACAACATATTTTGTGTGTAAGACCTCAGTAATGTTCTGTTAAGCTACCCCGTTGAGTTGAGTTCACTCGCCACAGTTGAGTTACGAATATTGGATATGCATCTTTAGTCCAGTCTTTGTTGTAATTTAATGCTGCTTGAATTAGCTATTTATTATATGAATACATAGAGTTGTTTTATTTTACTCATCCGAAAAAGAAACCTGAACACAACTAGAACAATTCGTTGTAAAGCGCAGTAAAATTCAGATGGAAGATTTTCAAAGGTTTCTTAAAGTTAATTCTCTGTTTTAGATGGATCTGGACTCCTGCCATTAAGAGAAAGCTGTGATGGAGTGATTAAAAGTTAATAATATTATTTTCTTGCAGATGGTGGACAACTTTCAATCTTGCTATAGCATCAACAAAATAGAAATTTTTTAGTTATTTTGAAGGTCCAGGAAATGAAGAACGTCATCAAAAATAGCCTTGGTTTAGAAAAACGGTAGTTCCAAGTGTGCAATAAAGATGCCGCATATGTTGTTCAAACATTTTAGTCAATAAATTTATTCATTAGACGCTATCTAAAAAACTACTTGACAGTTCGTCTCAAAATTCTACACATGTGAACATTATATTACTTGGTAGTATATGAAAGTTTCATCAATTTTCATTCATCCGCTCAAAAGTTATTCACAAATGAAAGTGTTGCATTTTTTTAATACAGTCCTAAGCAACAGAGTAGCTATTAAAACGATTCTAAAATGGTATTTTCGATGAAAATCGGTCTAGTAGTTTTGTAGATGGAGCCAAAACTATAAACCGTTCTTTGGGAATTGTGGTTTTTGATCTAGGAGTTTGCTAACACTTTCAAATATTTGGGAAGAATGACCTTGATGTTAATTACCAGAAAAAAAAACTTTCAAATGCTAGTTTAACGTATTGCATGTTTTAAAAACCTATTTATGTCAAATTTTATCAATAATATAATGAAATATCGTTCAAAATAAAAAAAAAGGAAAACAGTTTGGTCAAATCTTTGTATGGAGTCACTCTGTAGTTTCATACACTCTTACTTTAGGTTCTAAATACTGATAAAAAACATTCGGACCCCTATTCTTCTTCTATTGATTCTCAGAACTGTGTAGTGACGATTCGCATTTGCATAAACAGTCGCCTAAAACTTCGGTTGGCGCTACTGACTCACGTTTACTTAAACGGTAGATGCAAAGATCTATACGATCCACCCATAAACGTGGGGAGGTTTTAGAGGGGTAAATTTGGGGAATGTAATCCCTGGGAGATGCTAGGCCAGCATTGCGAGTGATAATTTCGTCCTACACCTCCTATATAACTAAAGCTTTCACTGAAACTCCTAGAACTGACAATGAGGCTTATGAACAACAATCTCGAGACGTTAAACATGAATTAATGATTTTTTATGAAACGCATTAGTATTTTGATATGATAAAAAGAAGCGTTTTAAGGCGTACAGCACATTTTAACTTTTAAAACAAGGAAGACACAAATGAAGCCTCGTAAAAATTATCAAATATTTACATGCATCAAAATCTATTTCTTATTTTTTTTTCTCAGAACTGTGTAGTGACGATTTATCACAAAACTCACAGTTGCAGCACGTTGCAGCGCGACTATAAGTTAATAACGAACATCGCTTTAAAGCATTAAGTATTTTTCTGAAGATTTGCGCAAAATAAATTTGCCTCATGCTCTTTGATTGGTTTTTATTTTTTCAAAACACAGATAAAAACACCTTGTAAACTACATACATACAGAACACCCTTCAATTCAAAATCCATTTTCATTATTTTTGTGTCAATCCAAATTCTCTTCAATCCAAAATCCATTTTCATTATTTTAGTGAAAAGATTTGTTAATCTGTCAAGAATTTTAGTTAAGTATTTGAAAAAAAAAATTATATCCAAGAATCAATTCAGAATAAAAAACGAGAGTGTTGGGGTACATAGATTTTTTTAATGCAATTCAATTCCACAAATTAAACAATTTTAACCAGCATCTATAATCTGCATGTGCAAACGATATTAGAATCCAAATCTTAACGTTATAAATGTTCTCGAATTTTTTTCGATTAAGTTAAAAATTCCTGGAATGAGATATACCGTCAACCGGGGCAACAAGCAACGTTTTTCAACTTCAATGGCTTCTAAAATCTTAAGGTTTACAGATAATCATATTTCTGGTACATCAAAAGTTTTAAGGTTGATGGGACACCAAATTGACGTAGTAAAAAAAAAATTATTGGTTTTACCAGATATTTCAAAAATTAACAAAAACATGCGATTTTCACCCTACAAATAAAAAGGGGTAAGTTGCAACAAACTCTATAATTGATGAAAAATCTAATGAAAACGTTTGAAAATTTAAAGTTTTTGATACATTTGTGATGTCATAACGCATAAAGCACCAATTGCAGTAATTTTTGGTTTTGTTCGAACAAATTTTTAAATTTTTTCTGTCAAATTTTTTTTTTCAAAAGAAAGTGTTAATCTGCTGCATACATTTAGGGGTAAAAAAATACTACAAAATATTCTATTATCTTTAATCAAGTAAATAAATCTTAGGATGGATGAAATTTTAATGTTAACAAACGCATAATGCAAAACAATCATATCCCAGCATATAGAAACGCGATTTATGAGATTAAGTTCTGATTTGCATTTTGTTGCATTTTGCCCCAGACAGCTAACTGAATTATAAAAATAATTATTCAAAAAAAATTTGGTGACTGTCCGGAAAATATTTATACACAAACAGTGTTGGTATAGGATAATGAAAGCCATATAAAGTTTGTAGGTGATATCATTAAACCAATCCGTCATACTAGGTAAAGTTTTTTACGGCATCAAAAAATGTAAAAATTTGTACATCTATTGTTCGATTATTTTAATTTTTTATGAGAATCAAAAACTTTAAAAAACTCTTTCTATATCATCATCAATTTGTTACCATTCAATGATAACTTTATAACAGTACATTGAAATAAAAATTGAATGAGTGTTGTGGTATACAAATGTTGCATCTACCCCTGCTTTTGCATGATGCTCCGTTTGACGGTAGTTAGTAAAAAGTGAAAAAGAAACAATGACACTTTCTTATCGAAACAGAAATAGAATATTAATTAAGAATAATCACTGTGTATTTTGTTTTAAAGGAATTTTTACGGCTTTAGCCAAGTAAAATTCAGAAAAAAATATCATGGAATCAAATAGAAGCTGTCGGACCCTCCGCACGATTATAGAATAGAGATGTGACTGACCTCATATATTCCCCTTCAGATAATTTGAAATAGTTGAAATTGGTAGTATTTTTTGGCCAATAAAGCTGTAATAAGAAAAAGCAAAAGGGTGCTGCATACATTTAGGGGTAAAAAAATACTTCAAAAAATTATAGTAGCGGAAATAATGAAGAAAAAAGTGGGAGAAATATTGGGCAATAGTTAAGGGCAAACTGAAGAAATGTGGCAGAACCATGAAAAAACCTGCTCAAATGGAAAAGTGGTGGAACAAGATGGCGAATGAGGTCACCAGCAGTACTGTGCAGAAAATGATGGGAAGCCTACAAAATGACATTTTTACTTTGGATGCACGTTATTTCTTTGCGGAGAAATGATCTATTTTATCCGACCAGATTCTATGTGAAACAGACTTTAAAGTTGTGTTGAAGTGTTATGAGTTCGACATTTGAATCAACAGACTCCTCATTTTTTTGGAGCAACTGCAGCCTCTTATAAAAATAAGAAAATTTAGTTAGGACAACTGTTGAGGTTAAATGAAATTTGTAGAATTCTGAAGTTACAAAATGGTCTTGCTCTAAAGATAATAATTCTACTTAGGTGATTAGTAATTGTTTCAGGTAAAAGTTCCAAATACTTCGAAAGATCCGTTTTGTTCTGTTTTTGATGAAAAAAGCACATCGAGTGCAGCACTTTTCTTTTTAAGATGAAAAAAAAAAATAGATGGATTTCCGAATGATGGACTCCGAAAACTAAATTTTTGATTCCAAATTCAATACTAAAAATTTGAGTGACATTTCAAGTCAACTTAAACATTTTATATAGGATTCAGAAATCCAGGATTTATTAAAATGTATCCAGAGTGCATAATTTAGAACTATTAATTTTATTTGTTGAACAGCTACTGGATCGTACTCTATGATTTTATGCTTTCTACAAGAAAATAAAAAGATATGAATCTGTTTAACGAGGATTTAGCCCCTCTGAAAATAAAATGGAAAAACATTCAAAATACAGTCCTTGCGAACGAAAAGTTCGCAAACGTCGTCTTCTTTCAGCCATCCGACATGTGAATGTGCGCCCTGATGGTGGTGGCCATTTAGTTCCGTTACAAGGGTTCATTCATTTGTCCGGCGAACGCCAACTGACCATCGTTATGAGTGCTGACGATGCATCGTCCTTCGTTCTCTCTCTCTGATTCGGGCTCGGCCCAGTATGTGGGAGTCGTTCAGTTTCGTGGAACCTAGTTTAGATGTAATGTGGATACTTCTCCACCGGGAGGGCTTCTAAGCTGGGAACAAAAACGTGGCCATAACTGGGACTACGACTGATGCTGGCGCTGCGCTGATTCTGCCTCTGGCAGCGACGTACTCCATCAGAAATTAATGTTTCTTTAATGGGACGCTTCTGGTGGGATTATGAGATATGCCTGAACACTGCTACCGGATTCGTCCCGGGGAAAAAACAGCCGGTACGAGGAAACGTCTCCGTGAGGTCCTATTGTGAACCTAATATTTATTCGGCGGGTCTCACTCGGTGGAATTTTGGCTACCATCAATGGGAAGGATTAAGATGAAATGATTGCAATTAGTATGGAGATTGGGGAGATGAAATGAAAGGCGATAATTATGAATGTATTTTATTCACCATGAAGCAGAAAATGGCTTGAAACCGGACTTGTTCTACATATTTCAATCTTGAATTTTATTTGTTTTGTGGGGTCCAGTAATATGTTTCCCGAAAACTTTATAAAACTGGTAATGGATATAAAAGAAAAATTTCAAAAAATGACAAAAATGACAAAAATGACAAAAATGAAAAAAATGACAAAAATGACAAAAATGACAAAAATGACAAAAATGACAAAAATGACAAAAATGACAAAAATGACAAAAATGACAAAAATGACAAAAATGACAAAAATGACAAAAATGACAAAAATGACAAAAATGACAAAAATGACAAAAATGACAAAAATGACAAAAATGACAAAAATGACAAAAATGACAAAAATGACAAAAATGACAAAAATGACAAAAATGACAAAAATGACAAAAATGACAAAAATGACAAAAATGACAAAAATGACAAAAATGACAAAAATGACAAAAATGACAAAAATGACAAAAATGACAAAAATGACAAAAATGACAAAAATGACAAAAATGACAAAAATGACAAAAATGACAAAAATGACAAAAATGACAAAAATGACAAAAATGACAAAAATGACAAAAATGACAAAAATGACAAAAATGACAAAAATGACAAAAATGACAAAAATGACAAAAATGACAAAAATGACAAAAATGACAAAAATGACAAAAATGACAAAAATGACAAAAATGACAAAAATGACAAAAATGACAAAAATGACAAAAATGACAAAAATGACAAAAATGACAAAAATGACAAAAATGACAAAAATGACAAAAATGACAAAAATGACAAAAATGACAAAAATGACAAAAATGACAAAAATGACAAAAATGACAAAAATGACAAAAATGACAAAAATGACAAAAATGACAAAAATGACAAAAATGACAAAAATGACAAAAATGACAAAAATGACAAAAATGACAAAAATGATAAAAATGATAAAAATGACAAAAATGACAAAAATGACAAAAATGACAAAAATGACAAAAATGACAAAAATGACAAAAATGACAAAAATGACAAAAATGACAAAAATGACAAAAATGACAAAAATGACAAAAATGACAAAAATGACAAAATGACAAAAATGACAAAATGACAAAAATGACAAAAATGACAAAAATGACAAAATGACAAAAATGACAAAAATGACAAAAATGACAAAAATGACAAAATGACAAAAATGACAAAAATGACAAAATGACAAAAATGACAAAAATGACAAAAATGACAAAAATGACAAAAATGACAAAAATGACAAAAATGACAAAATGACAAAAATGACAAAAATGACAAAATGACAAAAATACAAAAATGACAAAATGACAAAAATGACAAAAATGACAAAATGACAAAAATGACAAAAATGACAAAAATGACAAAAATGACAAAAATGACAAAAATGACAAAAATGACAAAAATGACAAAAATGACAAAAATGACAAAAATGACAAAAATGGACAAAATGACAAAAATGACAAAAATGACAAAAATGACAAAAATGACAAAAATGACAAAATGACAAAAATGACAAAAATGACAAAAATGACAAAAATGACAAAAATGACAAAAATGACAAAAATGACAAAAATGACAAAAATGACAAAAATGACAAAAATGACAAAATGACAAAAATGACAAAAATGACAAAAATGACAAAAATGACCAAAAATGACAAAAATGACAAAAATGACAAAATGACAAAAATGACAAAAATGACAAAAAATGGACAAAAATGACAAAATGACAAAAATGACAAAAAAGACAAAAATGACAAAAAATGACAAAAATGACAAAAATGACAAAAATGACAAAAATGACAAAAATGACAAAAATGACAAAAATGACAAAAATGACAAAAATGACAAAATGACAAAAATGACAAAAATGACAAAAATGACAAAAATGACAAAAATGACAAAATGACAAAAATGACAAAAATGACAAAAATGACAAAAATGACAAAAATGACAAAATGACAAAAATGACAAAAATGACAAAAATGACAAAAATGACAAAAATGACAAAAATGACAAAAATGACAAAAATGACAAAAATGACAAAACAAAATGACAAAAATGACAAAAATGACAAAAATGACAAAAATGACAAAAATGACAAAAATGACAAAAATGACAAAAATGACAAAAATGACAAAAATGATAAAAATGACAAAAATGACAAAAATGACAAAAATGATAAAAATGATAAAAATGACAAAAATGACAAAATGACAAAAATGACAAAAATGACAAAAATGACAAAAATGACAAAAATGACAAAAAATGACAAAAATGACAAAAATGACAAAAATGACAAAAATGACAAAAATGACAAAATGACAAAAATGACAAAAATGACAAAATGACAAAAATGACAAAAATGACAAAAATGACAAAAATGACAAAAATGACAAAAATGACAAAAATGACAAAAATGACAAAAATGACAAAAATGACAAAAATGACAAAAAATGACAAAAATGACAAAAATGACAAAAATGATAAAAATGATAAAAATGATAAAATGACAAAAATGACAAAAATGACAAAAATGACAAAAATGACAAAAATGACAAAAATGACAAAAATGACCAAAAATGACAAAAATGACAAAAATGACAAAAATGACAAAAATGACAAAAATGACAAAAATGACAAAAATGACAAAAATGACAAAAATGACAAAAATGACAAAAATGACAAAAATGACAAAAATGACAAAAATGACAAAAAATGACAAAAATGACAAAAATGACAAAAATGACAATAAATGACAAAAATGACAAAATGACAAAAATGACAAAAATGACAAAAATGACAAAAATGACAAAAATGACAAAAATGACAAAAATGACAAAAATGACAAAAATGACAAAAATGACAAAAATGACAAAATGACAAAAATGACAAAAATGACAAAAATGACAAAAATGACAAAAATGACAAAAATGACAAAAATGACAAAAATGACAAAAATGACAAAAATGACAAAAATGACAAAAATGACAAAAATGACAAAATGACAAAAATGACAAAAATGACAAAAATGACAAAAATGACAAAAATGACAAAAATGACAAAATGACAAAAATGACAAAAATGACAAAAATGACAAAAATGACAAAATGACAAAAATGACAAAAATGACAAAAATGACAAAAATGACAAAAATGACCAAAAATGACAAAAATGACAAAAATGACAAAAATGACAAAAATGACAAAAATGACAAAAATGACAAAAGACAAAAATGACAAAAATGACAAAAATGACAAAATGACAAAAATGACAAAAAATGACAAAAATGACAAAAAATGACAAAAATGACAAAAATGACAAAAAATGACAAAATGACAAAAATGACAAAAATGACAAAAATGACAAAAATGACAAAAATGACAAAAATTGACAAAAATGACAAAAATGACAAAAATGACAAAAATGACAAAAATGACAAAAATGACAAAAATGACAAAAATGACAAAAATGACAAAAATGACAAAAATGACAAAAATGACAAAAATGACAAAAATGACAAAAATGACAAAAATGACAAAAATGACAAAAATGACAAAAATGACAAAAATGACAAAAATGACAAAAATGACAAAATTGACAAAATTGACAAAATGACAAAATTGACAAAATTCGCAAAGATCACAAAATTCTCAAAATTCTCAAATCTCAAAAAATGACGAAAATTACTAAAATGAAAAAACACAATAATGACAGAATTGACAATAATTGATGTATTTTTTTAGATAACACAGGGGGAAATTATGATGATTTTTCATACATTTTTACGAAAATTTCCATACAAATTTGAAGTCAATTGCGCCAGCTTGTGCTTCAGCTAAATGAGCTGAAACTTTGAGGAAGTCATTGTTTTCATCTGAAGCCACCATTCTGAAAGGTGCCGCGATGAGAATGAGCAAACAAATATGGTGATTCGAGAGAGTTATTATGAAGTTGTCTTACTGTTGTCTGCTGGTAAACGGTGGATAATGTGCAACACGAGACCCCATAGTGGTCATATCACCTCTTATTCACAACTCCTATCTCTACCTCCCCGCGGTGCCGGCTGGGGTGCGAGTAACCTAAGCGGAGATCGGGTACCCAACCCCGGTGGATGCTTTGGTCGCATGCAGACTGAGAAGGTGGCCGCACGCGTCTGTTCCCCAGGTCAGGGGCGGCGTGCAACAACAACCGAGCGTCTGTTCTCCAGGTCAGGGGCGGCTCAAACAGCGTCTGTCTTGCAGCAAGCGGCTGAATTTATGAAATGCGGCTCCCGCCAGCTAAGTCCAAGATGGCAGCCCCATCGCGGGATAGGGACTTTAGGCTAACAACGTACTGCTCCCGATTTGAAATTGTTACGGAATCCGAAAGAAATGACCGACCTGGAACTTTGGCGACGACTTTTAGCATGAAAACACGGACACGAATTGGAACTTGGAATGTTTTAACCCTTGCCCAACAAGGCAAACTGGAACAACTTGCTAGAGAGGCTAGCCGCCTCAAGCTTGAAATTCTGGGACTGAGCGAAGTTCGTTGGCCTAATACTGGAGAACACAAGACACAATCCGGGCAAGTCCTGCTTTACTCTGGCATACGAGGAGAACACGCTACTCGGGAACGAGGAGTTGGTTTCCTGTTAAGACCGCAGGCCTACGCGGCCCTCATTAGATGGGAACCGATAAACGAAAGAATAATCGTAGCCAGATTTAGAACACGGGTTAGAAACCTTACAATGGTCCAGTGTTATGCGCCAACTGACGTTGCCGATTTGCAGGAGAAAGAGCAGTTTTACAGTCAACTAAACAGCGTGGTAGAGAGAATTCCGAAGGGTGACATTCAAATCCATTTGGGTGACTTCAACGCAAAGATTGGCTCCGACAATCAAGACCTTGAGCGCATCATGGGGCGCCATGGCCTAGGACAGATGAGCGAAAACGGAGAACTGTTAGTAGAATTTTGTGGCAACAACAACATGGTGATCGGTGGATCGCTCTTCCCCCATCGACCAGCACATAAGGTCACTTGGGTATCCCGAGACGGCCGAACAGAAAATCAAATTGATCACATCTGTATCAGCCGAAAATGGAGAAGGAGCCTTCTTGATGTCCGCAACAAGCGAAGCGCAGACATTGCATCTGACCATCACCTCGTCCTTGGCGAGATACGACTGAGAGTTGCACGTGTCCAACGGCGCGAGGAGAAAGTCGGGTGTCGATACGACGTCCGCCGGTTGGAGAATCCAGAGGTGAAAAGGGCATACGTTGAACAGCTAGAATCCCGAGCCTCGGAGCTGCCGACAGACGGAACAGTCGAAGAACAGTGGTGTGGAATCAAGAATGCCTTTATCACGACGAGCCATGGTACTCTCGGTAAAGTTTGTGGAAGAAGAAGTGAATGGATGTCGGATGAAACTTGGAGGATGGTCGATGATCGGAGAAAGGCGAAAGTCGGAATTGAGCAGGCATGTACCGGGTCAGCCAAAGCAGCCGCCCGCTTACGATATGCGGAGCTGGAAAAGGCAGTTAAACGAGCTTGTAGACGAGACAAGAGAGCCTGGACAAACTCCCTAGCCGAAGAGGGGGAAAGAGCCGCCGCCAATGGAGATATCCGATTACTTTATGACATTTCTCGCCGCCTCAGTGGTGCAAGGACTAATGCAAGAATGCCGCTGAAAGACCGAGCAGGTCAGTTATTGACCGATCGAACAGATCAGCTCAAACGATGGACTGAGCACTTCGAACAACTCTTCCGAGTCACGAATAGCGATGGCCAACAGAACCCGCAGCTTGAAGCGCCAACAGTAAGTCGCATAAATGGCGTCAACTCGGAAGCGCCCTCGCTGGCTGAAATAGAAGCGGCAATCAAAAACATGAAATCCAACAAAGCACCTGGGATCGATTGCATCCCTGCTGAAATGCTGAAAGCCGACCCTGCCCTGTCAGCCCAAATGTTGCACCGTCTTTTCGCTGACATCTGGGATACTGCAACATTCCCGGCCGACTGGATGCAGGGTATCCTCGTAAAGGTCCCGAAGAAAGGAGACCTGACAGAGTGCGGTAACTGGCGAGGCATAACGTTGATCTGTACAACCCTCAAAGTACTCTGCAAAGTGATCCTGAACAGGATCCAGGAGAAAATCGACGCTACACTCCGACGGCAACAAGCTGGATTCCGATCCGGACGATCATGTGTGGACCACATCACAACGCTACGAATTATACTGGAACAAATCAACGAATTCCAGGACTCTCTTCTGCTGGTGTTCGTTGATTTCGAAAAAGCATTCGACCGACTTAATCATGAAAACATCTGGGCGGCTCTAAGGCGACGAGGGGTCCCAGAGAAACTAGTCCATCTCATCGAAGCACAATACGAGGCATTTTCGTGCAAGGTCTTGCACGATGGTGTCTTGTCCGAACCAATCCCGGTAACTGCTGGAGTGAGACAAGGATGTATCTTATCACCGCTACTTTTCCTCATCGTAATGGATGAGATTCTGACTGGATCGATCGACTGTGCACCGAACCGAGGATTGCCGTGGAATCCTTTAACAATGGAGCAACTGAACGACCTTGACCTGGCTGACGATATTGTTTTGCTCGCCCAAACACAACCGGACATGCAGAGCAAACTCGACGACCTCACCGAAAGTTCCAAGGCAGCAGGTCTCAATGTCAATGTCGGAAAGACCAAGTCGATGGAGATCAACACAGAAAATCCCTCCAGTTTCATGGTAGCTGGGCAACAAGTTGAGAAAGTGGAGTGCTTCCAGTATCTTGGTAGCCAGATAACGCCTGATGGTGGTACCAGGAAAGACATCGAAACCCGGATCAGAAAGGCCCGATTTGCGTTTGCGAGTCTCCGAAACATCTGGCGGTCACGCCAGATCTCTCTACGAACAAAAATCCGAATCTTCAACTCAAACGTCAAATCCGTATTGCTGTACGGGTGCGAAACTTGGTGCACATATGCGGTGACGACGCGAAAACTGCAAGTATTTGTAAACCGCTGCCTGCGGAATATCATCCGCGCTTGGTGGCCTGGCAACTGGATCTCGAATGAGGAACTACATCGCCGGTGTCATCAAAGGGCGCTAGAAATCGAGATTCGGGAACGTAAGTGGAGATGGATTGGGCACACGCTGCGAAAAGATGAAAACGAGATTTGCAGAGAGGCGCTTGACTGGAATCCAGAAGGTCATCGAAGAAGAGGCAGGCCCAGAAACTCGTGGCGGCGAAGCCTAGCCGCTGAAATCCGAACTGTCGACGAGAATCTTGACTGGGACCAGGTGAAGACGCTGGCTCCGGATCGTCAACAGTGGAGGTCTTTTACCACGGCCCTATGCACCGGAGGATCGGCGCGGGATCATTAAGTAAGTTAAGTAAGTAAGTCTTACTGTAGGAAGATTCTCTTGAATTTAATTCGTAGCTCTCCATCGATTGAAGTCTTTTAAGCTGAATTTCGTTCTATTCAACATCCTGCGTTGCGATCAAATAAATATTATTTTCCAAATAAATCACAGAAATTTATTAATTACATGATTATTTTTTTCTCCAATTTATTTTCGCAGAAGTGTATGGTCCCAATCGATCGATCGAGCGCTGGTCGTTTGTTACTTACTGCATGGGCAGCATCCAGAAGTGGCAGTCCCAATTTGATGAGTCTGCAGCTCCCATCCGTATTTAATACGGCACTACAAAAACACACACAGTCACAGTTGTTTGTTTGTCTACGAATTTGTGTGTGTAAGTGTAAGGAAAAGTGCATCGCTACGCCACACGGTGCGGAAATGGCAAACGTTTGTTGAAAAATTATCACGCGGCAATAAATTACGGCTGCCCGATTGGACTCCGATAGTGTAGTGGCTGGTGGTAGCCTTTTGTGGTGAAATTTTCCGGAGAATAACGGCGAAAAAAAAGTTAGTACACAATACGTATTGCATTGTTCGGTAGCGCGTTAGCGGTTTTACTTTTTCCGGAAAAGGGCGAAGCGCTTCACGTGTGTGGCAAGTGAAAAGGAAAAATCGAAAGCTATTGAGTGCAAAAGTTGGGTTCTTCCTTTTTTTTTCCAGAACAGGAAATCCGTAAAATTTCCTGGTCAAGAAACAAATACCCGAGCAGAGTAGAGCATTGAGCAAGCAAGAAGCCAATCTTCCAAGCAGAAAACATACCCTATATCCTTGTGACCTAAAAAGGAAACATATCATGGTTTTTTAGAATCACATATCACGTGAAGTGAGGCGCAAGTTGGTTCATCACAGCTGGAAAAGCTAATAGTTTTGCGCTTTCCATCTAGATCGATCATTTGACCCGGAACATTAATTTTCGATTGGCACGCAGAATCATAAAACAAATCAGAGCAGATGGAATCAATTTTAGATTTTATTTTTTCTGAAGCATAGAATAGAGCCAATCACGTGTGACGCAATAGTGTAAAAGCATCAATTGCAGCGTTTAAAAAAGAAATTACAAAAAAATCCATTTTCCATGCAATTTGTTTGAAATTTGCGCTATAAAACATAGCACCCAATCACGAACCCGAAAAGTGTTGAGAAAAAGCAGTAAATATTGCATTGCGGAAAAGTGAACAAATGGAACATAAAAAACTTTCGTTTTTATGCCAATCGAGAAGCATGAAATCGAAATAATCGAAAATCCACTGTCGGACTCGAAGAGTGGACGTTTGAAAGAAGAAAAAAAAAATACACATAAAAACATTTCCCCATCAGTGAGTGTGTAATTTATGGTTTGGTGATTTCAGAGCAACCGGAAAATTCTCCGAGGAGCGCGCGGATCGGTTTCCTCTAAATTGGATTTAAATGAAACAAATCGAACACGTGTTGGGGTAGAGAGTGTGAGCAGTTCGCGGGGTAGTTTTTTTGTTTTTCCATCAAGGAAGGGAAGTGTGCCAATCCGATTCCGATCGGATGATGAGGTTGGCGCTGTGGTGAACAGCAATGGCGCCAACGTCTTGTGGCCCCGGAAGGTGGCCACCTTCTGAGGTGGACCGAGGCGGAAGTGGAGCAACATCCTGTTGCAGTCGGCGACACCATGCGAGGGCGAGGTACGCTTCTTCGACCGGAAGCAGTGTGGCGTTCTGGCCCCTGCTGGTCCTGCTGATGCTGATGACACTGACCATGGACCTGCAACGCGTTACAGCGGAGAAAACTAAAGCCTGTAAGTTAGATTTTATATTATAACAATTGGCAAAACTACAAATCTAAGTTAGAAAAAAAAGGAAACAACCAAATTTCTCAAGAGTAACCTGCTGAATAAAAGTGAGAAAACGTTTGGCGAAAAAGCAACCATTTTTGCGATTTTTCCATATTTTTCTAGGAGAAAATCTTACTGGCAGATTGCCAACAAACGAAAAAAATCCGGCCAAGGACTAAAAAACTAGCACTACATTTCCCGAGTAAGTTCTGCTGCCATCTAAAACTAGTCTACATTTGTTAGACCGTGGCCTCGTGATCGGGAAGTTGCTCGAAAGCAATCTTGATGTTGTTAGATTCGTGTGTTGACGTCCAGGCCAGGTCTCCGCTTTTTTGGCTCTTAAGAAGGTTGTTGAACAACCTCCGAATACGTGTTTGGTGCAGCAGTATTATTTTATCGGCCAGTAAGGATGTTTGCTGGAAGGGAACAAAAACGATAGTATTTTCACAAGCAATGATTTGGAGGAACAAATAATATAACAATTAATATAATTTTCTCTTAAATCTATTATTATAAAAGGGCTCTGCGAAATTAACACGCGGTTGAACGTTCGAATTGTTCTTATGAGAGGTGCATTTTAACCGTAATAAGTGGAGGCATACGGAACAACATGGAAAGATTGAGAGCGAAGGTTTCTTGGCCTACTGTTTAAATTTAATAGTTCTAAAAATTGTGGACATTCAATATTACCCAGTATTATGTTATCCCTTTCATTGAAAATCGGATTTCATGCAAAGTTTTGCAGTCGCAGTTATCCGTACAAAGGTTGACTGAAAAGCGGTTAGCGTGTGGAACACCGACAAATTTTACACTGATTTGACAGGTCGCACAAAATGTACGAGTTCGCACAAATGTCGCATTCATGAGTTCGCAGTCTAACCTTGCGCGCTGCGATGGTCATTTCAGACCTTCTAGAATTGAATGGATCTTTCGTGAACAATGTAGAAGAAGTAAAACAGATTTGAGTAATTCCAGTGTCGAATTTTAGTTGTTTAGTTTTATAAAAGCAACTGCCAAGACATGTAACAATAGGCGTAAAATTTTGAAAGAGATAGCAAACATTAATACTGGCAATAAATCTCATGTTATTATCAACTCGAATAGGACTGCACCGTGAATAAAACCATGAGTTCCGTATTCACTGACCAGAAATTGTGTGGTTTACACAATTCTTATTATCGTACTCGATACCATGAATGCACATTGGAATTCATAGTTTAAGAACATACATTTTATCGTTTTGGCGAAAATAACCATGAGAAAGGTGTAGGGGAGAATGAGGATACTTGATCCATGGGGATACTTGATTCCTTAGCTATATCTCGAAACTGGAATGTCTTACAAAGATCAAATGTTCTAGAAAAATGTGCCAAAATGATCAAAATAACAATGCTTGTAGTTTAAAAAATTTTAACAAAATAATTGTTTGAGTAATTGAACTTTGTTTGAAAAATTTCACAAAATGTAACTTGAATATCTTTTTTCGTCACTTTAAAATGTTCCTTACATGGGAAAATTATGAAAAAAATATTTGTTCCAATGTATCAATCGTTCGAGCGTAAAATGAACATCATAATGCCATATTATCAAAGCAATGGAAAACTCTCAACTTTTTTCAGAAAAAGTTTTCTAAAATGTTGATTATGGGTACAATTGATCCCCTAGAGTTGGGTACAATTGATCCCCCTTCCAAACGGCATATTCTTCTTCTGAATTGATCGGTATGATTGCTGATTACGAAATTACTAATATTTATCCAAAAACTAATATTTATCAAACAATTGTCTGAAGAAAAGAGCAAAAATAATTAATTTTCTCTTAGTTATAGAAAATTGCGCCTTTAAGTATGCAATTTTATTAGCGTTGAGACAAAGTGATAGAATTTTCTTCTTATGTCTGCTATAAATTGTGAAATGAGAGCAAACATGACCAAAATAGTCAATTAACATTCTATCTTGGGGGGGCTTCCTGAATAAAAGATCAAGTCTCCTTCAAAAGGGGATCAAGTCTCCCCTAACTTCAGAAAAATCGCAATTTTTTTACTCCCACGAAAATGCTTCTACTTCATCAACAGGTTCAAGTATCGTTCTTATTTTTGGAGCATAGAAACTTGAAGTTACAAGCTGTCAGAAAATGTCAAAGACGACGAGTTGCTAAATTTTTCCAAAAAGATATGATGAAAATAAGAAAAGGGGATCAAGTATCCCCACTCTCCCCTATTGTTATGCCGCATGACCATGAACAAAAATAGGGATTTCCCCTACATTCGGAAGCTTCAAAATATGAAGTTCATGTTGATAGCTTCACCATGAAGTCACAAACCGACGCCATCTATACTGATCTGTCTGCTGCTTTCGATAAAGTAAATCACGATATTGCTATTGCTAAACTCGAACGCTTAGGATTCTGTGGTTCCCTACTGGACCCCTCTGTGCAAACTGGAAATTACTTTTCAAGACAATTCTCTGCTTGTTCAGGTGTGCCCCAGGGAAGCCACTTGGGACCGATAATTTTTGTCATCTATTTTAACGATGTTCTCACTCTATTGGACGGCCCAAAACTTGCGTATGCGGACGACCTCAAACTTTTCCACACCATCAATGGCCAAGACGATATCGATCTCTTGCAAAGGCAGTTCAACACCTTCGCTCACTGGTGTGACACCAACTGCTTGCCTCTGAACCACAGTAAATGTGCGGTCATTTCTTTTTCTCGCAAGCGGAACCCTTTTCACGCAGAGTACACTCTTGGGAACGAAATCATCGTCCGGGTGGACCACATCAACGATCTGGGCGTCTAGGGACCACCGGCTGGAGTTTAAGACTCATACGAATTACATCGTCGATAAAGCGTCTAGAAGTCTTGGCTTCTTATTTCGCGTAACAAAGGAGTTTAAAGATGTGTACTGCCTAAAAAGTTTGTATTGCAGCATAGTTCGCTCAACGCTTGAATATGCATCTGCAGTTTGGTGCCCATTTTTCCAGAACGGAGCTGAACGAATAGAGGCTATCCAGCGGCGTTTCATACGTTATGCCCTGCGACACTTGAACTGGTTAGATCCGTTTCGTTTACCCAGTTACGAAAACCGTTGCCGCCTAATTGATTTAGACACGCTTCAAATTCATCGTAACGCTGCACGTGCTCTAGTCGTAGCGGATCTCCTTGCGTCGAGGATTGACGCTCCCATGCTGCTGGAGGCTATTCCTCTCAGTGTGCGACCCCGAGGATTAAGGAACCAAAATCTACAGCTCTATGTTCCCATCCGGCTGAATAACTACGGAGCCAACAGCGCTCTTATTGGGATTTTGAGAACTTTCAACCGCTTCGCCGAGTACTTCGACTTCGACGCCTCAAGGACTACTCACCGAAGAAAAATTTTAATGGTTTCGAGAACTTTGTAGATTTAACTAGTTTTTAACTCATTATTTTATTAAGTTATCATTAGGATCAACATGTGGTCCGTTGATGTTTTTACACAAATAAACAAATAACAGTTTCCACTTTTTCATAGTAAAACCATGAAAATCTGTTCATTTCTATTGTTTAAAATAAGATGGAAATCATAGTGAACTGATGGTATAAAAGTGTGATTTTTACCGTACAATTTCATGGTTTAACAATGAATTATCCCTATTTTGATGTTTTATTCTTAATAAAAAAAATTTAAATATTGTGACACGAGATTTTACGGTCTATTGAAAATCGTTTCCAATTAGTTTGTTTTTTATTATTTGATTTAACAAAAACCCTCCGGCAGTTCCCGATATCGTCCTTTGAAATCATTGGATGTAAAACGCCCCAGTGTAGGCAAGTGATGATCCAAAAAATTGGATCGAAACGACTTAAAAACAACGCAATATTCACAGCGAGAATTAATTAATCCTGTTAATAAATAAATTCGAAAAGAAGTGAAAATTTTTTTTTCCAAAATTATCTACACATGAAAACAAGTGGGTTTTAAACATTTTTCAATGAAAAAATAAATTATTTTGAAATTTTTTACCTTATTTTCAACTGTGTTTTTACCAAATTTCTCTGCTGTTGTTGGTGACAAATTACGTGAACCGATTCGATTTTTAGTGCACATTTTTTACTCGAACCCGATCGATAGTTTCAATCATTATGCACTCTTATGATAATTTGGAACTAAGCAAAGAAGAAGATCGATGTATCAATCTCCAAAAGTAAACACGTGGTTTTATTTACATCTTACAGAATAGCACCTTGAGAGGAGGACTTGTCCAAAAATCGATGAGGGCATTTTGATCGAATGTTAAAATTTTACCAAATCTTCAGTTTTACATAAAACAACAATTCACCTCAGTATATCATCAATTGATAATTTGAATATATACTTTGAACAACAAATTAAATCAATGGTAAGGATGTTTTAAGCAATCACCTTGACGTCAAAGTTTTTTTCATTTGCTCACTTTTTACAACTTAAGTGTTACGGATTTTTTGTTATCGCCGCGATAAATTGTTAATTTATTATTCGACTTTTTTCGGCGAGTTTGCGAATGATTTAAAACCTTTTTTATCAGTTGCCCATACGTTTCGCTCTTCTTCAGTGGTCACTAAAAATATATTTTTTAAAATTGTTAGTTAAGTTAAAAATTTATCGTTTAAAATATATTTTTAGTGTCCACTGAAGAAGAGCGAATGCCATAGTAGCTCGAAACGTATGGACAACTGGTCAAAACTGGACAAAAAGGTTTTAAATCATTAGAAAACTCGCCGAAAAAAAAGTCGATTAATAAATTCACAACTTAAGTGATGAATAGCCACCATAATTTAATTGTTATTCGCGTTTAATTGAATATCTGGTAATGATTCTTAATAAAATTACAAAGTATTGATTTTAAGAACCCATTTGTGAAAGATGAATTCAAAATCTATCAAAATATAGTCGCTGGCGTTTTACCCCGAAAGGGTACCTTGGACAGAAGAACCCTACCTATAACATAAGTCTTTTACTGAAGAAAACTTGAAGTAATATATAACAAAGCCATTCGAACAGCTTTTGGAGCCTTGTGCTCTAGTCCAATTAGAAGTATAATAGCTGAATCAGGCTTTTCACTTTCAGGAATACGCAACACTGAGCAACTCGGCAAAGTTTCATTACAAGATTCCAAAATGTTGAAAATGAGAATGTAAATTGAACAATGAGTTTGCGTTTTTTTACGGTTAAAATCAAGAATTAGAACATCAAGTAAATTGGGCTTCCCTAACGTAAATTTTTAATTCAAATTCTCGTTCAAATGAAGTTTATTATTTAATAGTTATAAGCTGTTTCCAATCAGTTATCAAACCCTAAAAATGTTATTTCAGTTGTTTAGAAAAAGTTAGATTTTTTTCCGGTGATTCCAGGATAGCGGCCAAAGATCCGATGTGACCCTCAAATGAAAAGGGTTCGAAAAGGTTTATTTTTCACAATTTCAAGAAATATTAAATAATTTTGCTACAATACAATCCCGTACAGAAGATACGGGAATGTTTTTACGTTCAGAGCAGAATTCTGTAGGGTAAGTTTCGTCAATTTAAAAAAAAACAGAAATTTCCTTAAAACACTTATTTTTTGCGAAAACTTTAACCGCTTATCAAAAACTCGAATAGCTAAGCTGAACCAACCAAATGCACATTCCGCACATCAACGTGGCGCAGGGATTCCAGCTGTTTTTTTTTTTTTCAAAATCAGGACAACATGGAGAAAAAAAATTGATTTTTTAAAACACCACAAATTCTGCTTAGGTTGCATAAATAAAGGCGAAATACAAATACTGTGGGCGCCTTTATTTATGGTCTGAGGTGAGCAGAATTTTTGCTGGCCTGCAGCTTCCATATGAACTGCAGGCCAGCAAAAATTCTGCATCATTTCAATATCATCTGAACCGAATATTATTATCGGTTTAATTATTTTACTACAGATTTGATTTATATTCGGATAGTTAAATTCTATAGATTCAATAACAGTGTACATATTACTTTGAAAATCAGGAGAATTTAGTATATTTAAAGATTTTTTCAAAATCAGGACAAATCAGGACAACTTCAAAAATTAAATCCTGATTTATCAGGACACCTGGCACCTCTGACTAAGTTGTAAGGTGGTTTTGACAAAAGTCAGGACACTACAATGAAAAAATTAGGATTTTTGAGGACACCACTAATTTGATGGAAATAACATGCAGTTCTGCTAACATTGCATAAATAAAGGCGTAATACAGGCACTGAAGACGACCAGATCCTTAGTAAGCCTACACTTTATATCGAAAAATACCACTTAAATGTCATCTGAACCAATGATTATCATCGTTAAAACTATTTTAAGACTGATTTGATTGATGTCCTCATCAATTAACTATAAAATTCAGTTATTATTTTTATGAAAAATTAGGACAAATCAGGACATTTTATAGACAATTTAAAAAAAACAGGACAATTCAAGCGTTTTTGAAAAATTAGGTCCGTGTCTCAAAAATCAGGACAAATCCGGAACACCTAGCACCTCTGACCTGGTAAGACAATGAAGTAACTTGAATGAGAAAAAAAATCATTAATATGTTCAAAAGTACGGGAAGGATTAATCTGTTTCCTGCAAAGTTGCATTAAAATAGTTCATTCATCAGAAATCTATATTTGAATCAAGATGAAATGGAATTCTATATAATGACTGAATTAAAAAGTGATAGGCATGATATGACCTATGATAAATGCTGGGAATTCAGGAAACCAAAATCTTTCAGAATAAGTATTCAAACAAAGAAATTAAAAAGCGGTTCTCTTTGTATTGCCAGTTAATTAACGATGAAACTTATTAAACTGATGAAAAATGCAGTTTGCTCATAAATTTTTACCGGTAGAAATGACATAAATATTTATACTAGAATCACTACCAATCCATGCACTAATCGGCGAGTTAAGTAAGTCAAAACAGTGATTATTTTGAATTACAAAAAATTAGATAATTCATGCTTCCCTGTCGGGGAGTTTGTTCGGCATTTTACACAGCCACATTCAAATTGTGGGATCAACTATGTGGTCACAGAGCACACACACACATACTAAACAGAGAACTTGCAATCGTTAATTGAATCCCATATGCAGTTGTTGTGCAGCGAGTTGCACACACCTTGCACATAATTAAAACGTAATAAATTGCACTAATTTGCGTAAAGACGGAATCCCTGAATTGGGAAGCGGCGCGGCGGGCGGTTCATTCGTAAATATTTGATTTTCATTTCACGCGTTTTTCATCCCCACTCGACTGGTGTTCTTCTACTTGTTAACGAGAATAGACGATATGTGTTTGTGTTTGGTTTACCACCCTCCTCCCCGCTTTTGCTGATATTGGTCAACATATGGGTGAACTAGTTTCGGTATCGGTAGGAGAGAGGAAAAAAAAAATAACTAAAGCCAATCTTAGCGGCAGCAAGTTCTGTGAAGAACGATATTGGATGAAATTTATTGGTATTTGATGGATTGCTCTTTTTTTTGGTGTTGATGGAACACATCCGGTTTGGTTAATTGCCGATATATGTTTGTTTGATTCTTTTCTGGAACAGTTTGCGGTGTTCCGAGGGGTTGTATTTATGCCAAAAGTTTATTGGGCACATTTTTGACAAAATATTCAAAAAGCTAAAAAAAATTGAAGGTAACTTAATAAAATGAACATCGTTCATTTGATTTTTTTTTCGATAAAATTAAAAGGATTGAACATTTAAAGCACCGTGACCAAACTTGTGTACAAACACAAGTGCCATCAAACGATCTTTATCGAATGATTGAGTGTGGCGCAGTGGAAAATTCTTTCAGGAGCAAGCGGGAAAATAAACGGCAGAGGGATTTTCGGTTTCGGTTGGTTTCTTTGCTTCAACCTATGTATGTATGTACGTAAACGTATGTTTTCACATACGCCTTGTGCTTCGCTTTGACCGTTTCGTGTTCATCGATTTTGATGAGCCAAAGTTTGACCAATCAATGTGTTTGCCCGTGGTCAATATTGAAGTAGTGCAAATAACTTGACATGATAAACTCATTTTACGAGTAACCAATCATCTCAAGTCATTAAATCTGGTTTATTTCAGCGGAGAATTAAATGAGCCAATCGATCAGGATCCCGTTGCTGGAAGGAAGGGGAGTGCATACTAAAAATAAAACACCCATGGTACTCTCTGGAGCCACCTTTGAATCATGAATGACTCGTTGAGCTCGTTATTTTATCAAAGAAACCTTAAATGGATCCGTTTTATCCGTACCAAAAAAAATCTTCTGTTACTCTCTGGAGCCACTTTTGAACAATAAAAGATTCAGTTCAACCATATTTTACCATGCTTGTACTCAAAATTTCAACAAACAGTAGTGGATTTTGTTCAAATATACTTTTAATTTCGACAATTGAACCGACTCAACTTGAAAGCTCCATTACGAAGAGAAAGGTAAATTAGTTATTCATTCGATTTCGAAAAATAAAATAATCCCAGGAAGAGCTGAACTCTTTCTCCAAATTTAATTAACAAACACGAGAACGAAAAAAAACCGGAATTAATCTTTTACCTCACAATTCCACGAACTTCGTGAACCTTTTTCGAGGGGGGGTTTCCATTCCGCACTCCCTTTTTCGGTCCCCGGGTCGGTCGTTGCCATCGAACCGGAACCGGCTTTTATTTGATAAACTAACAAATCGTTCCGGTTGATAGCGTCCTCGGTGTGTTGTTTTCCCGAACCTACACATGCATATCAACCTACCGACCGACCTACCTACCAATAATCACAGGGCCGCATGGGTCCATGGCAGAAAGGTGAAATGAAAACGGTTGATTCGGGGAAACTTTCATTCCAACCCAAGCCCCGGCAACAGACTGTTTGTTTCGTGCGATTAAATTTGCGAAACAACAAAAAAATATTCAATTAATTTCACGGGAAGGAATTTTCCACACACACAATCGAATGGATGAGTCTTCATCGGGAGAACTTTTTAAAGATTCGATCCGCGTAAAGTAAAGAGGTATGGTTGCTGGAATTTCAATTGCATAGATAGATTTTTTTATGTGGCATTTCATGTGGCTGTTTTCAATGCATCTTCTTTCAGAAGTCTCGTTCATGCTTCTAATTATATTAACATGAAAATATTAAAATGATCAAAAACACAAACATGGTTGGGCCTACCGTGGTGCAGAGAATGCAGAGACATCTAGAACACAGCTGGAACAGAAGAAACGGGAACCACCAGTACCATACGTTTCAAATGGGCAGTATCGTTGGAAGCATGTGAAGAAACCAATAGGACCATTCTTCAGCGACTGGAAATGATTTACATCGTACACAGAATTCACAAAACCTAAGAGTAAAAGCATTTTGAAGTATAGGATAGAATGAATTACCTGATTTTTAAATTCTAAGTTTTATTTTTTATTCGCTAAACTGTTTTGCATTTCAGTGTACAACCTTTTCTGGTTATCGACCAAGGATATTGAAAGCGCCTTTACTCGCTCTTGGAAAAAAATAAAGATAAACGGGAAAGATTAGTAGAACATGAAATTTTTCGATGCTTGCTTTGAGATTAAAAGGTTTTTCCAAAAATTTCATCCTTATAATGGAAATTAACCCATTATATTACTTTGAATGTTTTCAAATTCAAATCATCAGGTTTTCAATTGTTATCGTAAAGGTATTTTATTTAGATTTTTTTTTCAAAACAACATAATAATCTGTAATGTATGCGTGTAAGGTGTGAATTGAATATATATTTTTTTACTATAAGGAGAACTGTAAGATATAGTTTGACAAAATTAAGTTTGAATAATTATATTATTCAAAATGGTAGTCTCAACTGATTGAAAAGCAAAAACCATCAAAACCAAATTTTCCAGCGAATACCAACGAGGACAACTAATGTTAGCGATTTCCGTTTAAAGATGTTCATATTTATTTATTCACTAGTTGACCCGGTGTGCTTTGCTACACCTTCAAAAAAATTATGAAATTTTGGAAAATTATTAAAATTTTCATTTTTTTTTTAAACATCACTTTAAAATGAATTTCAACATCATTCAGATACAACCTCTTTAAAATAAATGCTGCAATTTGAGTTTGTTAAACAATGAATATTTCTAATTTTCTGGAATGATTTTTTTTTCATTTTCAAAACCTGAAATATAATTAAGAATCATCATGGTGTTAAATTCTCGGAAAAATAGCCTACTTACTTACTTACTTAATGATCCCGCGCCGATCCACCGGTGCATAGGGCCGTGGTAAAAGACCTCCACTGTTGACGATCCGGAGCCAGCATCTTCACCTGGTCCCAGTCAAGATTCTCGTCGACAGTTCGGATTTCAGCGGCTAGGCTTCGCCGCCACGAGTTTCTGGGCCTGCCTCTTCTTCGATGACCTTCTGGATTCCAGTCAAGCGCCTCTCTGCAAATCTCGTTTTCATCTTTTCGCAGCGTGTGCCCAATCCATCTCCACTTACGTTCCCGAATCTCGATTTCTAGCGCCCTTTGATGACACCGGCGATGTAGTTCCTCATTCGAGATCCAGTTGCCAGGCCACCAAGCGCGGATGATGTTCCGCAGGCAGCGGTTTACAAATACTTGCAGTTTTCGCGTCGTCACCGCATATGTGCACCAAGTTTCGCACCCGTACAGCAATACGGATTTGAAGTTTGAGTTGAAGATTCGGATTTTTGTTCGTAGAGAGATCTGGCGTGACCGCCAGATGTTTCGGAGACTCGCAAACGCAAATCGGGCCTTTCTGATCCGGGTTTCGATGTCTTTCCTGGTACCACCACCAGGCGTTATCTGGCTACCAAGATACTGGAAGCACTCCACTTTCTCAACTTGTTGCCCAGCTACCATGAAACTGGAGGGATTTCCTGTGTTGATCTCCATCGACTTGGTCTTTCCGACATTGACTTTGAGACCTGCTGCCTTGGAACTTTCGGTGAGGTCGTCGAGTTTGCTCTGCATGTCCGGTTGTGTTTGGGCGAGCAAAACAATATCGTCAGCCAGGTCAAGGTCGTTCAGTTGCTCCATTGTTAAAGGATTCCACGGCAATCCTCGGTTCGGTGCACAGTCGATCGATCCAGTCAGAATCTCATCCATTACGATGAGGAAAAGTAGCGGTGATAAGATACATCCTTGTCTCACTCCAGCAGTTACCGGGATTGGTTCGGACAAGACACCATCGTGCAAGACCTTGCACGAAAATGCCTCGTACTGTGCTTCGATGAGATGGACTAGTTTCTCTGGGACCCCTCGTCGCCTTAGAGCCGCCCAGATGTTTTCATGATTAAGTGGTCGAATGCTTTTTCGAAATCAACGAACACCAGCAGAAGAGAGTCCTGGAATTCGTTGATTTGTTCCAGTATGATTCGTAGCGTTGTGATGTGGTCCACACATGATCGTCCGGATCGGAATCCAGTTTGTTGCCGTCGGAGTGTAGCGTCGATTTTCTCCTGGATCCTGTTCAGGATCACTTTGCAGAGTACTTTGAGGGTTGTATAGATCAACGTTATGCCTCGCCAGTTACCGCACTCTGTCAGGTCTCCTTTCTTCGGGACCTTTACGAGGATACCCTGCATCCAGTCGGCCGGGAATGTTGCAGTGTCCCAGATGTCAGCGAAAAGACGGTGCAACATTTGTGCTGACAGGGCAGGGTCGGCTTTCAGCATTTCAGCAGGGATGCAATCGATCCCAGGTGCTTTGTTGGATTTCATGTTTTTGATTGCCGCTTCTATTTCAGCCAGCGAGGGCGCTTCCGAGGGATACCCAAGTGACCTTATGTGCTGGTCGATGGGGGAAGAGCGATCCACCGATCACCATGTTGTTATTGCCACAAAATTCTACAAACAGCTCTCCGTTTTCGCTCATCTGTCCTAGGCCATGGCGCCCCATGATGCGCTCAAGGTCTTGATTGTCGGAGCCAATCTTTGCATTGAAGTCGCCCAAATGGATTTGAATGTCACCCTTCGGAATTCTCTCTACAACGCTGTTCAGTTGACTGTAAAACTGCTCTTTCTCCTGCAAATCGGCAACGTCAGTTGGCGCATAACACTGGACCATTGTAAGGTTTCTAACCCGTGTTCTGAATCTGGCTACGATTATTCTTTCGTTTATCGGTTCCCATCTAATGAGGGCCGCGTAGGCCTGCGGGCTTAACAGGAAACCAACTCCTCGTTCCCGAGTAGCATGTTCTCCTCGTATGCCAGAGTAAAGCAGGATTTGCCCGGATTGTGTCTTGTGTTCTCCAGTATTAGGTCAACGGACTTCGCTCAGTCCCAGAATTTCAAGCTTGAGGCGGCTAGCCTCTCTAGCAAGTTGTTCCAGTTTGCCTTGTTGGGCAAGGGTTAAAACATTCCAAGTTCCAATTCGTGTCCGTGTTTTCATGCTAAAAGTCGTCGCCAAAGTTCCAGTCGACTCTCGTAAATCAAAAATACTCGAATGTATAAAACATTAGAGATTTTCATGACAAATCAACCAGAAATCATCCTTTAGTCATCAAATAAGTATCATGGGACGAACTCACCAAATAATCTCTGGGACCTGATGGTTGATGATGGTATCCACATTTTCTTAGCTCTGGGCCGGTTTCAGCTCAGTAGCAAATAAGGGAGACGTTGCGTGATTTATTCATTACGCCGAAGGAAGCTGCAGCTCCGATCACTCGATCACTCTTAACGATTAGTGACACTTCCAGTTTTTTAATTGTATTAATTTTTTTATGAATTTTACCACTTGAATATTTAAATCCTTATTTCGAACGACGGAGAGAAAATACTACGCGTCCGTGGCCAGCAAATCATGGCCTACTTCCCTCGGATGTCGCTCACTTAGTATGTGCCTGACTTAATTCAAATTCACAGTTATTTTCTCGCAGGATAGAAAAATTGTAATGTTGTGTGAGAAACCATAGGTTTCCGGTAATTTGTAAGTGATTTAAATAGTTATTATTTTATTATAAAAAAGGAATGTTTTTAGATCATCAGCCACAATCTACGAAACATTTAGCTTCTGTTTCTGACATGTCGTCAACAACAAATATCTCATCCATCTGAAATTAAAGGGTGATACTGTCAAAATTTGGACAATATCAACTTGACGTATTTCTTTCAATTTTGCATTTAAAAAACCTGAACACCCCTAATTTTGAAGGTGTGTGTGTAGAATGTTGCTCCTATTTTGATTTTGGAATTCACTCTTCAGTTGTCAAAATGCCGTCCAAGGAAAAAGAGCAGCGTATCAAAATTTTGCTCGCGCATCGCGAAAATCCGAGCACGCAAAGCTGGCAAAATCGCTAAAAGTTGCCAAATCAACCGCTTCAAATGTAATTAAAGTGTTTGGGGAACGTTTGTCGACAGCCAGGAAGTTTGGATCGGGGGAAAATCGAAAACCGGAAGCCGCTGAGACGACAAAGAGAGTTGCCGGTAGTTTCAAGCGAAACTCTAACATCTGCATCGTCTACAATCGTGCATCGAGCCAAAAATCGAGCCGGACTATCGACTTTTAAGGAGGTAATGACTCCAAATCGCGATTGTAAACAAAATACGACGGCCAAAGCGCGATCCCGGAGGCTGTACACGACAATGCTGACGAAGTTTGACTGAAGTTGGACGACGAGCAGCTTCCGGGACAGGAGTTTTATACGGCAAAAGGAAGGGGAAAGGTAGCAGATATTTTTAAGCACATGAAACTGTCAAAGTTCGCGAAGAAATATCCGGTTTGGGAAGCCATCTGTACCTGTGGCTTAAAAAGCACCATTTTCGTAGCTTCCGGGACTGTTTGAATAAACGTCTGCTGCCTTTCCTGAAGAAACACGGTTGTTCCGTACAGTTTTGGCCGGACTTGGCATCTTGCCATTACGGTAACGGCGCCAACAACGTGCAGGTGGTTTCCAAGGACAAGAACCCTCCCAACACGCCAGAGCTCCGCCCAATTGAGAAATACTGGGCTATTATCAAGCGGAACCTAAAGAAGACCAAAAAAGGGCTAAGGACGAGCAGCAGTTCAAGGCAAACTGGCTTTCTGCGGCGAAGAAGGTGGACAAGGTGGCTTTACAAAATCTGATGGCAGGGGTTAAGCGTAAGGCTCGGCAATTCGGATTTGGAAAAGCGGAAGCCTAACTGAATATTTTTCCTGAGTTTTATACTAATTAAACTTGAAAATGATATTTAATTTGATTTTTTAAATAAACGATTTCACCGATTTACACGCGTTTTCCCTTGACCGAATTTTCACCCTTTACTGTAGAAAAACATTGTGTCTTGATACAAATGACGCAAAATCGTAGTTTTTTAAAACAAAAAAAACAGTTGATGAACGACACCTATTTTTAAATCTTCTAACTTTTTTGTAAATTTTCAATCATGATTTGGAATGTTTATTAAACTATGCCATGCTATGAAGATAAGAACACAAGCTTTGCCAAATTTTGTAATTTTTTATTATTACATAAATACTGGTTTGATCACCCACATGTTATGAGTCCTAATTTATGATCAAATATGTAACATTGCACATTTTTTCAATTTTCACTAATAGAGTTCAAAGTATACAGCTTAACTGAAATCGCTATGATTTTTTCAGTGTGCGTCAAACCGCTTTGAAATGTAGTACAATGTATTACATTGAATTATTACGAGATAAAAGTTTTTTTGGGTTCTGCGTTGTTTCCTAATGAAAAATTATTAAGAAACCATTTTACGACCGCCACGTGAGGAGGAGGATGGTATTTATTGGTTTTAGAATGTAGATTATTAGAAAATATATCTGCTTATATAGGGTAACGGACCTATTTTGGACCGCTTTGGGAAGTGGCTATGCTATTTTCTGAAATAAAAAAGTACATGTTACAATTTTTGACTGCTTTATCCGTTCATTACGAAGATCAAGGCTTTTTCTATCGAAACATATCGTCGTTTGTTGCGATGTGACAAGATTTAAGCCCAAAAACTCGTTTCTTTGATCATCACTCTGGTCGGTATTTTGGACCACCAGGTTTCTATTTTGGACCACCATCTGGACCTATTTTGGACCACCCTTAATCTGAATCAGTTTTTTTCGTAATTTTGCTATATTTACGACAGCGATTGATGCGCAACTATAACAATAATTCAGTTAATCTTTCCCTTTCTTATTCTTGTAGTCAAGTTTTGTTTGTTCACGTTAATTCAATCCTGAACTAACTTTCTTAATTTTTTCTCCAGCCTCTATTTAGCTACACTTGTTTGTTGAATAATTCTACTACAACCATCTGTTTTTTTCAACAACTTTTTATGCTGTTGAATCGAATCGAAACAGCAGTTTTCGATAAGAATAGTACTAAAACAGAAAAATTACCCAGTTATATAGTGTGTTTCAAATATATTGAAAATTCCGACAGCACACTGCAATGTCGACGAAATTTGTTCTGCAGTGTTTAATACTGACCAGTTGACTTATTTTTAGGATCAATTTTTAGAACGCAAATCTCCTTCAGACGACCCATTGATAAGTTTGACATCATCAACTCCGCAACATCAATTGATGCATTTGGACTTCCAAAACCTCAGTGGATTTGATTTGGCTTCAGTTCTGTAGAATACATAGATTTAAAAAAATTTACGAGAATTATGTGATCTTTTGAACCATCTAAAAGCCAGGTTGTTTTTTGCGTTAAAATTCACAAAAATTCAGTTTTGAAACAACTTTTGCCCTACGAAAAAAATTAACGTTGGAGTAAATTCTTCAAATCGTTTTTTTTAAATGAAATTGCATAATCTCAGGGGCTGTAAAACTAGATTTTTAATACTTTTTCACGTGTAATTTTTACACATTTCAACAATTTTTTTTCTAAGTTTTGAATCATGTTAAGACTATTTCATAGCTATGGTTGAGTATATTATGTGTTTAAAATTGTTCTTCTATGAACCGAGATATTTAAACTGTTACGTATATTAAAATCTGTTACTTATTTGCGATTTGTTGTCGTTTTTTTTCTCAACCCCTACTTTAGACGGGGTTTATATTTTGTCTCTTCTACCTAACCAAGTAGAGAAGCTGCATTACTGTAGGTTCACTATAACCATTTTTTTTTCTCGAAAATCAATCCTTTATGGTTGAAACTTTTTGAACAATCTGTCAATAATTTTTCATGAAGCATGAAAAATAATGAATCAATAAAAAAATGTGCATTTTTTTGGCTTCTTTAATCTGTAGCTTTTGACAACTGCTTATCAAACAGTTGCCATTAATATAGATTGTATTAATATAGATTGTAGGAATAACGTAGTTTGAAACATAATGCACAAAAAGTAAGTTAAATCAATGATTGGCTTGGTTTTATGCCGATTGAAGTGAATCCCATCTAAATGCGGGATTGGGCTTCAGCGAGTTGATTAAATAAAATAATATCAAAATTTCAAATTTTATGTATATCAAACGATTGAAATAGTGTGTATTATACTTTTCATATCGCCGTACAAAGTTTTATTACGTTCATGAACATTTAACAGCAAGTTTAATACTCAGGTTATGTTGGGTGGTCCAAAACAAGTCCCTAAGGAATTAGGTAGGACCTATTTTCGACATGGGTCAAATTGCTATCAAAACAAGTTTTTTTTGGTTCTTCGGGCTTGCAAACTGGTTTCCAAGTGTTTTATCATAGCTGTGAACATGTTTGTAGTTATTAAGTTCATCACAGCTTTGCAGAAAATCTCTTGAATGTTGACTCCAATAATGACACGTCCTCCTGAAATGTGCTTGATTTGGCCCAACTGTTAAAAATCAAAACTTTATTTTCAATTTTCTATGCCTTATCAGCTTATTTAAATGGAATCTTAGATATGATTAGAATCATAAGAAGTGACTTTAACTATATTTGATCAAAATATTCATGGTTTACATGATTTCTGAGAGAAAAATTGGGAAAAAGCTGCAAGGTGGTCCAAAATAGGTACCCGGTCCAAAATAAGTCCGTTACCCTATATGGCAAAATGTTAGCCTGAAATATTTTTTTTGAAAAATCGGATGGACCTAAATTACTTCTAAGACATTTTTAACAAAATAAAAACAGTAAAATTATTTAATTTGATTATTACGTGAAATACGATTTCAAATATTTTTTTTCGCATTTGTCACGCCACGTGTTTTCAGCAGAACTCAAAGCGAAACTCAACTCCTGAAATCCAACTTTTGAGCACCCGATTATGCAAACATGAAGCCATCGGAATTGTTCTTTCACATTTTCTCTGCCTCTTATCAGATTAAAAGGATTTGCCGAAAGATTGATGAAACAATATCGTTCTCGTAAAACGTGAAGGAAGCAGTGTAACAAATCGTCGTCGTTCGCTTAGCCAGAACGATTCACTCGCTGTCTGTTTTTTCAGATTTTTCGACGCGTAACTCTTTCGGTTTCGGTCGACACTTCTTGCTTGTTCGGGTGCACGGAAAATTTCCAAGAATCCCGTTGGCTCGTTGGCCTTTCGAGGAGCTTTCTTGCTGCCTTCCCGACAACAGCGCGCAGTCATCGGAAAAGTCAGAAAAGTTATAATTAAATATCTGCCTAGCGCACAATCAAAAGCCGAAAAGTTTACGGTAATTAACTGGAATGAAGGGAAATTTTGCCGCTTCTTGGGCTTGATGACCGAGATGAGTGCTTTCAAAGTGTGAATTTGTGGAGTAAGGCAAAAAAAAAATCCAAAGTATGGAAGCAAAATTTTGATGTTGCGTGTGGCTATGTTTATTATTATTTTTTCTGCCAGTGCTGTGGGTTTCGAATCCTTTCAAAACACCCTCTGACTAAGGCAGGAAGATTCTAAACGAGTTATTACGAGCGTTGAGTGAACTGTAAACGTTAGCTGGCTGGATGTCTGGCTTCAGGTATTCAGATTGAGCGTTCGGCGAGCAATTTTGCAATGAACCTCCTGTGTGGGAGAAGAACTTTCCGGTAGGTACCTTCCTAGATGATGTGCTGCTGAACAAGCCGCAAACCGAATTGGCAAACGTGTACACACGGCAATCATACAGCGTAACATATGTTGAATGTTCGAAAGCACACACATATGCGACCACATATTTCACTCAATCCGAGCCTCAGTCATGAATCGCAAATAATGATTTTTTTTTTAAACGTGAAACATGAAGGAAGGCATAAATAACACAAGAAAAACACACCTTCGTCCTTCGATTCTGCCAAACACGTTCTGCTTCCAATAAACAAATATGAACCAGGAAACACATCATCGTTCTTCCTACCAGAGATGACTTTTTTTGTTGCCGAATTAAATTTAAAGTCGATATTTGAACTTTCAAATATAGATATCAACCTGATTTCAGAAAAGCCTGAAATTGAAACTTACTTCGAATACAATTTTGACAATTTTGAAAATTTTGACAATTTTAACAATTTTGACAATTTTGACAATTTTGACAATTTTGACAATTTTGACAATTTTGACAATTTTGACAATTTTGACAATTTTGACAATTTTGACAATTTTGACAATTTTGACAATTTTGACAATTTTGACAATTTTGACAATTTTGACAATTTTGACAATTTTGACAATTTTGACAATTTTGACAATTTTGACAATTTTGACAATTTTGACAATTTTGACAATTTTGACAATTTTGACAATTTTGACAATTTTGACAATTTTGACAATTTTGACAATTTTGACAATTTTGACAATTTTGACAATTTTGACAATTTTGACAATTTTGACAATTTTGACAATTTTGACAATTTTGACAATTTTGACAATTTTGACAATTTTGACAATTTTGACAATTTTGACAATTTTGACAATTTTGACAATTTTGACAATTTTGACAATTTTGACACACTTTAAGTAATACTGATTCTTGATTAAAAACTTTATTTGATCATGCTGGCTTATCACTGTTACGCCCTTCTTTACCGAATTTTCCATTCATTGATAATTTGCAGAGGCTTAAGAAGTTTTCATTGCAATAGAGAAAGTTAAAATAAACATCAATCTTTTATTATTAAAAATTTTGATTAAAAATAAACTAAAAAAGTAAAGCGTTTTAGATTTCAGTCGGACCACTAGCCAAAAAAATTTAATATTAGATTTTTAGGGTTATTTTTGAATAATTTATTTTTAATTGATTTCAACTTCTTTTCAAATTTTTTGAAGGCCTTTCACGACTTATGAAAGTCAGTGGTACTTCTATTTGAATGTCTTTAGCGATAACTAACGGTCAGACTTTTTTTTTATTTTGAAATCTTTGTCTTCTTAGCGGTCGACGTTGAATCGGTATCGAAATTTATTGATTTAAATTTTCTGTTCTGTGCATTTTTGAGAAGTTCTATGATCTATTTAAATTTTAAGTTCTGAATAAGATAATTGCATTGAGATGTTGGACAAAGTATGATATTTCCATAATTTCAATGCAAATTTTTTCAAAAAATACTTAATTCTAGATTTTTTCAAACAATTTCCAAGTATTTTCCTAAGTTTCTTAAAATGCCACAGCAGTAAAAAAATTTTGTGACATTGATACTGTGAAATGTCAATATCCATACTTGGAAAGACTCAATATATCAATGTTTGGCATAATTTTTCAAAATAAAAATATATCACTATTTAATGGTTTAATTTCTTGTCAATATTTGAGGGCAAACAAAACGAGCAAGTTTTCACCAAATTTTATGAAATAAATAAATCTTTGAACAATCACTTTGCAATTGTACTTAGATACGCTCATCTGTAGCTGTAAAGTTAACATCCTAAATTGCCCGGTTTATTCCCGGATATTCAGTCGGACCTGATAATCCAGTCGGACCTGAACGTACGAATTTTACGGAAACCTGCCCTCTGCCCGCATTTACTTACATCAGTCGTGAAATTTAGCAGAAATTCACATTAAATCATGATTGATTATGTTGTAGATTTGAGTGCAGAAAAGAGTTTTTAACCTTCCAAAGCCGTTCGCTAAATATTCGTTTCGGGGAAATTTGAGTTGTAGTTTGATTTCGTTCTCCTGGATGTAAATGTTAACCGATTTTGATGATATTATATTCATTGTGTAGGTAATTTATTTTTAATACTCAACATTTAAAAATAAAGTCGATATGTATTACTAGGTTATCAGAAACTGGTTCAGACAGTAAAAAGTCCGAAAAATCAATTTTATTTTTAAAATACTCATAACTTCTGACAGCTTTTCTGCATTTAACTGTTTCATTGATGTTTGAAATCGCCAAGAATCCATCTATCCGACAATGCATAGATATGTTAGGGTCCAATGAAAGTTTTGACCGCTATGACAGATCTTCCGGTAGAAAAAATCTTACTTTAAAAATACGACATCCAATTTTGGCTTTTCTTAGCTGTATTTCATTTCCCAATGAACCGATTTTAAAAATTCAAATTTTAGTTTTTTGTCGTTAATTTGATCATTATTTTCATAGAACATACTTGGTCTGTTAAAATTACCAGTTCATATATTGGAATGATGATAAAGATGTTTGAAATGTGCGCTTAGGGTCATATTAAGCCGAACAGCTTTGGAGGTTACAAATTACTTTCTTCAACATTGTTAAATTTTTGAAGAATTTTTGAGTATGGAAGAAAAATTTAAAATCCAATTGACTCAATTCAACTTTCTCTGATTTCTTTTAGAAGCACTTTAATTTAGCTCAAGTTTGCTCGGATATTGTTTTATTTTTGGATGGAAAAATATGAAATCAAATGCCTGATTTTTACTAGATTTTCAAAAAATCGACCAGATATGCCTGACCTGGATATGTATAGGTAAAATTTCGGAATGCCTATTTTATAGCCTTACGATTTTTTTACTTTTCGACCCGATTTCAAGGATTTGAATTTAAGAAAACTCAATGAATGCTTCAAATACTTGAAAAAAAGGTAAAAATCTGAAAGAATGTGGGACAAAAGCAAATACAACCAAGTGAAGTGCATGTTTGATGAAGTCTGCGACGTATCATTCTTTTTGGTTTTGTTTGGACTTGTATTTTATGATAATTCGCGATTCCAGGCAAATCTTTGAAATTTTGTAGTTAAGAGAAAATTAATACTTGTACCCAAACGTTTCATAATAAATCTTAACTTTAATATTAAGGACATGATTTCGTTACTGTTTGCTTAATAACTACAGCAGCACACAGATTCCGTTCCCTGGAGTGATATGCGGCCAACAACGTCCAATTCGTGCCTAAGGAGAAGAACCCGACCAACACCTCAGTACTCAGCCTGATCGAACAGTACTGAGCGAGCAGCAATTCAAGCTGAACTGTCCTTTAGCAGCTAAAAAGTTCGAAAAGTCGACTGTACAAAATCTAATGCAGCATGCGAAATGGAAAGCCCGAGCATTCGTTTTTGCGTCGCAAAAAAGCTTACCAGCTTTTTTTATTCCGACACAAAGAAAAAACGCGTATTTTTTAATCTAGAAAAAACATACTCTAAACGTTATTTTGTTCAAGCACTTTCTATTCGTTTCGGAATTACTCGGGATGAATAAACCTACTTGGTTTAAAAACCCTGAGAAAAAAGGATAAAAAAGTTTCATACTTTAATGCGTACAAAGGTCAATAACACAAGTTAAAATGTGCAAGTTCGCATGCTGTGATGCAAAAATAGCTCGATTTCTATCACATACGGCTGAAATAGAAACGGTGTTATAAAAAAAATCCAACGTCAAAAATCTTGAAAACATATTTGCATGGTAAAATTTTCAAAATGTGCTACAAATGTCGAAGTTTGTACCATTTTTTCCCTACACGAGTGAACTTGCTTAGGATTCCTTATATAAATGCTTTTTGGCTGGATGAACAAAATGTTTCTTGGTTTGCCTTTACTCCCGTTATCTGATTAAAATATTATGTTAGTCCAATTGTAATGAATGAGTGTGTAACAACGCGACAACATTATTTTAGTTAATGAGTTGTCTACATTCAACAAAGTCAAATAACAAACAAAACAAATTGTTCGTTAAGTATTGTGATAATTTTGCGTTTACATGTGTGGTGATTTAATTTACTTTTCGCAATGTTACTTTAACCTGTAACCAGCAACGTTTCAGTTTGAGCTGTCTTTTCTCGCTTTGCAAATTTTGCGGACTCGTTCGCGGTTTCGCTTTCTTTCGGAATCATCCGTGCCGCTCGCTGCCCAATACAATACAGCTTCGTCAGCCCTCAACTCCTTTTTCCGCTCTCTTCCAGCAACCATCCATTGCCACCATAAGGGGAGATTGCCGAAAACTTTACACCGACAACTGGCAGGCAACGCTTCGTTTTCGTTTGGGGGAAGCATGATTCCGCGCCATCCAAGCCGTGATTCGCTATTAATATTATTACTGTTACACCACCATTTTAGGAAATAGGCTTTCATGTCGTAAGCCAATAAAGCATATACAATGGGTATGTACATATATCTACAACATGGCTCGTGTGTTGTAGGTGGAGCTCTAGGCTTATGTTTTCTCTTTCCTAGTTATTTGCTCTGACTTGCTGGCATCATGCATAGGGTTGAGGTATGTCAAAGTTTCTATGCTTCTTCTTCAGGCCACAAATGGCAGATCCTGGCTTACCTTAAGTAGCGCAATGTTCCAACTTACTATGGCGGAAGCATGATTGCATATATGAATGTAGAAGGCAGGTACGGTACCTCAACCTATCGAATCGGGCCCAAAGATTTGTGTGGTTAGGTCTGTTCTTGCTTTGCTCGACTCGACTCGACGCGTTGGGTTAGGAAGTTCAGGAATGATGGCGGAATATTCATTCTTATTACCGTTACCGTTCGTCGTTTTCTGGCGGCCAATTCGAGGCGGGAGGTAATTTTCTACGTCGGATGGCTTTCGGCATACCTTAAACGCCCAGCTCAGCGTCAGAGTAGAGTGGTAATTTATTTAGTGGTGTATGGTTAAGTTATGTTTGCTTAGCGTAATCGACAAGGTTCGGAATGGCTTAATGGAAATGTGTTTTTCGATGATACTTCAGCAAGAATACATACTGGAGCCCAACAAAATGTTTTATATTTAACCATGATCTTTGAATTTTACTTGTACTTTTCGCTTTTCTTTCGTTCCCGTAAATTCTTTTTGAAAAACTCTTTCAAACAAGACAAACATCAATCAATAATGCATCATAGAATCGATTCTTCCGTAGGCGTAGGCGTAGGCTCAACTGTTAGCTTTCCATTTTCCCAGTAAACGCCACGTAGAACGTTATCTTCAATTCCCCACTATTCAGATGTATCCGCCTCAACACAATAAAAAGGTTCATCCGCAAGATTCACAATAGAAATCTACAGAATAAAAAACCCAAGATGAAAGCCATTAATACATTGGAAAAATCGCTTCCGAGGAGATCCCGAAACGCTTCAGTGACGCGAAGGACCGAATGTGTGTTGTTGGTTCGATGGTTTTTCGGAAGCAGCTTTCCGGAGGGGCTCTGTGTCCCAGATTAGTTGTCAGGTCTATTCTGGTTAGCGCAAAGTATGCCTTTAAGTAGGTTGAATATGATTTCTTGAAAAATACTTCTTAAAAACAGTTCCAACTTTCCAAAATTGTATTAACACAAATTGTCAAATCTATGAAAAATATCAAAATTGTGAAAATTGTCAAAATTGTAAAAATTGTAAAAATTGTAAAAATTGTAAAAATTGTAAAAATTGTAAAAATTGTAAAAATTGTAAAAATTGTAAAAATTGTAAAAATTGTAAAAATTGTAAAAATTGTAAAAATTGTAAAAATTGTAAAAATTGTAAAAATTGTAAAAATTGTCAAAATTGTCAAAATTTTCAAAATTGTCAAAATTGTCAAAATTGTCAAAATTGTCAAAATTGTCAAAATTGTCAAAATTGTCAAAATTGTCAAAATTGTCAAAATTGTCAAAATTGAAAAAATAGTCAAAATAGTCAAAATTGTCAAAATTGTCAAAATTGTCAAAATTGCCAAAAAATTTCAAAATTGTCAAAATTGTCAAAATTGTCAAAATTGTCAAAATTGTCAAAATTGTCAAAATTGTCAAAATTGTCAAAATTGTCAAAATTGTCAAAATTGTCAAAATTGTCAAAATTGTCAAAATTGTCAAAATTGTCAAAATTGTCAAAATTGTCAAAATTGTCAAAATTGTCAAAATTGTCAAAATTGTCAAAATTGTCAAAATTGTCAAAATTGTCAAAATTGTCAAAATTGTCAAAATTGTCAAAATTGTCAAAATTGTCAAAATTGTCAAAATTGTCAAAATTGTCAAAATTGTCAAAATTGTCAAAATTGTCAAAATTGTCAAAATTGTCAAAATTGTCAAAATTGTCAAAATTGTCAAAATTGTCAAAATTGTCAAAATTGTCAAAATTGTCAAAAGTGTCAAAATTGTCAAAATTGTCAAAATTGTCAAAATTGTCAAAATTGTCAAAATTGTCAAAATTGTCAAAATTGTCAAAATTGTCAATATTGTCAAAATTGTCAAAATTGAAAAAATAGTCAAAATAGTCAAAATTGTCAAAATTGTCAAAATTGTCAAAATTGCCAAAAATTTTCAAAATTGTCAAAATTGTCAAAATTGTCAAAATTGTCAAAATTGTCAAAATTGTCAAAATTGTCAAAATTGTCAAAATTGTCAAAATTGTCAAAATTGTCAAAATTGTCAAAATTGTCAAAATTGTCAAAATTGTCAAAATTGTCAAAATTGTCAAAATTGTCAAAATTGTCAAAATTGTCAAAATTGTCAAAATTGTCAAAATTGTCAAAATTGTCAAAATTGTCAAAATTGTCAAAATTGTCAAAATTGTCAAAATTGTCAAAATTGTCAAAATTGTCAAAATTGTCAAAATTGTCAAAATTGTCAAAATTGTCAAAATTGTCAAAATTGTCAAAATTGTTAAAATTGTTAAAATTGTCAAAATTGTCGAAATTGTCAAAATTGTCAAAATTGTCAAAAATGTCAGAATTGTCAAAATTGTCAAAATTGTCAAAATTGTCAAAATTGTCAAAATTGTCAAAATTGTCAAAATTGTCAAAATTGTCAAAATTGTCAAAATTGTCAAAATTGTCAAAATTGTCAAAATTGTCAAAATTGTCAAAATTGTCAAAATTGTCAAAATTGTCAAAATTGTCAAAATTGTCAAAATTGTCAAAATTGTCAAAATTGTCAAAATTGTCAAAATTGTCAAAATTGTCAAAATTGTCAAAATTGTCAAAATTGTCAAAATTGTCAAAATTGTCAAAATTGTCAAAATTGTCAAAATTGTCAAAATTGTCAAAATTGTCAAAATTGTCAAAATTGTCAAAATTGTCAAAATTGTCAAAATTGTCAAAATTGTCAAAATTGTCAAAATTGTAAAAATTGTAAAAATTGTCAAAATTGTCAAAATTGTCAAAATTGTCAAAATTGTCAAAATTGTCAAAATTGTCAAAATTGTCAAAATTGTCAAAATTGTCAAAATTGTCAAAATTGTCAAAATTGTTAAAATTGTCAAAATTGTCAAAATTGTCAAAATTGTCAAAATTGTCAAAATTGTCAAAATTGTCAAAATTGTCAAAATTGTCAAAATTGTCAAAATTTTCAAAATTTTCAAAATTGTCAAAATTGTCAAAATTGTCAAAATTGTCAAAATTGTCAAAATTGTCAAAATTGTCAAAATTGTCAAAATTGTCAAAATTGTCAAAATTGTCAAAATTGTCAAAATTTTCAAAATTGTCAAAATTGTCAAAATTGTCAAAATTGTCAAAATTGTCAAAATTGTCAAAATTGTCAAAATTGTCAAAATTGTCATAAATGTCAGAATTGTCAAAATTGTCAAAATTGTCAAAATTGTCAAAATTGTCAAAATTGTCAAAATTGTCAAATTTTTCAAATTGTCAAAATTGTCAAAATTGTCAAAATTGTCAAAATTGTCAAAATTGTCAAAATTGTCAAAATTGTCAAAATTGTCAAAATTGTCAAAATTGTCAAAATTGTCAAAATTGTCAAAATTGTCAAAATTGTCAAAATTGTCAAAATTGTCAAAATTGTCAAAATTGTCAAAATTGTCAAAATTATCAAAATTGTCAAAATTGTCAAAATTGTCAAAATTGTCAAAATTGTCAAAATTGTCAAAATTGTCATAATTGTCAAAATTGTCAAAATTGTCAAAATTGTCAAAATTGTCAAAATTGTCAAAATTGTCAATTTGATAAAATTTGATAAAATTTGCAAAAATTGTCAAAATTTTCATTTTTGCTGGTGGCGATCGTCAATAATTGAACAGACCAATCATTCGTTTTAACAATTCAACGCCTTGATATAGACAACACATGTATTTATGATATTGCATGATGACTTTGCATTAGGATTTAATTCAAATCATATTTCAACATGTGAGGATTATCTTTGGCTCTCATAGAAAGGACATAAAAAAAGATGATTAGCGTTAGTAGTTCCAATTGTTTTTGCCCACATTTTAGTTAGTATCTTCTCCTAGCGTTAGTGTCTTTTTCTATCGATTATCCTACTAATCGATCTCTTAATGGAAAAATATTACTAAAAGTGACAGTTGTGCCTGGAGCTAGTACAACTTCAATATGTCATCGAGAAAAGGATTGCATTATTGAAATTTAATTTCAGTTAGTCAGCACGTTTCTCATAAAAACACATCGATTGAACTCAATCAATGTGCTGAGTAAGAAACTAAAATCATTTCAGCTAAGCTCTGTTTAGTTTTTTTCTTTCCAAATATAAGTCTTTTCAGCATTGACTGACTAATCACTGTTCGTAATATATGACTTTGTTGGGTGAGTTTCTTTTTTGGCCTGTCCGCTGGCTGCTGGCGGTCACGCTCATGACCAAACACTTTTGAGCTTTCTGTCACAAATTGCAGAAGGAGGGGTTAAAAAATAACTCTAAATGCTTCCAGCTAGCAGCAAGCATGGTGCAGGCGAATAAGTATACTTACCCAGAAAACAACACACATCCCGAAAGGGTCACGTTCCATTCCGATCCGTGATTTTATGCTCTTTTCGATGTTTTTGGTTCGGTTTGCTTCCAGCTTATTTTTCTTTTTGTTTCTTGTCTTCTGCTGAAGTTGATCCCAAAGTTGACAGGATTTGTCCGAGCCCGAGGAATGTACTGAATCAGCTGCGGATGGATTGGCTTTTTTTTCGTCCTCATGTGATTCCTAAACTGTCTTGTGTCTTCTTCAGTTTTGATTGACATGTCGCATTGGCTTGTCAGTGTATTAAGAGGTTTTTGTTGGATTTTGTATTTCTGTTATGTCAAGTGACATTAACAAAAAGCTGTTTTATGTATTGATTTATTCCCTCGAAGCATTTTGTTTTACTTCCTCCCAGATCGACTACAAAATACACTTAAAGCGGTAAAATTTGCAATCCTGATCGGCGGGGATGAACACCTTGTCTCATTATGTCCGAACTCGAGCCGGCCAATTAGTGGCAATCAAACAAATTAATTATTTCATGCTGAATTACCTCGCCTAAGGAGCAAATGGACGATTGTGTTCGACACTGGAGGAAACGTGAAGAGAATGTACAGGTAAACAGCCACCTATCGAATCCGTTTACATTCGATACATCCCGATGTCCTCTATCCCGGAACCGCTTTTCCGACCCACATCGACGGCACGCGGCTGGGGGTGTAGAAATATAAATGTTTCCACTTGGCGGGCGCAAAAGTACTTCGGAACAGTAATTATAAATCTCGCACATTCTGCTTTCTACATCGAAACAAGGTTGATCTTTTTTTTTTTTTTTGCAGCCCCTCTTTACTCTGTGACAGCCTAGTTATTTTTTTATACTTTGCTGTGCCCCTTGGAGATGGAAAAACACCCTCCATCGCAGAATACAGTTTGACTGGCTCTCATCACGTTTTTCATCTGATGGAGTTTTATTTTATTATCTTTTTTTCCGCTTCCTCTCCCTCATTTTCCACCACCCTTCCATCAAAGGTCCGTTGCTTTGGCTGCGTGACGAGGACACAAAAATTAAATTCTATGAGTAAAAAAATGTTTAATTTGCTGTTCGTTACGATTTTCGCTCCACCACTACTGGCTGGCTGGATGACACGATCCGTCGACCCCTAGCAGATGATTGTTTACGTGCGCTTGTTTGGCTGGAAAGGAAAAAAATCTGTTTCTTGAAATCTGGGATTTTTCTGGAGAAGAAGGTGCTTCCTTCTGGGAATAAAAAACGAAAAAAACACTAATTAGCTTTAATAGCTTATGTTCAGCTTAACCAAAGGCAACTAATCTTATTCTCCTGAAGAAAATAAGATGGCATTTTTACGTTCTCACATCAAAAAGTTCACAAAATTTATTTTGCTTCAGGTCATGTCAAGAAATGTCATTTTTACGTTATTCACGACCTTCTTTAATGAAGCTTTTGCAAAAAAAAAAAATCACATTGCTGAAAAAAACATATTGCTTAAAAAATAACAAAAATGACAAAAATGACAAAAATGACAAAAATAACAAAAATGACAAAAATGACAAAAATGACAAAAATGACAAAAATGACAAAAATGACAAAAATGACAAAAATGACAAAAATGACAAAAATGACAAAAATGACAAAAATGACAAAAATGACAAAAATGACAAAAATGACAAAAATGACAAAAATGACAAAAATGACAAAAATGACAAAAATGACAAAAATGACAAAAATGACAAAAATGACAAAAATGACAAAAATGACAAAAATGACAAAAATGACAAAAATGACAAAAATGACAAAAATGACAAAAATGACAAAAATGACAAAAATGACAAAAATGACAAAAATGACAAAAATGACAAAAATGACAAAAATGACAAAAATGACAAAAATGACAAAAATGACAAAAATGACAAAAATGACAAAAATGACAAAAATGACAAAAATGACAAAAATGACAAAAATGACAAAAGTGACAAAAAGGACAAAAATGACAAAAATGACAAAAATGACAAAAATGACAAAAATAACAAAAATAACAAAAATGACAAAAATGACAAAAATGACAAAAATGACAAAAATGACAAAAATGACAAAAATGACAAAAATGACAAAAATGACAAAAATGACAAAAATGACAAAAATGACAAAAATGACAAAAATGACAAAAATGACAAAAATGACAAAAATGACAAAAATGACAAAAATGACAAAAATGACAAAAATGACAAAAACGACAAAAATGACAAAAATGACAAAAATGACAAAAATGACAAAAATGACAAAATTGACAAAATTGACAAAATTGACAAAAATGACAAAAATGACAACATGTTATGCATTGCACTTCCTGCCACTTGTTTTGAAAACATAATAGGCATTTCCATACATCTTTATAAATTAAACTTGTTTCCGAAATTGATGAAAAAGTAGGTTGCAATAGTAAAAAACTTCCCTACTGTTCCCGAAAAATGCGGGGGATCACCTCACGTCTCTTTAGAAATGAATGAACGGTATTTAAGAATCTTCCAATTATGAGAATTCTAAGATAGATACTCCGGATTGGAACACCAGTTCAGAATAAATTCATAAGAAGGATCATGGAACGAACTCACCAATTGTTGAAGTAGGAAGTTTGTTCCCTCTTGGAGCGAATCATTTAACGATGTCAACTGCTGGATGAGTAGGAAATCAATGGAAACATGCAAATGTTGATCACTATGCTTATCTACAAATCCCAAGAAAAATTCACAATTTCACAATAAACAGCTACCAAAACTTCAAAAATTCAATTTTCACCGCGACGGTGCAAAAAAAAGACACGTGCGATATCAACAAGCCATCGCCTACTCTGATCCGACCGAAAGGAACTAAAGTTATCGATTAAAAATTGGTTTGTTATGTTTATCCCAAACAAAATGTCTCAAAATCCTATACAAACTTTCATTGAGCGACCTCTTTCCATGATCCTATCTGGCCCAAATTTGACATTAGATCTTATTAGATCTAATGATTGGGTGTGTAGCGAAGTATTGCAAGGCCACTTTTCATGCCATACTTCGTGGGGCACAAGCAGTGGTGTCAATTGAATTTCTTGTTCATCAATGCCAAAAGACATACACCTGTTAAGGAGTTAATAACTTTTTTGTCTAAAAAGATACGAAGTTATGATATTCGACAAAGTTGTTCATTGGAAAATTTCCTGTGAGAAATTTATAAATTGGCACAAAAACCATTAGCAGGCTCGGTTCCACAGAAGAAACAAAAATTATGTTGATTTTTCAGTACAAAATATTCAATTTTCCCATACAAACCTAAAAGTTCAAATTTACTCATGTAAACGTTACTTAAAAATTCCGCAAAAAATCTTGGATGAGTTTTGGACCAAAACGAAGCTTTTAAGACCCCAGGGTTCGAGAAATTCAAAAATGACCCCAAATCGACTCAGTCTAGTATACAATCAAGAATCTTTCAGTTTGGTAGCCAATTCTGCGTATTCATTAATTATGCAAAACGAGCTAATCGTTAATTTCACTAATTATCTCAAACTTATGTAGGAACCCAATTATTTAATTTCTTCTACCGCGGCAAAAACGAGAAAAAAAACTTTGTCCCACAGAAATGAAATTATTATTAGACCAGAGTAATCAATTCTGGGAAGGTTGTAAAGTGTGGTGTGGCTCGAATGTTCCAGCAGCTTTTGCTTGCCATTTTAAGAAAGCACTAAAGAAAAAAATCAAAATTTCCTCAGCAGCTGCTTCCACCGAAAGTAGGTAGGTACCCCGGCAGATATCTACACTCAACAATCTGCCCGCTCTGAATATTAAATTCTGCGCAAATGAAACACTTCAGCATTTCATCATTTTCCAGAAATTAATCAAACAGGCTGCATTATATTTCCGCAAGACCGCGGACAACCAACAACTAAAGATTGGGATGACGACGACGACGACGACCAGGGAGCCACCGATGTGGACCGACAAAAGCCGTAACGCAATTGTCGGAACATTTCACCCTAAGAAACAAAAAATAAGAAAACACAAAACCTGAAAGACGCGCAACGATATGAAAAACAACCGTCGTCGTCGTCGTCTCTAGATAAATCTAATTTCAACTTCCATTAATAATTCGGGTGAGCGTTTCCGGAATGGGCGCTTTTAAGGGGCTGGCCGAAGTCGGGCCAAATATTCTGGACAGCCAAACAAACACCACTACTAATACTAAAACAACCACCAATAACAGCAGTCGGAAAAAAAATCCCCAAAAACAAAATGTCACGTCCACCCAGCTTCCCTCGGCCGAATATCTCTCGGATTGTTTCAACGCGAGTATACTTAAATAGACATGGAATGAGGGTGGGGAGATTCTGCAGCAATTCGCAAGCAAGGTGATGAATTTTGTGTGTAGACATCCGAAAAGACGCGACTGGCCGGCCAACGGCACCGATCCGGAAGCGGTTGGTCTTATGGCCGCCAAGCCCGGTTGCTTCCATTTGTTGTTGTTGTTGGTGCGCTTTTCGAGGAGGAACACAGATTAACGTTGCGGAAGCGAACTGGAAACTGCAAATTAAACTTTAATTGTTTCTCCTACCATCATGGCGCACAAAACTAGAGCAGGAAATGCTTTTACGGAAAAGCGAGGTTTTGAGCTAATGGACACTGTTTAAAAAGTTTGGTTTCTTAAATCGCTTTAATTTTATTCGTCATTTTATCAATCCTTCCCCCGAAAAAATGACACATATTTGAAATGCTTGAATTATTTTAAATCGACTGAGACGACTTTCTCTTCCAAAAAAATCACAATTCAGCTCACAATTCCTCAACTTATCAACTACGTTTTAAGTTGGAAAATGGTTCCGTTCCTCTCAAAACAACGATAAACAAATTCAAACAAATTTTTTTCGGACAGACACCTTATAACAGCCCACTTTTGACATCTGTTGTAGAAATAACCATATCAACACATTAATTACAAACAGCTGTGCATTGTACCCGAGAAACCCCTGAATGTCATCGCCTTTTCGGAGAAAATGATTTGAAATGGCCACAATGGCCCCTCAAACATATCCTCTACCATCAAGACAACTGTTCCGAAAAAAAACTTTCTTTTTTCCTTCTCCTATTGTGACAGTACATTGTCGGCATGTGTTCCACCATGTACTTTTCCCAATACCTTTGGGTAGAAAGAAACTTTCATCCCAAGACACAGATTCGGAATCTGTTCGAACAAGCACTGCAACCTGCAGTGTTACGGAATCGAAATTTGTTCTAACAGAACCAAAGATAGGATGCATTGTGGGTGTATTCCTACGATGACAAATTTCTCTAGTAAAACATTTGCTTTCGGAAAGTTTTACACTAAAAGTCTATGGGAGAACCATTCATTGGAACTTCTTTCGTTATGCTCCAGTGACAGTTTTGTGAAAGTGTTTTGAACTTTTGGGTGGAATTTTAGAAGAAAATAATATTAGAAAATGTCAAATTGATCAATGTAGACAAATTGTTTGTAAAGTCAAGCGAAGTACAAAGTTTGTAAAAAGAGATAACTTCAATTTTTTTTGTTAATACAAAGAAGTTTTTTAAGTTGTTTACATCGAATAAACATAAGAATATATTTGGATACTTCAAATGCGATTTGAAAGCGATTATGTGCTAGGATGAAATAGTTAAATTTGAATTATGGAATTTTAAATTGGAATATTTAAGGTTAAATTTCCGGGTTTTGCCAGGATTCTCAAAAAATTTGCCTAGCGTGGATACGTGTGGGAAAATTACTGGAAAGCTAATTACAGCACTCTCTGGAGCCACCATAAGCTTGTTTGTTTACTGTTTTTTCTAACTTTTGCTACAGTATCATATTGAGAACAATTTCAAAACAAAAAAAAATAGCATTTTTTTTAAATTTGCCACGTTTTGAGGAGACTCTCCTCTTTTCTTAACTTAACTTAACTTAACTTAAAAGCTGTGTATTCAAAAACTTGTGCTACGGTGCTTTTTATAGAACGATTTTAGAACAAAATAATTAGCATCTTTGAAAATTTGCCTTTAAGATCACTTGGGAGGCTCTAGAACGATGTTATTATTATAAACGTAATCAAAGATTTTTTATTCTATCGTGATACCTGGCTGAATAGTTTTTCGAACAAACAGTCTGGGACATCAACTCTTTGTTTACGGTGCTGCAACCAGCGAAAAAGTATTCAAGCTTTCAACTTGCATTCAAGCTTGCAAACACATAAGTTTTGCATTTGAACGACGAAACAACCAAGGTGTGTGTACAGCCGTATCGATAAGAGCCATCAACAATGGGGAAGCTAGCAATGGTTCGGAACTTCGAACACCGATTTTAAAAAGCAGTCCCGATTTTAGTGGAAAGTACTGCCGAAAAAATACGGAACAACTTTATGCAAGCACTGTTATCAATTTCCGATGCACGGCTCCAAGCAGGTTAGCTCCGTCCAACCCCCAATGAACTCTGCATCCACTAATCTGTCCTTTATGGTTTGTAGTTTATCGAATTTAGAAATCATTCGTTCAAATAACGATCATAAAATTTCTAGCACTTCGTCCTCTTCGGAGATCGACACCAACTTTAGCGTTGCGCCAGTGTCCATACGTTGGACGAGCGACAAGATGGGCAGGGTAAGCTCCGTAACTTCGTCGTTGTCGTCTCGAACGGCCACTGCCTTGGCGGAGTTTTTTTTCACCAGTAACACGTCCTGAGAAGTGGATGTTATTTTCAGCTGCGATGAAACCTGGAAGCGTATGAACATTCGTAGTTTATCGAAATTGCTAATTTTCATCGACCAAAATACTTACATACAATACTCGTCAAGTCTGCCCATCCGAATCTCGGTTGAGGCTTTTGTCTCCCAAAAGTGAGCGTAAGAATATCGATGCCAAATTTTAAACTCCAACAGGTGCTAGTCGTTCGATCCCTTTGAGAGCTAACCGGCTAACCGGCATAAATTCTCCAAACCTCCATCATATTCTCATAAACTCTTCGAAGTTCCGTACCGAATATAAAACATTGTTCAACTTCAATGGGCGATGGAATTGAAAAGTTATTCTTTCTCTATTTAAGAAAAAACCCGTAAGATCTGTTAAAAGTTGGGTGAAATTCTAGCTGCATCCCTCTTACACTAATGCGAAACCATTACCCAAATTCGACAGCGCTTGCATGGTCTATTGCTCCAAAAACAAGATGTTCACAGATAATCATTGTTAAAATTTGGTTAATCAAAGTGAGCTGAAAAACCACCCATATATCGGAGCTCTGGATGGGGCACCTCGTAGTATCATAGAAATAATCGTAGTAGCCTGTGTGCTAGTTGAGGGAAAAGCGCTCTCTTCTCGGCGAACTAGCGACCATAGCAGACGTGACTCATTTTCATGCGGATTTGTACAAACGTAAAAACTTAACGACACAATTAACACACGACGTATTACAGGACACTACACTTAATGTTCTTACAAACGGGAAAAAGGATTCAAAATTACCTTTTTTGTCGACCAGTTCAAACAACGTATGTACGAAGTACATACGTACACAACAGATGACACGAAGCCATGGTGTCGGGTATGGAAAATACTGCATTAGAGATACTCTGAATAGCTAATTATAAAAATGCAGAGAGTTCATACTTTGGTAAAACTGCGGTGAATCCGTGCACCCTCGGTGGATTATCAACATACAACAATCAATTTTAATGATAAAAACAAAAAGATTTGCTAGGTAAAAAAGGTAATTCGTAATAATTCCATATTTTCAGCGATTTTTTTTAAGATCAATGTTATTTATTTGAAGCTTTTAAAAAGAAATTTAACATCGTTTTTACAAATCAGCCGAAAATCGTTGGGTACTTCACCAAATCAAAGTCAGGATTTGTTGGAAAACATTGATTTTTTTTTTCAATTACCTTTTACTTCTTCGACATCATTTGCATCACATTTTTTCCCGAAAAACGGAAAATTTTGCTCCATCTTTCTACAATGCACTGCGATACATCTACGATGCGATAAAATGTATGTAAATCACAGCTATAACTGAAAAACGAGAGATGTATTTTTTATTTTTGTGGTTCAAATTCACTGATCAAAATCTCGGTTTTCTGTACGTATTTTGAAATAAACTTTCAACAGTTAAAATTTGCCCTTGAAGCCCTGATTTTTTCCTGCAATAAATGCGAAAATATTTGGAACATAGCATGTCGATCAAATTTGCTGAAATCCTTAGAATAACAAAAATTTCACAGATTCCCAAGCAAATTTTGTCAAAGAACTTAGGCTAGAGTTTACATTCTTTATTGTTAATTTTTTTTCAACATTTTTAAACAGGTTTTATAAATTAAATATCGATGGGATAGAATTCCCAACGGTAGTTTAAGAAAATATCTCTACGTTGTTAATATGAATTGTTATTAACCAAGTGAAAATACAGAATTTGTCAACGTATAGTCTAACATTAGAGAAAATTTTCACAGATTTTTGGATCAAATACCAAAAAAGAGTTTTCACGATGAAAATGCCACACACAAAATTGATTCGCTACAACCCAGTGAACATTTTGGTCTGTATATTTCAGTTGTTTCTGAGATATACACACTTTTGTACAATCTGAAAAAGTTGTATAGAATATTCTATATGTACCTGTACGTACCAAAGTGGAGGCAATATACGGACCAAATTTTGCTCACCCTGAAATTATAAAACTTTGTATTACGATTTCAACAATTTGATAGCAACTTTTCTTTGCACAAAATCTAAGGATTGTACAACTTACAACTTTCTATTGCCTGTCTTACAATTTGATTACAATTTCCATTTCCAGGTAGCCTGAGGTTTGTACAACTTTCTTCACCATTTAATACAATTTATTGTTACTGTATCTCAAAACAATTATATTTTTCCTTTGTTATGATTTTACTATGAACCGCCATGAACATTAATACAATAGAATTTAATGTTTACTGCGAAAAAAATTGAACCATATACAACTTTATGTGTCTCTTTTTCCTTAGTCTCGAACTCACAACGTTCTGATCCCTGTCCTGCGATACTTCCTCGGTGCCATTTCATATTGATACAAACAAGCAAATTTGTTCATGTACAGTTGAGAGTTCCGTTTAAAAATCAGTTGATCGTATAAAGTACCACTGACTGCATCATTTCGGACTCCAAATCTATTTATAGATGCCGTTTTTTGATATACAACTTTAACCTATCTCATAGATAATTCGATTACAATCAATAATTGTATTCAGCGCTGTGCGATCTAAGCTAGCTATTTACTGTACTGTTAAACAATTCGACAATTTGCAGATTATTTAAATTACATTATACGATGTTCTTACAATTACTGTACGACCTTTCAAGGAAATAATATGTCATCATAGATCGCAAGCATGAAAGATTGCTTAATTGTACAGTGGGATTTAATATTGAGCTTTACACAATTCTACTGCAATTCAAAACAACTTTTGTGATCTTTCTATACGATTAACAAAATATTATCGTGTATAATGAACTATGACATGATGTTTAAACAATTCCAATCCAATTCCAAGCTACAACATGATGTTTAAACAATTCCAATCTAAACTGGATGCCTATACAATCTACAATGAACACTACTTTACGATTTCTGGATATCTGGAATCATTTATCACCGAAACAGTTTTTTAAGCGTCGCCTGTGTTTTTGCAAACGCCGACTGTATGTGCCACTTTTTTTTTATTTTTATAATTTTTTTCTAAATTCATTTTTGCAATAAAATTCGTCCAGGATTTCTCATTTTTGCAATTGTTGACATAAGATGATTACGATATAACTAAGCATAGGAACTGCATTATTAACAATTATTTACCGATTAAGTTTATTTCAATAAGCAACTTCAAATGACATGTATGAATAGATTGTTTAAATTCCATTAAACGATTTTCCCACAATTACTGTACGACCTTTCATGGAAATAATATGTCATCGTAGATCGCAAGCATTAAAGATTGCTTAATTGTACAATGGGATTAAATATTGAGCTTTACACAATTCTACTGCAATTCAAAACAACTTTATTGATCTTTCTATACGATTAACAAAATGTTATCGTTTGTAATGAACTATACAAACCATAAACGATAAAATATAACTTGGTTTAGCTACAACATGATGTTTATACAATTCCAATCTAAACTGGATGCTTATACAATCTACAATGAACACTGCTTTACGATTTCTGGTTATCTGGGAATCGAGTTTTCATCCGATTTCCATTAAATTTTCAGGGATTGAAAAATAACTATTAAATTTCATTTTTATCTTAACCCCGGCTTTAAGATTCTGCACAATCTGTGAATCAACCGTTTTTGCATGTAAACTCATATTATCTTCAGTTCCTTGACTGTTTTCACTACCTTAGGTCGCTTAAAAAGTTGCTGCTTCATAATCACTCAGTACTTCTCGATGTGGCGGAGCTCCGGAGTGTTGGGAGGGTTGAACATTTTCGGCACGTCCTTGAAGTAGTGGCCAATTCCGGCCAGAAGATTGTTGGGACGTTGTGGGCCTTCAGGAGAGGAAGCAGCCGCTTCTGGAGACACTCTTTCATGTAGGTACACCTGTCCGTTCATCGTGTCCTGGGTCACCAAAGGTGCACTCCGTTTCCCGCACGTGCAGATGGCTTGCCAAACCAGGAATTTATTCGCAAATTTAGACATCATCTGAGTGCGGACATGCTCCGGAACGCTGAACTTATCCTTGGCCGTGAAAACAGGTTGCCGAGGATCGGCCTTCACATATGTTTCGTCGTCCATGATGCAGCATTAAACTTTCGTCAGCATGTTGAGGTACAACTTCCTGGCACGGGTTTTGGCGGACTTGTTCTGTTTCTCGTCGCGATTAGGGGCCTTTTGTACCTTGAACGTTCAAAGCCCAGCTTTAGTTTTGGCCTGCTGGACAAAACTTCGGCTTAGGTGCAGCGTCTTAGCCACATCCCGAATGAAAGCGTTCGGGTTTCGGTTGAAGGCCCCAACTACGTGGTTGTGATTTTTGGTGTTGTACGGAATATTTTTTCCTCCACCTCTGGGCTTCCGATCGGTCGTCAATCGGTCTTCGAACCGCTTAATCACTCGCGACACCGTGAAATTCGTGATTTCCATCGTTTCAGCGATGGAACGATGCGAGAGATCCTTGTTCTCGTGATGAATGCCCAAGATTTTATCACGCACGAGCTGTTCTTTCGACTTCATTTCCGCGAGTTTTGATTACAGAACTCTAAAACTTGCAGAATGTAAACACTATGCACTTTGAACTAAATCCACCCAAATTTTCATCAAATTTTACCCAACACGGTTAAAAAGTAAGAGTAATTTCATAGTGTGTCAATTTCATCGTGGACACCTTTTAACGATATGGATTTTGTTAAGAACATAAATTTTTCCAGCAATTTTAATGCTTAGTTTTAATTCATATACCAACGAAACAGCCGTTTTGGTCCAATTTGACAAAATAATTATGTTTTCAAAAAAAAATAATAATAAGAATAAAAACCTGCTGAGTTATATGATACAACGTTACCTTTGACAAAAATATAAAAAAAATCATCATAATGTGTTCATCAATATTATTCCGATTTTTTTTATTTGCCTTTGCCAACATGCTATTAGTCATTGATATTTAAAATTTGGTTAATTTCATTAAAAATTGAAAAAAAACTGCTATAGGGGAGATGAGGGCATAATGAGCACCCAAGGCATAATGAGCACTACTCTTTTCTACGAAAGTACGTATTTTCTTAAATAAATTTTCATGAGGATTTGTTTTGTACTTCCTATAGCATTAATTTTTCACGGAAACAGGAAAATCTTTATCATTTTTACAGAGATATTAAAAAAAAACGGCTATGTTCTCAAGTGACGACAATATTATAATTTTTTAGCATCACGAAATAAGCTCTTATGATCTTAAAATCACCTTGATCTATAATGTACGCACTGCATGCATTATGTACACATTGTTTCTCAATTTTTACCATCATAAAATTTTCGATTTTTCACTTTTATCAATTTTAAAACACGTTTTTACTTAAATTTGTTGACTAGGGGCATATAGAGCACCATATACTCGAGGCATAATGAGCATTTTCTGCCGTAGAATCTAGCAGCGAATTAAAATTGATTTATAGAGCCACACCTTGACTAGTTTTCATCCGACGATTAAGCCTATTGGTAAGGTGTCGGAGAGGTCATCAAAAGACTAGAGTTTGATTTCTGTTCGAGGTGATTTTTTTCCATTTACAATTCATGATCGATTTTTTTTTATTGTTACATTATACGGCTAGTAGCATCATCCTCCAAACAAAGCACATAATGTATGAGCGTGCGTGAATTGTTTGTATTCTACAAACAGACCTAGATTATTTTGTTATTGCTTTGTTTGATGAATCTATGACTCACCTGACTTCATCGAGTTGAATTCGCTGCTAGATTCCCCGGCAGAAAACGCACATCTTGCCCTGATTAATGGTGCTCATATTGCCTCAGGGGGGGTTCTCATTATGCCTCTACAGTGGCTGGTTTTCAGCTTTTGGCAAATTTTTTTAAAATGCATTTTTTAACGTTTACATCTAATTTTTCACATTTCAGCCCGTTAGGGAATAGGCTTTTCAAGTGTCTGAACACGAAACAATAATGTAACCACCATATTATAGCTATTTTCTATGATTAAATAAGCGTTTTCCTTAAGGTGGCCATTATGCCCCCATCTCCCCTATTACATTTCGGACAATGATATTGCACTTAACTCTTTGAAAAATAATTCAATTCAGAAAGGCTTCGCGGGCCCCACAATGGGGTCTCGAGGGCCCATTTATCTTCTTTCATTAGTGATGTCTCTCGTATCTAAAAAATAATAAAATTTCATACAAAAGAGATTTTAACCTTCAATTTTATGCTAAGTACAGAACTACTCAGCGTTTTGTAAAAAGTTGGTCTGAATCTTCGTGTTTCAAATCATTGCAATATAGAATTTTTTTTGTGAATAACTAAAGCCGTTAGTAAAAAGCGCTTCAGAAGAAGTTCTTCAAAATTAATATCGTGTTCCAAAGATTTCACTTGACCATTTCAAACTTGAATGTGACATATTTTTGGAATTTAATTTTCTTGATCCTCCATTTGCCATTGAAGTGAAGCGGCAAACGGCCAAAGTTTACCTATCTTGCGTGAATTGATTATTTTTCCCAGAAAAGAGACAACTTCTCATTTCCCGGTAGCCATCATTGAAAGTTTGAAGTTTTCTCCTTTGCTGTGGATGAAAGTTTTCCCTGAATGTAGACAAAACTTTTCCCGAACCGAGCACAACGCACAGAAAAACATAACCTTACTCATCGTTTTCTTCTAATACATATAATGTTGTCCTCCCACAACGATAATCTCTAAACATGTGACGCAGCTCGCAACAAGCAGAAGCCATTTTTGCAGTGCTGCATTTGGCTGTGTACGTGTGCCTTCGGTGTGCAAGTTTGTACGTGTGCCCCGGTATTCATTACATTTTGTAATTGCTTTACCGTTGTTTGGCCGTTAAACTGTCAAAACAAGTTAAACTAGAATAAAACGAACAATGAAGACGCTCTCTCTTTTATTCAAAAGCGTTTGCGTCTGTCTGTGTGTGTAGGTAGAAATGCTAGTTAGGTACAGCGCAAAGTTTTTTTTGTGTACCCGCGTAATGTCGAATTGCGCTAATAAAATGGCTCGAATGCGTCCGACAGTGAAACAAAAGAACCATTAAATTCAACTTTTTATTTTTGAAATGTTGAAAATTTCTTCGAACATTTGCAAATAGTGCCGCAGCAGTTTCAATCCCGGACCCAGATTTCAAAACCTGTTGCCTCGTTTGCCCCAGCTGCTTCTGCTGTGAGCAAAGTTTTGACTCGACAGTGGTTCTCGGTGAATGTTCTTCATTTCCCTTAGGTATTCGAATTGTTTCCGGATCCTTCGGTCGACGCTTGAGTTTCATATTCCCAGTCCAAGTGGTTTTTTTTTCTCTTTCTGTGCTGTGTGGTTGAGAGGAAGAGAAACGCATCAGCCCACAAAATCTGCTTTCCCAAACTTCCGACTCGCAATTGTATAACAAATAAATACATAACAACTCTTCCGGGCAAAATTACTCTTACATTTGACCATTGGCATCATCATCAACTTCACCTCCTCTCATTCTGCTTTCAAACCAACCCCTTTTGCCAACTCCCTCTAGAACGAACGAGCATACTTTTCTCGTAAAGCTCAATTATCAGGAGACTTTATTGCTACATACAACCGACCTTGAACGAGTCAGTTGATACCTTACTATACAGTACCTACTACATAGATATGTAACTATTGGGTCTTTTGCCCTACTATCTGCCAAGGATGCTGATTAAACTTACACGAATGTGAGCATAATTGGATAAATCTAGGGAAGATTAACGAAGGATCGAGTAACGTAGTCGAGTAACTAGATCTGTTCTAGCTTGCAATGAATGCACAAACAAATGACGCTGTGGAAGGAATTTTTAAAGCTCATATTTTTCGTTCGAATAGAAAAGAAAGGATAATTTTAAGAAGAAAATACACCTCTCAAAATGTTCCTAAATAAAATACATTCGGTGCCTTGAGAATCATAACATCAAAAATGTTCAATGTGTTTATTTTTTGCTAATTTATTTTGTAGTTGACGTAAATTGTGTGATGCTTTTAAATTGATAATGAGATTTAAAAAAAGGAATGCCATACCTGTTTGCATGTAAGATTGAAAAAGATTCCTTTTTTGTGACGTGAATTCGTTTATTTACCATAAGGTTACCAGATTTTTTTCAGCACGTATCCGGGCCGGACAGATCCAGGTTATTTTATCTTAAAGCCTGGCAAAATACGGGTGTTTATTAAGTGTTTAAAACCTAGGAATCACTCATCAAAAATCAAGTAAAAAAAATGAAAAAAAAATAGTTTTCCTATAAATTTATCAGCAGATTTCAAATCGTATTTTAAGCTTTCAAAAACCTTTCATGGTTATTTTAATGAAACTAGCTCAAAAAATTTTGTATTGGAATTTTCACTACACTAATATTCGGGCAACTGGGTCGGACCAGACTTTTCCAAAATTTTATATTAATATCCGGGCAAACCCAGATAAAACCGGGCAATCTTGGAACCTTAATTTATCATTGCTTTCAATTGTTTATGTGCCATGCTGACTAATGAAAATCAAAATCAAACAAATTAAAAAATATGGATGAAAAAACATCATTCTATTGCTTTTGAAGTTCTATCTAACACATAAAAGGCTTGCTAAATATATCTGTTTGTAATGTATAGACTTGGACCTATTGAGCAGATTGGCTTGAAAACTTGCATGGAAAAGATTTTGGGACCGAGAATTGTTCCTCCAGATGAAACATTTTGGCTAACTAAGTTATTTGATTCAATTTTTTTTCGATACCATATATCTTGAAGTTGTTTTTGACCAAGCGAAAAAAGTTATAAATAAGATATCAAAAATTAACCAAAAGCAACTACAAGTTTTTTTTACTAAGATTTTTTTTGCATCGAACAATTTCCTCCTGAACCAAAAACCATAAAATTAAACGTTCAGAAAAGTTTGAAGTGCTTCGAAGAAAATTAAAGTGAATTATGTAAGAATTCTGACTTAGTTCTTGAAAATTTTGAAAAAAAAATAGTGAATTAATTAAATAGAGCCTAATAAAGCCTCACTGCTGCTCACATTTTAATGATTTACATAAGATAGAGCCTTAGTCATTAAAACATGGACACGTCTCTCAAATGCCTAGTTTTCAAATGATTGATAAATGTTAAATAGTTGTGCTGATTAGTTTTGCTCTGTTGCGTTTTTCAACTTTTTTTTCGTCAAGACCTTTGCACTGCTTTTCCTGTGTATTTTTTGTAAGAATTAAATAATATTTTTGAATTCAAAACCTGTTTGTGTTATGTTGCTTAAAAATATCTTTTACAATTACATTTAGTCGAATTTGTATCCGTTAAAATTAACATATTTAAAAAATTGCCACATTCAAGAGGAGACTCTCTCCTATCGGGGAAATTTACGAGGTTTTCGCTACTAAAATTAACTAAGAACTTCAAATTTTGCATTTTACATCAAAACTGAGTTGAAATTCCTTCAAAAATAAATAAGATCTTCAAAAATATTGATAAACATGATTTTAAATTAAAAACATTAGGTAAAAATGTGAAATTCTGAAGAAAATTAAAAAAAAAAAAACTATTTAGAACTAGTCGTAAAAAATTTGGCAACACATTAGCAATTTCACAAGGACACGTTTATTAAGGTGTATTTTTTATGATCATTTCTATTGAAGACTGAATGTAGTTAGGAGTTGTGTGAAGAAAGTTAAAAAAGACACCATAGTTTATCTTGGAAGGTTTGGAAGTTAGATAACCAAGGAATGTTGTCGGAAGAATGTTGAAAAATATTATATAATATTTTTCAACATTCTTGCGACAACAGTTTTTGGTACTAGGTTTGGACTGAGCTGATTTTTGTTCGTTCTTGAATTTGTCAGGTCGTGGGGTAGTGGAGTCAAAAAAATCGTTTTTGATCAAATCTCATGCATGATTTTTTCCAGATTCAAAAGCTCTCTTGATTGCCCAGTTTTACGCTGATCTGCCCGGATATTTGCAACAAAATTAAGGAAAAAGTCCTTTCCAACAATGAAATCATTAATTATGCAGGTACTATAAGAAATAGACAAATAGTATGTTCAGCGAAAATGCTCATCAAACAATGCGCTTTAAGAATCTTAAATCAAATATTTGTGCGTGTCATTTATGCATGATTCACACATGAAAACTTTTTCCAGTGAACAGATAGAACCAAATTGTCTTCTACAAAGTTGTAGCCAACAGTTTTTGAGGCAACATTGCCGAAAACAATAACGATTCGTAAGCGAGTTATGATTTTTTTAAAAGTTAAATGTTAGTGTGTGTTGAAAATATCAGAATTTTTGCTTTAACTTTTATGAATGAACTCCTATAAGAAATATGTTTTGCAAACATTCATATGAAATTAAAATGCGCACTTTTTTTCTGTCAGAGAGCAAACTTTTATTTAGAGACGTTCTTTAGTTATAAGGGGTTTTTGAAGAAAAAATTTTACTTTTTAACGGTTAATTGGTGCAAACCAAAAAATTATTTTATGACGGCATTATTTAGTTCAAATATCAAATTTTTTATTGTAAAAATATACGAAATAAGATATTCATTAAACTCGGGAAAAAATCCATAGTTTGATAATTTTCAACACAAATTCACATATTTAAATACCCTATGAAAGAGAATATCCCCCCATTTCTTGAGCAAACGTAAAATTTCCATTCAAATTTTATTGACTGGATCCATTGTGGTCGGTTTTATAAGCGATCTAGCACATTTAGTCAAATTTCTTTAAAATATTGAAAGTTACTGAAATTTTTCTTGTTATTTTTGAAATTACATTTAATTTATTAATTTAATTTTTACGAATTTTACTAAAAGCGTGAAACATATGTTAAATTGAACAATTGTCGGTCGAAAAGCACTCAGCATCTTTAACATGCTATAAAAGTTTATAAAAGTGGATCCCCAGTGAAGTGAGCGTGTATAAAATAAGGGGATCCGAAACCACACTCTTGTGCTACTGGACTCGGACCAGTTTATTCCATTTTTGTATGAAAAAAAACTCTCAAATGCTCAATTCACAAAAATATGTGAATTTACTGCAATTTTTCCGTCACTTTCTTTACGCAATGTCCGTTTTATCCGAGCATTTTAAAAACGTGTAATTTGCACGACTGTTTTAGATTACTATAAAAACAATTTTGATGAAGGAATTTTCCTAATACCAACATCCTAAACTGACCATCCGCAAGAAGACTGAGAAGAAAAAAACAATATCTGAACAAGAGCTTATTTTTTATTGCGATTCTACCTTAGGTTAAGACGGATACCCTAACTCGATCCCTTGACTTTCCCCTAACAACAAACTGATTCCTCCTTACTACGGCCATGTTATAGATAGATATATCTATGTCAAATTTCAATTCAGGCAAATTTCAACATGGGAAATTTTAAAAAATTATATCCAACACAAGATGCCAAAAGAAGTACCTACCTGGATTCAATACTCATTGAAAGTGTTGAGATTATGTATGGTACCGTTATGCACATCGTGTCAAGTCAATATAACCAAATAGGGATAGTCTGAAACACCCAAATTATCTGTTCACATAAGGTTGATGAACTAAAAAATTACACAAGTACACAAATAAAAATGGAAAGAGCTCACCAATTTTTTGTAATGGCTTAGCTCATGGATATCTTGAATCAATCGGGTCGACGCTGCAACATCAGTCACGATACTTTAGTTGTTTTAGCACTATTCCACCATGGAAAAGGCCAAAAACCAAAGAGTATAACAACCCTGGACCCGCTGCGAAACTCAATCAAACACACTTCCGGTCGTCCACTGTATTATAAGTCTCACACTTGTTTTCGTTTAACTATTCGAATTTCAAAAAGAGGAAATTTCCCAGATCCGAAAAAACGCGTCTGACACCTTCAACCAACGCCTACTCTTCTCTATACTTTTGACTTCCATCAATCTGTACAGTTGAATTGTCTTCAAAACACAAAAGCCTCAATAACACTGACCACGTAATCAGTTTTGACTAATTTCAAGCCCCCCTTAAGACGAGAAGCAATTGACTACCATTCACGTGGTCCAGATTGCCTAATGCAGGGTTCCACTTTCCAGTCGACATAATCCTCCAAAGCCCGAACCGAGCCCCGGATGAAATATGGTAATTTCGTCACAGTACCTAAAACCACTTCCTGTGGTAGCGCGAGTGATGGGTTATGGTGTACTCTGCTCTATTGCAGAAGATAACAAAGTGGCGAAGGGAAGTTTAACGGAAGACTTCAAAACTTCACACTCAACTCGAGCACAGATGGTTAATAGACAGGCTGGTTGGAAAGAAGAATTATAGCAAACCAGAGTCTGGAAAGGAGCTCGAGAATTTCCTTCGGACGGCGATAATGAGCTACTACAACATGTCTACGTACCGAGCAGCCAGTTAATATTTTAAATGGATTTTCGTGTACTTTACCAGGGAGTTGAAATCTCTAACTTTTCCAGAGTTCTTCTGTTTTTCTTCGATGTGAAAGGTCGGCCTAGAAAAATTGAAAACGGACAGTTTTCTTCTTTCGGCTGATTTTTTATGCCTTTCCTTCGCGTTGTTCCTGAACCAAATACATAACCAACCCAAGAAAACTTGAGGAAGCTTAGATTTCGGCCTCACTAGGTCATGAAAACCATTAAATTGGTGTGGAAAGCGACCGGGAGCAAAAGAGGCAAAAGAAAAAAAAACATCTAGGAAGTAAAAATAGAAAGCCGAAAAGAGTGGGTGTTGTTGGGCCATTTAAGGCTACCCTGTGTGAGAAACAAATTTGTTAACAAATTGCATTCATGTCTCCCGTGATCCCGACCGACACCGGTTCCAGTCCCCTCGTTTGCCGTAACGCAACCCAACAGATGTCCCGGATGCCGATCCTTGCTGAACGAGGAAGGAAAAACGGCGCTCACTTACTTATACTGTCGTTTCTGGTATCGTCTTTTGTTGGTACAAAATGGCAACATTCTCCCCGAACTTTACTGCCATAAAACTGATTAATGTCCAAAATGTGACGGGTAATGGTGACTAATTTAATGAAATTCTATTTTTTTTCGCCTTTTTTCTCTTCGGGCAAATATTGATAGAGGAGAAATGGCGGTGATTTTCGATAGCGCGGCAGTTTGTTGGACGTAATTACCATTTATTAAAATAACTTGAAAAAAGAAATATATATTTGTAGAATTTAAACAAAATTATGTTAATTATGTTTTTTTTTCTTTCCAGGTAAGTTCGAAACTCGGATATTCTTAAAGACTAGCGTAAGTTAATTAATTGATGGATAATTGATGACGAATTTTCGTTTTTAAATTCAGAAAAAATGTTTAACAACATATTATGATTCTTAACGTGTTAGGTTGGAAATAAGGTTGGAAATAAATTGATAAATATTGTGAAACTCACATGACATGACAATTGATGTTCGTACTATCGATTAGTTTCATTTTTATTAGATAAAATTTATTATTTGAATCTTTTTACTAGTTTAAACGATTTTAACGATTTCAACAATATTAACGATTTAAACAATTTTAATATTTTAACGATTTAAACGATTTTAACGATTTTAACGATTTTAACGATTTTAACGATTTTAACGATTTCAACGATTTTAACGATTTTAACGATTTTAACGATTTTAACGATATTGGCGATTTTAACGATATTAACGATTTTAACATTTTAACAATTTTAACGATTTTAACGATTTTAACGATTTTAACGATTTTAACGATTTTAACGATTTTAACGATTTTAACGATTTTACCAATTTTAACGATTTTAACGATTTAAACGATTTAAACGATTTTAAAGATTTAAACGATTTAAACGATTTAAACGATTTTAGCGATTTTAACGATTTTAACGAATTTAACGATTTTAACGATTTTAACGATTTTGACGATTTTAACGATTTTAACGATTTTAACGATTTTGACGATTTTAACGATATTTACATTTTAACAATTTTAACGATTTTAACGATTTTAACGATTTTAACGATGTAAACGATTTTGACGATTTTAACGATATTTACATTTTAACAATTTTAACGATTTTAACGATTTTAACGATTTAAACGATTTTAACGATTTTAACGATTTTAACGATTTTAACGATTTTAACGATTTTAACGATTTTAACGATTTAAACGATTTAAACGATTTTAAAGATTTAAACGATTTAAACGATTTTAGCGATTTTAACGATTTTAACGATTTTAACGATTTTAACGATTTTGACGATTTTAACGATTTTAACGATTTTAACGATTTTGACGATTTTAACGATATTTACATTTTAACAATTTTAACGATTTTAACGATTTTAACGATTTTAACGATTTAAACGATTTTGACGATTTTAACGATATTTACATTTTAACGATTTAAACGATTTTGACGATTTTAACGATATTTACATTTTAACGATTTTAACGATTTTAACGATTTTAACGATTTTAACGATTTAAACGATTTTAACGATTTTAACGATTTTAACGATTTTAACGATTTTAACGATTTAAACGATTTAAACGATTTTAAAGATTTAAACGATTTAAACGATTTAAACGATTTTAGCGATTTTAACGATTTTAACGATTTTAACGATTTTAACGATTTTGACGATTTTAACGATTTTAACGATTTTAACGATTTTAACGATTTTATCGATTTTAATCGATTTTATCATTTTTATCGATGTTATAGATTTATCGATTTTATCTATTTTATCGATTTTATCGATTTTATCGATTTTATCGATTTTAACGATTTCATCAATTTTATCGATTTCAACGATTTCAACGATTTTATCGATTTTATCGATTTCATCGATTTTATCGATTTTATCGATTTTATCGATTTTATCGATTTTATCGATTTTATCGATTTTATCGATTTTATCGATTTTATCGATTTTATCGATTTTATCGATTTTATCGATTTTATCGATTTTATCGATTTTATCGATTTTATCGATTTTAACGATTTTAACGATTTTAACGATTTTATCGATTTTATCGATTTTATCGATTCTATCGATTTTATCGATTTTAAAGATTTTTAAGATTTTATCGATTTTATCAATTTCATCGAATGTACCGATTTTATTGATTTCAAAGGTTTTAACAACTTTATCGATTTAATAGATTTTGTCGATTTAATCGATTTTATCGATTTCATCGTTTTTTGTCGATTTTATCGATTTTACCGATTCCATCGATTTGATCGATTTTATCGAATTTATCGATTTTATCGAATTTATCGAATTTATCGATTTAATCGATTTTATCGATTTTATCGATTTTATCGATTTTATCGATTTTATCGATTTTATCGATTTTATCGATTTTATCGATTTTATCGATTTTATCGATTTTATCGATTTTATCGATTTTATCGATTTTATCGATTTTATCGATTTTATCGATTTTATCGATTTTATCGATTTTATCGATTTTATCGATTTTATCGATTTTATCGATTTTATCGATTTTATCGATTTTATCGATTTTATCGATTTCATCGATTTTATGGATTGTTTCGATTTTATCAATTTTAAAGATTTTAACGATTTAGCGATGATTTCAACGATTTTGACGATTTTAACGGTTTTAACGATTTTTAAGATTTCATCGATATTTTTATTTTATCCATTTTATCAATTTCATCGAATTTATCGATTTAATTGATTTCAACGGTTTTAACAACTATCGATTTAATAGATTGTGTCGATTTTATCAATTTTATTGATTTCATCGATTTTATCAATTTTATCGATTTAATCGATTTTATCGATTTTATCGAATTGATCGATTTTATCATTTTATAGATTTTATCGATTTTATCGATTTTATCGATTTTATCGATTTTATCGATTTTATCGATTTTATCGATTTTATCGATTTTATCGATTTAATCGATTATGTTCGATTTTATCGATTTTATCGATTTTATCGATTTTATCGATTTTATCGATTTTATCGATTTTATCGATTTTATCGATTTTATCGATTTTATCGATTTTATCGATTTTAACGATTTTATCGATTTTATCTATTTCATCAAGTTTTTCGATTTTATCGATTTTATCGATTTTATCAATTTTTTCGATTTTATCGAACTTATCGATTTTATTCATCTTATAGCTTTTATGGATTTGATCGCTTTTATAATTTTTTTTCCGGTTGCTCGATTTTTTTTCTGCTCTACCGTTTTTCTTTATTTTAATGATTTTTTAAATTTTATCAATTGTATTTTTTTTTTTAATTTTACGATCTTTTCGATCAGTTTTATTGTTTTTGTAAGTTTGAAATATTTCAACGATTTCAATGATTTATCGATTTTTGAGTGGATACTTTGTCTTTTTTATATGTATCCTTTTATCTTTCTTGTATTTTCATAACATTAAGGAACATAAATACAGACCCCGTTCGTTTTTGGCAACATTCGATTTTGGCAACATCCGATTTTGGCACATGTGCCAAAATCGAACGGTTTTTAGAAACAACATTACCTTTTAGTTTTCGTTATAACAGGACCAATATAATTTATACAAACACCATACATACGTATTTATGTTCTGAAATGGTAATAAAATGCAACAATAAATACAAAAGTATTTTAATAAATTTATTGAGTACTCAAAAATTACAAAAAGATGAAAAATTCAAAAAGTTAAAAAACAAAATTAAACAAAAGACTGAAAATGATGAAAAACAACAACAAAATGATGGAGAATGACAAAAACAGCAAATATGTCAAATGAAAACAAACATTATAAAAAAAACAAGAAAGGTGCAAAATGCATCAAAAACATGATGAAAAAAAATAAAAAAATTTCTACAAATGGTCGGAAATGGACTAAAAATAACGTTTTTAATATAATAGTTATTATTTAAAAAATTACTGAAAAATAAGTTGAGAAAAATACCGTTTGATTTTGGCAACACAAAATGTACGCCAAAATCGAACGGGGTCTGTACTTTAAATTGATGTTTTAAGAAATGATAATAGTGCAGTAAATGCTGAAAGAAAATTCAAAATATTGCTTGAGAAAGCTTTTCTAATTCAGCTCGCGTTAGTTGTAGTTTTATTACATATGTTTTCTGATTATCACGAAGCAACAAAATTAACATTTTTCGCGGTGCGAAAAATTAAGGAACTAATTTCGACTAATTTGATGTATGTATGTATGATATGTATGTATGTATGTAAGTATGTATGTATGTATGTATGTATAATATGTATTAAAATTTTCTTTTTGTTTATTATTCCTAATCCATTAAAATCCAGTAAATTTGACAAAAATGTAATAGGGATGTGAAATAAATATGATTATAGATATTTTTTAAAACATAAGTCAAATCATCAAAATTGGTAATTGAATTAAAACCCCTAATATCAAAACTTTTTTTTTATCAAATTTTCAAAATTTTAAGAGTTTAATTTTTTTTAAAGCGTTGCACCATGGGAAAAATGTGTATAAACCGAGAAGAAATTCAATATCTTCCCCCCTACATCAACCAAATCTATGAAAATATACTTCCCTTAAGTGAAAATGTCCATAGTAATTGGATAGGATTGGACATACTTTCAGACGCCGCACGAGCTTACGAACGGAGATATAGTACCTTTTTAACCCCGAATTCCCCTACATTTTGTAAACAATCAAGAAAAAAACACTGATTTGGACTAGAAAATTTTGAACAATCTTAGACCTATCTTGTGTGATATTTTCCGAGGAATCAAATGAAGGCTGTTTGAGGCCCCACACGCATCGTAAAAACGAGTTATGTCTGATTGTACCCTCAATTCCCGTACATTTTTTGATAAATTGATAAAAAAAATCACTTAAAAATTTTGAATCAAATGAGACCTATAGTGTGTGATTTCTTCCGAGAAATCGAAAGAAGGCTGTTTGAGCGACACCACGCATTGGAAAAAAAAGTCATGACTGATTTACCTTCAATTCCCCTACATTTTATCAACAGTTCAGATAAAGCATGTTCGGACTTGAAAATGTTGAACCCATTGAGACTTATCTTGACTGATTTTTTTCCGAGAAATCGAATTATCGAAAAAAAAATCATACTAGATAGGTTTCATTTTCTTCAAAATCTTCCAGTCCAAACAAGCTTTTTCTGAACAATATTAAAAATGTTGGGAAATTGAGGGTAAAACGACCAGTACTCCATTTTACGATGTGTGCGGTGGCTCAAACATCCTTGATTTGATTTTTAGGAAAAAATCACGAAAGGTAAGTCTCATTCGATTCAAAACTTTCAAGTCCTGACATGCATTTTTCTCAATTAATTGACAATTTTAAGAGAATTAAGAGTAAAACAGCCATAACTAAATTTTTTCATGCGTGCGGGGCTAGAACAACCTTCATTTGATTTTTCGAAAAAAAATCACACCATAGATCTCATTTGATTCAAAAATTTCAAGTCCGAACGTGCGTTTTTCTCAATTGATTGAAAAATGTAGCGGAATCGAGAGTAAACCGATCATAACTTTATTTCGATGTGTGCGGTGGCTCAAACAGCCTTCATTTGAATCTTCAAATAAGTTGCACACAGGATAGGTCTATTATTGTTCAAAATTTTCTAGCCCAAACTTGTGGTTATCTGGATTGTTTACAAAATATAGAGGAAATGAGGGTTAAAAAGAGAATATATCTCCGTTCGTAAGCTCGTGCAGCCTCTAAAAATATGTTGAATCGATACTTTGGAAATTTTTACTCAAGGGAAGTATATTTCCATAGATTTGGTTCGTGAAGGAGGGAAGATATTGAATTTCTTAGCGGTTTATACACTTTTTCCCCATTGTGCGTTGTTACTCTGATACTAAAATATCTAGGCAAAAACTTAATCCACGATTGATAATAGACTCTATTTATTTATAATCAGTTTTCGATTTTCATGTAGGTTTGATGGTTCTTCAGTTACGAATGATTGATTTTGCTCAAAACTCGAAACTTCTGAACACCATATCACCGAAACTAGAAGTGATACACAAAATCTGTCAAATGATTCCAATTCATGACGTCAAATTGGAACAAAGATATCAAAAATAATTCCTTTGTATAATGTTTTTGGAAGCAACACATTCTGTAAATAATCTTGACCTCGGGGACACACATTTTTGGCTACATTTATTTCAAAATATCATTTGTTGTTGGTTATTAACGATTTTTAATCCATTTTTTAATGCGTTCAAATCAATTTTGAATATATTTTGCAAGTAATATTTTGAGATAATACTCAATCACGAAACTTAGATGAAAATATTTCCAGTTTTCAAGTTTTCCAGCCCATGGCTTCAGCATACCCTGAATGAGCTGACGACCATCTTTCTTGTGCTTTAGGATTTCCATGAGCCGGGCCGACATGGTTGAAATTTTCCGTTTGCGAGGTTAAATTTCACGTGAGCGCCCCGAAATGTCTGTGTAAGTGTGTTTGATGTATGTATGTAAACGAATGCGGTCGGCTGGTATGTTGTCACAATTTGATTCAGTTACAAAATCCACCATACCACACATTACCCCGGGAGCGGAACTCAGGTCGGGCTCCGTTTTCGGTGGAAACTCTTCGCGCGAAGACTTAGACTTTTGGGATCCCCAGAGCTGTATGCCACATGAACGGGAGGCGAAAATATGTGTGTTTGGTTTTTTTCTCATCTCATGTGTCCTCCCGAATGTCGGCATAGAAAGCGGGAGAAGCGAAAACGAAATGATGCTGTTTCAGCTTTTCCAAGAGCTACTTCCGCTGACTTTGGTCGCTTCCTGTAAATGAAGCATAACTTCGGGGGCAATTGAAGCGAGCATACACATCACACAGGCAGGAGCGCCCCCACAATGTATTCCCCAAGGGGAACAGGCAAACGTCAAAAAGGGAGTTGGCGAAAAGTAGTGGTGGCACACATAGCGAGTTACAGAAAAAAAATAATCGAGAATATTTGAATTGCGACATACGGGAATTTGTGACTTTTATTTTTCACAAGATCTTCCTCTGTCGCTGTTGGATTTGCAGCTTATTGAAATTTTTAGGATTCTGTTCGCTGAAATGTGACATGGTACATTATTCATGACCACTAGAGTAATGTCTGGGATAGTGTACGAAACTTAAATTGTTTGGAATTATGTGGGCAGATTTATAATACCGCTAAGAAATAATCAAAGTATATCTTATCCTATTGCAGATATCACAGGGATACTGAAATGTTCCAAATTGAGGAGCCATCTCAGATTCCCTTCCACTCCCTAGCGCTTCCTGCACAATGGAAGCTGTCGAGGAGCATTGATTTCCCCACCGCATCAGCACAATCGGCAAAACGATGAGTTTATGTTGCCATCCCGTAAGCGAGCTCATGGGGTAAGCCGCTAAAAGCCAAAGTGTAAGCTGACAAAGCAAAGAAGCCAACCTTAATTGAAATCGAATGGCAGCGATTTGCTCGGTCTGAATGTGGTGTTTCCGATGTTGTGTACCGATATCCGTCCATATTTAAGCAATCACAGGCTTATGCTCTTTCTCTATCTCTCGACACGGCTGCTTCTGCTCCAGGAAGAGCTCCGTCAGCTATTGTTGAAGCTCCCCAACTCCTGTGCTCCTGCTACTTCTTAACGAGTAGGAGTCGTCGTAGCAGCTTTTGGATGGCCCTCATCGATTACACCCACAATGATGCTTCTCCAATTCGAACTTCGACGACAACGACGACGACGACGACTAACTGAACTGAAAGTTGTGTTCGAAGACAGAGCACTTTCGCTGATTGGGCGAAAGTTGTGAATGGCATACCTAGTATTTAGAAAGTGGGAGAGATGACTGCCATCCGAGTTCCGGGAAAGTGATAAGTTCCGACGAAGTTCTGTCGCAGAGTAATGAAATCACAGTTAACCCTCTGTTGTCCAAAGATCTGATGGTGTGGGACATTTGAGATTCAGTTTGATGATTAAGGAAATCGACTTTGCAAATGATGACCCAATATCTGAGTTTTATTGGTGGAATTGCCAGATGATCGTTACCCATTGGATTATTTTTTCTCGCACGCAAGTTGAATTTATTAAAAACGCAAGACCGTTTTCAAAACTTGCTTGCTTTTGAGAGATTTCAAGAATTCACAATTCTGGCCGGGGCTTGTGATATAGCTAAGTTGGCAAGTCTGTTGTCTCCTGAGCCGATGTCCGCGAGTTCAAGCCCAAGAGTAAACATCGAACACAGTTGTACCGGATAAGTTTTTCAATAACGATCCGCCAATAGCAACGTTGATAATGTCGCAAATGCCATAAAGATGGTAAAACGACTATAATCGAAACAAAAAAAAACAATTCTGGCCATTGTTCTTCCTGATAAAATGTCAAATATTCTCAAAGCTGAGATCTAACCGAAAATATGATATCTCACTGACGAGATTCCACGTTATTGAAACATTCGTTCGTAGATAGACTTCTAGACAACTGGAAGAAGAATGATTGAAGATATTAAAATAAAACGAACACAAACACAAACATGATCTCAATAAAACTTGATGTTTCCTCTAAAAGCTTCCTCCTACTTAACTCTAAGCGTAAATCTTTCGAGGATCTGATGGCTAGCATCTTTGTATTAGACTAGGCTTACCAAATACTCTCAGAAAAGGCGAGATTCTGGATTCCGGAGACATCATCGTTTGGAGGCAAGTTAAAGAATATTTCTTGAATCGAAAAACATTAACATCACTCAAATGTGCTCAAAGAACGCTTAACTGAACCAGATTGTTATGGTTATATAGATATGCTAAGATATGCTCGCCAGAGTGCCCGATTTTATCCGGACTTCCCAAATTAAATATCACAAAATTTAGGAAAATTTCGGTCCGGCCCGGTTGTCCGGATTTCGGTAAAAAGTATTTTTCACAGATTTTCTCACCTTTTTTCCAAAAAAAAAACATAAATCGAGTTATTATAATTTTATTTTTGCATCCAAAAACGATATTTCTTAGTTTTATCGAAATGATCATAAACAGTTTTTCGGAAGCCTTAAAATACTATTCAATATCTGATGTGCTTTGATGAAAATATTTATGTTCAAGTGTATTCTATTTTATTGTTATTGAGTAATTCCGTGGTTATGACAAAATTTGTCCGGATATTGTCCGGATTTCGTCAGGTTTTTAAATAGTCTGGAAATGTCTGAAAAAAATCAAATAATTTATTCTTGTCCTAAGCCCGGTTTCCAGTTCGAGTGAAAATGAACGTGAAAAAATCTTATTTTATCAATGACGCAAAGGCGCAACATAACTAGCCTGTGGAATCGATGGGAAATGGTTGAAATGTGAAATTCCAGCCGGAATTGTTCATTAAAATCTTCTATTTAGAACTGTTATCACTGATGAACTGATGTACCTACAAGCTAAGCCTTGAAAAGTGTGTAAAGTCCGACGACCGTTTTGAATCAATTTTATGTTTTTTGGTTGAGCCACCAGATGCCTCCAAGGACACCGAAAGAGAACTGTCAAGAAGAAAATGAAATGTAAACAAAACCTGGGGGAGGAAGACTGAAATTTGCTGTATCGTTTTCTGTATTGTTTTTTTACTGTTCGGCAAAAAGCCAGCAATTGTTGAAAAGATTTGTAATCGTTCAAATTTAAACTTTAGATGCACGCAGAAAAATATATTTTAAAAATAATAAGATTTCGGCCAAAAATAATAAAAATTTTGGTTGGGAAAATGCACAAATATATTTTTGATAACACTGACAAAAAATATCGATTCGATTTAAACTTATCGTTTGATTGAAACAAAAATACACCTTTTTCAAAAATGAATCGAAATTTCTGTCAAAACAATAAAATAGAATTGATTTGAGAACTACACAAATTTTATTTTTGGAAAAATGTTTCATTAGGGGGTTCAAAATGAGAAAACTTTGTGCTGGAACTATTTTGTTTTTGCTTTAAATTTAAAAATATGTTGGTCTGAGGAATTTTCGGATTTATTAATACAATCTAAAAAAAAAAACATTTATGATATATTTTCTTTATTCGCATATTTCTTTAAACACTAATGGAACATTAAAACAATTACCATTCCGGAATTCCGGCCGGCATTGGAGACTGCTTCCGTTTTTTCTTGATGCAGGATAAAGAGCCCGACTCGCACTTTTAATCACTTTCTGCTTCCGGATGCTGCAGTAATCGACCATCTCCGACTGCTGCATAACTGTTGCATGACTGGAGTAGGCACGATGGCAAGCTTCGTCTTGGCCGGAATGATGCCCTACCGGCCCTTGATGTTCTTTTTCGGGTCCTTACCGTCTTCTGGATGGGTGGCACCTGCACCGTGTCTAATTTGTTCATTAGAACGAGGCACTGAGGACCCGGGCTTACGTCCATCCTATTCCGGCCTTATAGCACTGTACGGGCAGCAGTGTTACTGTGACGGTGACCTCTTGTGACTGTTGTTGTTCGGACGATGCTGAAAACTCATTAATTTTTTTTCTTTTTTCGACTGATCGTTTTTTAGTTACATGTTCATCGCATAAAACCAATATTGGTTTCAAACTAAACCAAAATTTGAATGCATGTAATAAAAAATGAGTGTGTAAAAATAACAAAATTCTTCGATTATTTATATTCCAAATTTTTGTGAAAGCTGTTCAAAAATCTGCTTTTAAAATACAAAATAAAATAACAAAACGTTTTGTTGAAACTATACCCCATTCTTTTTCTGCGTGTGATCAGTTTCGTGTAGCGAGTCATGTAACTCAGTTGGTTAGGTGCATAATTTAGACTTAGCTATATTTTTAGAACAACCATTAATCAAACCATGTTTATTTATTAGCTTCAAAACTTTGACGAAATTTGAGCGACTCAATACGCCTGATCATGCAAGAATTTGCCTGAGCAAAACAAAATCTAATTGAATCATTGTTTTATGCAAAACAAGTGATTTTCCGCATCAAATAAGTTTTATTAAAAATCACTGAATAAGAAAGTAAAATTTTGAACCTTCGCACTGGTCGGTAGATTGATGAGAGAAATTTGACGTTTGAAAGATTTTTTTCTATTTTTATTCAGTCTTCCTCCTCCAGAACTAAACGAAATAGCAACCTTTGAGTCAATTTGAAAAAGGTCGTATTACTATTTGACGAGTTTCGAGCAAATTGATGTTGAAAATTCGTTACACATTTATGATTTGCGTTATCAAAATTTTAAGCTTAAATCTGTTTTTCAAATTGCTTCAAACTAGCATGAAGTACTTAATATAAACATATGATGCGTGAAAATGTCCGCTCAGAGAAGCCTAGAATCTGAATTTCTTCGTTGAATTGTTAATTTTAAGCTCAACATGGATAAACTAACTGGTTCGTCTGGCTTGTTCAAAGTTGTTAGTTAGTCTCTTTACTAAAAAGAATCAAGGTAAAAGGAACCAGATGAATCTACCTTGTTGTGAATATATTGAAGCCGTCCATTCTTTAACGATGTAGTTTATTAATTTATGAGATCATATACAATTGCGTTCTTCCAAGAATGGGGTATTTTGACATCGGCAACACTGCAAGCGTCGCTTACAACGCGCCGCTGTGAAATGCAGTTCAGTGGCGGGCGGATCAACTGACGTTTCTCCTGAACTGTCAAAGGATTGGCGGTCTCGCTCGCTCTCTTCTTCACGTCATCCGAACGGACCGGGTGGAAATTTTGATTTATAAAAACACGAGTGATAAAAATTATAAAATTTTTTGAAGGAAATCGTTGTTAAAATACTTTAAAATAGTTAATTTAGGTGTGTTTAGTGCTAGGTGTTAGTACGGTAGGATTCCTGTCGAAAGTACGGGTTGCTCAAGCAGGTAAAACTTAAAACTACGATCAACAAATTAAAACTTAGAAGCTAAAACATAACCTCATTCATGCAGTCCCAGAACCTACGCGAACCTTAAGCGATCGGATTAAAGTCTAGTGCATAAACATTGTTAAAGCTAGATTTCGAACGAGGTTAACAAGGTACACAAACAGATTAAAGGTAATTATTAAAATATATCCTTACCTAAATCTTCATACATGCAGTTGAAGCGCATGCACTTAGCCTATATTAAAACAAGTTGTTCGGGCGCGAGACAACATACAAGAGAAAACTGAATTTGTAAGTCACACAATTTAGAATTTAAACGTATAATTGACAAAACTAATAAAATGTATTTTTTAGTTTGGAGCTAACAAACTGCTGTCAAAAATCAGCGTTTCTTCTCGACCCGCTCGCAACAGGGTTAGTTGATTCGGCTTGTTTAAATGATAGAATTTGAAATTTTGCACAGGTTTCTGGAATTTTATAATTCAAGCTTGTACGTTCATCTGTCATTTCGTCAGTGTCTCTAGTTAAAACATTATGATGATGCTATTTTTCTCAGCAGAAACTTATTCGTGGTTCATTTGATTTTAAAGAGCAATTCATCTAATTGTATTTAAATTTATTTATTATTGAGTTCAAATACCATTGCGCCCTCTTTAAAAATTTTTACTTTCAAAAGAGCTATCTAGAAACAGTGCCATCTATTGCGCCGTTCAAAAGTTACAAATCAAGCAATAGATGGCACTGTTTTTCGTCACTTTTTAACGGCTTCTTTAAAAGAGAGCATTGGAAATTTTACACACGTTTCTGAAGATTTTTTATTCGAGCTTGTACATCTATCTGTTCATCTGTGCTGTTATTATTTCGATTTCTCCTGTTTTCACTGTGGAAATTCCATCATGGCGGGGAATCGGAATAAAAAGTTCTCTCAGGTTTTTAAGGAACGAGTGTGGCTGGAATTTCTTCTTCTTCAACCATTTCCCATCGATTCCACTATGTAACAAAACCTAGTTTTGTCGCATTGTTGAGTTATTGGCGGAATAAGATTTTTCGCGTTCATTTTCACGTGAAGCGTAAATGGGCCATATAAACTATGAAAAAAATCCGCTATTTTTGAAAATAAAAACCCAGAAAAAATTGTATTTGAAACAAATAAATTTAAAAATAACCAATGAATTTAAATTGAGGCTAAATTTAGGTTTTTCCAGTAAGTCAGTGAATGTCATGTTCTTTAAGTAAGAACATTCCTAATTTTTAAAATCGTAGGTATTTACATAAAAGAAGATTGGAAAAAATTAGAGGAGTTGAAAATTATCGAGGAGAGATTTTATAAGAAGCGTTTTCATCAAACACGGACTAACTGTTTTGAAGTGGTAGAATCGGAGAGGGTTGAGTCTACCAGAAGCATTTTGAAGAAAAAGCGGGACGGGTGGGACATTTTCTTGAAAAACGGGACATGTTCCGCTTTTGTGGGACCGATGGCAATCCTATATTAAACGGAGTCGATTTAGGGACATTTTAGAATCTCTCAAAACCCTGAAGTCTTAAAAGCTTCGTTTTGGTGCAAAAACTCAACTTTGTTTTTTTGCAGAATTTTTATGTTACGTTTACATGAATAAATTTGAACTTTTAGGTTTGTATAGGAAAATTGAATATTTTGTTCGGAAAAATCAGCGTTATTTTTGTATGTTCGGTAGAATCGTGCTCATGGTTTTTCTGCCTATGTCTTTATTCTTTTTAAAAAAGACAAACACCGTCTTAGCCGATATAGGCTTTACAGACTGAATACATGACGTGGACATCTTAAGATTAGCACATTTAACACCCAATACCGAGATGGGAATCGAACCCATGCCATCAATGGACCAGCAATTACCGTCTTACCACGCTAACCACTCGACCAGCGAGACGTACCAAGGAAGGAAATTTACCGCTAAAAAACTTTGTCGAAGACCATAACTTCGTATCTCATAAGGCAAAAAAGCTTTTAGCTATTGAATAAAAAAGGGTATGTCTTCTGACATTGAAAAACAATCAATTCAACTGACATCACTTCTGGTATCTAGCGAAGTATTGCTTGCAAAGTACTCATGCAATACTTCACTAGGCACCAGCAGTGATGCCAGTTCAATTGATTGTTTCTCTATGCCAATAGACATAAATAAAATATATTTATTGATTTGTCAGCCAAGATTATACTTACGTGAAAAAAAAACAACAATCTTAGCTTGAGCTTAGATGAACCGTACATTTCAGTATTTGCTACTCCGTGATTGACAAGAACCATCAAAATTGTACAAAGATCCAAATAAATGGGGCTTGGGATTAGCTTATCAATTTCTTTGTACACGTTTCGAAGGTTCCTTATCTTATATGGTTAATAACGGCGCCGGCCACGTCCTTACGGCTCATCGGGGAAAAGGAAGGATTGTTAGTTCGACTTTCGTTGCTACTAGAGACCGAATACATCTCTAAATCTTTACGGTCGTCGCGGGAAGGGTGGATTGTTAGTGGGGAAGGTAAATAAGATCTGGATTCCTTTTGGGAAGAGATGTGATCAAAGCAAAGTTAAATATTTAATGATCGTCGCGTCGCTCACTTTCGAGTACGTCGCGTTTTTATTTAGAGCAAATACGTCCTAACGTGGCATTGTCATACACGTACTCAGTGGAAAAAAACAACAATTTCCAAAACGAAAACTCTACCGGTATTGAACAGCTTAACAGCCTAATAAGATACGAAGTTACAGTCTTGGACAAAGTTGTACAGCGGAAAACGTCAATTGAGAATTAAGAAATTTGAGAAAAAAATTATCTGCCAACAAAAACCATGTTGATTTTTCAGAACAAAAAAACGATACTAAAAAATTCTCCAAAAAATCACGGATGACTTTTGATCCAAAACTCCACGATTGGAGAAATTCGTCCAGAAAATGTCCACAAATCGACTCGTAAACAGTTGAAATTCGATAAAATAATTATTCCAATGTTCAATTATTGAAAGAACGCAACAAAAAAAAATGTTTTGTACTTTAGGACTGAATTTTGATTAAACCTTAAAATCCATGTCTCACGAATCTAAAATTTTGAAGATTTTTAAGCTTTCTTATAAAAGAACCGTTGTTTTTGTCAAATATTTGCTACCCTGAACGTAGGTATATGTTTGCTACTAATAATGAAAGTAGCTGCATAGAAAATAATTGAATACAACAGCTTACTTTTCATGGGAACATATAAGTCTCTGGAATTCGGCCCAGGTTTGCTTTATCTTAGCTCACATATCTCAAAATTTAGATTGCATAGCTTTATATAATTTTTAGCGAGGTTTCATATCCTCAACTATATCAAAAATTCTCTTTTCATTCAAAACAACTTTTTATATATAATACTGATTTGTTAGAGAACAAAAATAATCTTGATTCCGGGTTTCGTTCATCTACAGTGGTTCTTTTCGAAAATGTTTTATTTCTGTGGTTTTAAAAAGGTCTCTTCGTAAATTGCTAATATCTCTATTAGTGTTCTCAGGATAAAAAAATGACCCGAAATCAACTTAGTCTAATACACTACAGACCGCGTTCGTTTTTGGCAACATTCGATTTTGGCAACATTCGATTTTGGCAACATCCGATTTTGGCACATGTGCCAAAATCGAACGGTTTTTAGAAACAACATTGCCTTTTTGTTTTCGTTATGACAGGACCAATTTAATTTAGACAAACACCATAAATACGTTTTTATGTTCTGAAATGGTGATAAAATACAACAATAAAAACCAATTTTTTTTTTAATTTATAGAGTGATCAAAAATGAAAAAAAGATGAAAAATTCAAAAAGTTGAAAACAAATTCAAACAAAAGACTGAATATGACAAAAAACAACAAAAAATGATGAAGAATGACAAAAAGAGCAAATCTGACAAAAGAAAACAAACATTATAAACAAAACAAGAAAAGTGAAAAATGCATCAAAAACATGATGAAAAAATTGAAAAATTACTACAAATGGTTGAAAATTGACTCAAAATAATGTTTCTGCTACTTAAAGTATAGTTATCTTGTAAAAATAACTGAAAAACAAGATGAGAAAAAACCGTTCGAATTTGGCAACATTCGATTTTGGCAACACAACATGTACGGGTGTGTTGCCAAAATCGAACGGGGTCTGTATGTACTTAATCAGGGCTGAATTTATCACTTCGAAACATTTGTTAATAAAATTGCTGTTATCTTATACACAAAACTTATGTCGTTTTTACCAATAGCATTTTCCACTTACGTACCTTTGTAACATTAGATATGCTCAACATTGACGTCGACCTCAGCTAATCGGAAAATGAAATCGTAAATTTAGACATACTGAATTTGTTCAAAATTTAGTCATTCCATGAAAAGTACCGAAATAAACCTTTTAATTATGGTTTCGGGGATTTTCCGAAAATAGAACTTGCTCCATTCAGCACAAAGATCACGTTTCAGATTAAACCGGTAGCAGGTAACTTCGTTCTCTGGTAAAAAAATTCGTTTGTACGAATTTGTTGAATGAATTTCCTCCACTCTATCATCTCAATGGGATTAATTTAGGATTACTGTAGCAATTATTACCAAAAACGTTCGCATGAATGGCGAGCTGGGAACTGTTTGGTAATACGTTAAGCAATTATCAGTACACTCACCATAACATCGTAGCTCACGGAAAAAGGGCCGCAGCCGCCCGGTGCTCTACATTATTCATGCAGCGCTCTTTTCGATTCACCCACGGAGGCCAGACCAGTCCGAAAAAAAATCCGATCGAAATCACCGGAATCGGAAAATGCGTGGGTGCCAGTTGTTGTTGTTATTTTGTCAGGCAGGGACATTCCAGCTCTGCGTCTAGCTGTCGGTCGGTTGTTTGGAATGTTTGTTCATTTGCCGGAAACGTGGCAAAATGAGGACGGTTCTGAAAAATTCCACTGCCGACACACACACATACAACTTTTTCGATTCGGTGATTTTCTCGGGAAAAGTCGAACTGAATAGATTATTTCGCCTGTTGGAATGCAAACAACTCCCAGCGCAGTGTTTGTGAAGATTTGAGCTGATTTATGCAGTCAACCCCTCCGTTGATTCGATGGAATGTAATTTATCTTGCGAACACAAATCTTTACAGGTTGTTTGAAGGTTTAGCTGGATGAATACATATTTGGATTGATTTGTTTTACAATTAATGTTGACTCTGGCTGAATAGTCTTTCTAGTTTCACTGAAATCTTTTCTTTCAAAAATGTTATCACTGAATTGCTAAAATGTCGTCCTCATATGTTCCTACGAAAAAGTCGATTTAGCCAAATGATAACAACTTCCGGGGACCATTACTGCCAAATGGCATCAGCATCAGCAAAGTGGGATAAGACATTCCCATAAGAAATGTAACAGAGGGGAAGATACATTCATTTTATTGTGTAGGTATAGTTTCGGTATTGACCTGCCTGACTGTGGTACATTATTCCACATATTGATATGGAAATTACTATGGCGGTGGCGGTGTGGTTCTCACTCGGTCCTCTTCCTTTTGCGGTTTCCCCTCAATACTAATGCCAATCCGTTGAAAGGAGAAATAAATAACAATCTGTTAGGGCAACCGAAGAAGGGTCACCTTTCGGTTTCTTCAGCTTAGATACGAGGAAGGGGTCTTCCTTCAGACGAGGCCGCTGCGGGTTTTGCGGATCCGAAAGGCGCATATCAGTGTCCATTTTCAATATTGGATGCTGCTGTTACTGCTGCCTTACTGTCCTTTTCAATCTGAATAGATTTCTGTTTCACCATTGCTCTTTGCATGTGATGCCTACGATTGAAGAAGTATAAGAATGAGGGCGAAGATTAAGGGCGAAACATATCTACTGAACTGGATTTGAAAATTAATTTAAATCTTTTGAATTTTATAAAAACATGTAATAATGTCAACTTCAGAGATTGAAAGGTTCAAGGCAGTAATAAAGTTCCACCTGAAATCCAAAACTCAGTATAAGTTTCAATTAGTTTGGCACTATATGGAGTATTGTTGAGTTTTTCATTTGAATCAGTCCTTTGAGTCCTGAGACCTGAAACCTGAGACCTGAGACCTGAGACCTAAAACCTGAGACCTGAGACCTGAGACCTGAGACCTGAGACCTGAGACTTGAGACTTGAGACTTGAGTCCTGAGTCTTGAGACCTGAGACCTGAGACCTGAGACCTGAGACCTGAGACCTGCGGCCTGAGACCTGAGACATGGGACATCAGAAGTTTTTGCTAAAAAATCACTTTTAACAAACGAATTTATATTTCATAAAAATGCTTATAAGACATTTTTATTGTACAATCATTGACATTCACAAAAGTCATAGCCAGAATACTGTTTTTTTCAACACAACCTTACATTTTAATATTAAAAAAAAAGTTGCCTCGAAACCCGTTGGCTAAAACATAGTAGAAGACAGTTTGACTCTATCAGTTCACTGGAAAAATTAATTATGTGTGAATCATGCAAAAATGATTATTAAAGCACATGGTTTGATGAGCATTTTTGCTGAAGATACCATTTGTCTATCTTTCATAGTATCTTCGCTATTAGTTTTGTCGCGATAAAGTTCCGTCCTGGACCACTGTGCGTTGGGAACTAATATTCATTCTGCACTTCATGTTGTCATGACAATGAAAACATTTTTCTGTTTATACCTAGCGAAAACATTCATTATAATTGCTGTTCTGTGATAACAGATTTCATATACTTTTCCGAAATTATCCGAATTAATGTACAACGCTTAAAATCTCTTCTTCTGTAGGGAAACATTTCAGTTCACCCAATCTTGGTTTATAGAGCTTGTTTAAGAACTTATCAATGCCGTGCAACTCTGTTTTTTTCCACACGAACGCAAACATTACCAAATTGCTGATTTGCAAGGCCGGATTAAAGGGGGGGCAAAAGGGGCAATTGCCCCGGGCCCCCCGACTCAAGGGGGCCCCCCGAGGGGAAAAAAGTTTTAACATAACTTTAATCATACTACTACAAACCATAAAAAGAAAACAAAACTAGAAAATCGAAATGAAAACTTGAAATATAAAACGTAAAGGGCCCCCGTGAAATAATATCTTGATTAGTTTTTGTTTTAAAAAAATTAAGGAGGACCCCTAAAGTAAGCAGTGAAGGAGCTCTCTCGCATTTTGCAAGCTGAGAATATCAGAATCTTCTGGACAAAATCAAATTCGAAAAAAAAAATTAAGAAGAATATGAGGCAAAACACCTCATATTTTCATTTTTTATCGAAACATATCAGTTTCGATATTCTGTACAGAACAGATAAAATAAAGAAAAAAACATCTCCTCATTTTTATTACATTCAAACGTCTTGCACAACAATAATGTTTGTTGTTAAGTTAAGTTTCCAAGTTATGGTTAACTGCACTAAAATAGCAACTAATTTCGCTTTATGATAAACATTTCAAAATTTTATCCGGGCAGTACCGGGTTATTATCGCGTATTATAATAACTTTTCACCTTTCAATCATTATTTTTGAAATTTTCATTGGTTTATAAATTCTAAACCCTTTCCTCCCCTATTTTTGAAAGTAAAATGTTTTAAAAAAACTGTAGTTGCTTAAATCGAACCAATCGATAGAAGAGGGTTTCTTTATTGAATTTCCATCCCAATTTCTGTCTCAGACATGAAATGACAACTGACAAAGTTTTTAATCTACTGATGTGAATATCCTGAATTCAGCATATCATTTTCCAAATGATCATTCTCAAATTATCATAAAAACGATCTGATAGTTGAGTTGCTTGTATCATTGAGTGATTTTCTTAATATGAATATTTCTATGAACTTAATCTTATCTTTTTCCAGATTCAATTCATTGGGATTTTCAAGTCTTGTGTAGATTCTTCAGTTACTGAAGTTCAGTTTCATAATTTTTCTGAATTTTGAAAATTCAGGATCTTTGTTTAAGGTACTTATCTCATTTGGATTCCTTGTCTGATTTTTTTCAATGATAACTGATTCTGTTTTTAAACATTTAATATTTATTCTGAATTATTTTTTTTCAACCGCGATAATTTTTGCACTAATACCCCTTTGGCATTGAGGGTATCGAATGAAACTTTTGTCACATTTAGAATAACAATTTGATAAAAAAAAATTATCTGATGAGAATCATATTCAAAAACATCTCATGGAAAGGTTTTTTTTGTGTTTCAAAAACATAGAATTGAAATGCACATTTGGTGCAATTTCTGCTCTTGCTCTGATTATAACTTAATTTAATTCATATTTGGTTTCTCAAAACTTGATTTGGAATTATGGTTTAGATTTGAGACACTAAATTTTGGTTCTGAATATAACGAATTCTTAAACTCTTATATCTGTATCTCTATGGTATGTGGATTTAATTATTTGGTTCATTTTTTTAAATTTCAAATCTGCATGATTCTTCCTTTTTGTCACTAGGTAAATATTTTTCGAATAAGCACAATCCAAGCGATCAATGATTATATGAAAATCATTTAAAATATCTATCCGGTCATTTCTTTTAAGATTAAAGAATTTCAGTTGATTAAAAGGGTTGTAAAAAAATGAAAACTAAATTTTGCCTTTGGCAGCTTAAATCAGATCTTTCATTTCTAAGAAATTTCTAAACTATTCCACAATCTTTGTACATGATAAATTAACAATTTTTATTTGAAGATATCAGAAACTATTTGCTACCCAGACAACATGGCTATTTGAAGATAGTATACCGAACTCATCTCCAGTTTTTTATACGTTTAAAAAGTTTCGAATTTTCTGGGATAGCATTTGAAAAAAAAAATCGAATTATAGGGGCCCCCCGAGAAAAATTGCCCCGGGCCCCCCGATGGCTTAATCCGGCCCTGCTGATTTGACTCATTTTTCATCTCAACTATCTTTATCTTTATACTTTATTTTTCCACAAACTTTATATTATTCTTCACGAGATAACACGTCACGCAAAATAAATATTAAAACCTATTTGAAATAGGGGGGTTTAATTCTCCAGAAATTCCACTGTTTCTGAATACGCTGTATAACTGGTAAGCACATCCAGTGTTAACTTCATGATATTATTAGAAGCTTTTTATAAAAATTCATCCACGTTTATCTGCACTTTTCACGTTTTCCTGTTTACATTTGGATTTTTTTCGCGGCGGGACGAAAATAAAAACATGTGCGCTCCGATTTGGTCAATGCCTACTCTTCAAATCTTTTTTACCTTTTGTTAGAGCAAGTTCACTGGTGTTGGGGAAAAGTGGTAGAAATGTTGACACTTACGGCACATTTTGAAAATTTTGCCGTGCAAAAACATTTTCAAGATCTGTGGCCTTCTAATTTTTTTACAGCACGTGTTGTATTTTCGCATGCTGTGATGCAAAAATAGCAATATTTGTATCACATACGGCTGAAATAGAAACAGTGTTGTAAAAAAATACAACACCCCAAGATCTTGAAAACAATTTTGCATTATAAAATAATCAAAATGTCAAAATTTCTACCACTTTTTCCCAACACCAGTGAACTTGCTCTTTAGATTTGAAATTTGAGTATGAAACAAAAAAGCATAAGTTATAGTTATAAGTGAAATTCATAAAAAAGAATTCAAAGTCTGAAAGACAAAGTATAATTTTTTTTTAACAATATTCATATTTAAATTGTAAAATAATCAAAATATAAAAATAAAGAACCAACAGAGGAGTTAGATCCCGTTAGATATTTCAATTAAAAATAACACCTTTATAATATTTTTCACTAAGTTAGGAATTTTTATTAGACAATCTTCCAACTTTTTCAATACGCCCAAATACATAAGATTAGCTAAATGAAACTGTTTTATTCTCTTAACTTTATGTTTATCCTTGTCGGTGACTTCGATTTGTTTACTAGTTTTTACAGAAATTTCTTGAGTTTTGAAATGATCACGGCGCCGATTATTTCTATTTTTCTCTATAATTTTTCAAAACAACCAAGAAAAGTACCCCTGAACTCCGACCACCAACAGGAGAGCCAAAAAAAAAAACAAAAAGTCAATGTAAGAAAATCCCCAAGCCCCATTAACACCCAGGAAAACAAGAAGGCCTCTCCGAAGCTTGACTTTCAACACACATATCACACATCATTATGTCACGCTCACGCAACACACAGCGCGCTTTTGCTAACTGTAGATAAAACAACGGAAAAGAAAAAAAAATAGAAATTTTTCGTCATGTTGTTATGAGTTTATGTGTGTTTAAGAATACTTTCTCCCGGTGCCAGTGAGTCAGTCAGTTACAGTTTGTTTTCTTTTCCGGGAAAAAGTAAGGAAAACTCCTCAATAAAGCCTTTCTTCCCGAAGCTTTCCTTTCTCGCCCAGTCAGTCAGTCAGTGAGTGAATGGATGGCAGCGCCGCGCCGCTTTTAGTGAAGCGAGGCAAGAAAAATACACGTTATAAATCGAATAATTTTGCAAAGTTATCACGTTTCATCTTGTATTATTGGAAAATGAAATTGCTTTTTAAATGAGCGAAGGAGCAGCGAGGGCAATCCTATTTTCATTCACATCTTTTCTGTGTGTTTACCCTCTTCTCGTCTACGCTCTTTATTCATTGTTGTTCGCGTTGATGATGGTGATGCTGGTCTGGTGGTGTCTTCTCTGCAGCAGCAGCGCTTATTTGTTTGGTCATCAAATGGGACTTAGCCTGCCACTTTTACTAACATATTCTATTGGCTTTGGGATGTTCTATTCTTCCGGGGTGGAATGACAACGGTCCAGGACTTTCATCACGTTCTAGACAAAATTTATCAAGGATTTTCCAAACAGAAAGAAAGGACCCAAAACTTTTCAAACGCCCCAAATTAACCAACCTTTTAAACCAACCGGTGAATTTAAATAAGCTTTTAGGCAAACTACATTGAAAATAAAACCTACTTATTAAAAATTTGCAGAAATTTATGGTTAATTATCATAACATAAAACAGAAAAATAAAAATGAATCGTAAATTTTCTAAAGCTACAAAGACACTGCCAACAGGATTTTGTTAAGCACATCACAAACACTAAGATTTTGTAAAAAAAAATCACAACTTCGATTGAGACCTTAAGTGTTATTTTTGATTAAATTTGCTTTAGTTTTCGATGGTATTGGCTCATGGCCGTAGGAACGGGGGAGATGGGATTTGAGGGTTAATTTCAAATTCTCAAGCAAATTTTGATAACGATCTAAAATGATTCAAGTGTAACAATCTCGACTCAGACCTAAGGTCAAAATCTCAAAACAAAAAAAATTTTCCAGGTCCTCAATTCTACTAAAGTTTTTCAAAAAAAAAAATCACTTGTTGATAGAAAATCGGTCCGAATATTGAATTTAGATAAAATTAGACTAAACTTGCCTGTTTGTCCGGATTTTTCACAGATTTATTTACTTTATTTGCAAAATCAAACAAAAATTTAAATTGTGTCATAAGAATAAGGTATTTAGCATCCAAAACAATAAACAAAAGATTTTTTCTAATTTTTGGAAGTTAAAAATGCGATGTAAAGCGACTGTTGTGTCTTGAAAAAAAAAAAGAATTACAAGAATTTTTCTTGTTGATTTTAACAGAAAAGTTCCAAAATTTGCCAGGGTACTGGCCGAGTTTGGTGGAAAATGGCCCGGATTTTGAAAAATATAAAAGTTCTCAAAATTTTGTAAGGCGAAATAGGCCGGATTTGCCCTGACCGGTTACTTGTGAAAAGATAACTGATAAGCTTAAATACACCCACAAATCAGACTCTACTGCAGCAATGAATTTCCTTGGAGGTGGAATTATCGGTATAAGATTCTAAGCCGGAACGGCATTCTTAGTGCTTTCCCAATCATATCATCTTTGGTATAGTACACTTTTCAATGCATTTTCGCACAGAAATTTGCTAAATAGGTATTGGATTTTTGCAACCTCTTCTATGGTTGTAGATGTGACCGTTCACCATGCACCCAGGGGAGTTGATGAAATCATTTATTTAATTTAGGAATTCATGGTAATTTTAAGGAAATTTCACATAATAAAACATCAACTTAAAAACGTAATAAAAATTCTTTAAATAAATAAATAAAAAAGTGAACTTTCGTAAGAAAAGCTAGAAAATTGAGCAAGAGAATTGCACAATTATAAAATTGAAAAAAAAAACAAACAAAACAAACTTGCCACGTACTGTTAACAGCCTCTCACATCACTGTAAGAACCACGACACATCCTTGAACACTTCGTTTTAACAGCAATTTAAGAGTCGTATAACAACAATTTAGACGAGTCTGGAAGAAAATCCAGAAGGATGGAAAATTGCGTTCAGGATCTTCCTCTTCCACTTGGATCGAGACATCGAGGCAACTTACATCCGAAACTTCAAGCTGCAGTGCAGAAAGTTAATTTTTATAAAAGTGTGTCAGGTTCAGTAGGGGAAAGTGTTTCTAAATGCACCTAGCGGGTTGAATGCGCTTACAGCCGTTTGGCGGAAGGGCTGATAAAACAACATATCTAACCATTTGGAGGGTGTTGAAAACGCAGGTTTCAATGGAGGAATAGAATTATTTTTATACAGTTTCGTCTGTGAGGTCATTACAATACATCTATATTAATAAGCGGTAGCCAATTGTCACTTTCCACTTATCATATTCCCTAACCGGGAAAGTACTCATATCTCAATGAGTAAAATGATACTTCTACTTAGAATATCTGGAGCTCCTGTTGTGTTAACACGAATCCAATTTGAGTAGTCTCATTTAACCGTGTGATGATGTAAACATTTGTACCCAGCGATGCCACACATACCGATTTCAGAGAAAATTTTCGACCAAGGATCGGTATATACCGAATCCCGATTTTTGGCGAAACACAAAGATTTCATACCGATTTTGGACAATTTTGATCAAACAAAAAAAATATTTCCAAAACTCACTCGAAACTGTAGTTTTTCATTGTTATTGTAAAATTTCGATCAAATTTGAGGCGAGTTATAAGCTAGCAAGCCTCAGCTAGTGGATAGCAACTATGTTTTAGATTAGAGATTATAGCAGATTTAGACGTTAATAGTTCATATCTTGAAGTTGGATGTTCATAAATTAGGAACTATAATAAATGTGCGCTCGTGATAAACAGTATTCAGTATACAGAATTTAATAGCATAAAAATACTAAATAATAATAATGTTTAAAGTGAATAACATAATATGGCTACAGAGCCCTGTCTCCTTAACAGAATTTATATTGTTTCAAAATCGCTATACTACGCGAATGTCAAATCGCTAATCAGACTTTGCCATAAGCCAGGCTAATGATTGATGCGAAGATCAATAACAGATGCTAACGTAAAGAAAAGTGAATACAAAAAAAAAGTTGAATCCTTAAAAAAATTAGAAATAATTTCAACGTACAGATTTTGAAGCAAACAGAAAAGAACTAAATTTTGATTACCGAACAGTTAACGGAACCAATATATTGAAAAACTTTTCGAACTAATTGCAAAAAATCATTAGAAACAGAAGAAAAGCTTAACACAGATCTTAAGATAAGTTGGTTATCAAAACTATAGTTTTTCTGGCGTTTCAACATTCTATACGAATTGCATAGGAAAATTAAAATTTATGTTTTTAAAGAGGAATTTAACCCACAGAGTCATTCGTCCTCGCGGCCCTCGAGGCAAGTTTGTGTGGCCAGCAAAGCTAATCACTAATTAAATTGATTTTCTTCTTCTTCTTCTTTTTTTTCTAGATTGTTAATTATCATAAAATAGCAATCCTTACTAAACAAAATAAAAGATTTATCAATAACTTGATATGCACGTCACTTGTTTGCAGTTGCATTTGTCCCGTATTCATCCAGATTGTTGACATTTTTGTAGGATTTATGTTTTTATTGAGTTCTTTTCAAGGAATAGATGCAATATTATTTTTTGGAAAAACGTAATATAGGAGTTAAATAGTTAAGTCATTATTTTTAGTTTCAAGCAAAGTTAATATTGTATGATTAAGTGAAATATTTTTATTCTTAATTAATGACGAAAATAAGGAAAGTTTTATAATAAAGACTGGGTGAACGATTATAGATTTCTTGTCGACATAACTCAGCGACAAATTTTTATTTCTCGACAAAAACGATATCTTTGATCCTGTGATTTTGTTACGAATACACAAGGGAACAGCATTTTTGGTACTTATGTTTCAATAACTGATTTAGTAAAATTTTGGTGTCCTGAATTCAAAACACTTTACAGATTTCGTCTAACAGTTTTAGTTTCTGTGATATGGCGTGTGGAAATTTTCAAATTGATCAGTTTTGGGTAAAATCGATCTTTCATAACTGATAAACCAATAAACCTACATAAAAACCTAAAGCTGATTGTTTGTTACCAAACCTAATACCGAAACGAAAAGTAACAATATTTGCAACCTTAAATTAATTAATTGTTATGTGTAAAATTTCTATAATTATTTTCTATTTATTGTAAAATGTAAAAAATGAACCATCCTAGTATAAGAAATAGCATAGCAGTGAGTTACCGGATGAACTGTTTTGAAACGGTAACTCACCAACCAGCTGATGCAACAATAACAAGTCAGCATAAACCAGTTGAAAATAAATCTCGTAGCGGCAACATCAGCTCCGTACTACTCGTTGTTTGTTCCGTCGGTCGAGTTTGTAGAAGTTAATAAAGTGGTGTTTTAATTTGTTCAATCGGTCGTCTATTTGGTGTTATTTTTAAGCACATCCGAAACCCGAAACAGATTTGTGCTGTGTGTTGTACTGCGGATTAAAAAGGGTGCAACAAATACCTTCCTCCTGACCCGTCGGCAGTGGAAAAGCTGCGAGCCAACCAACCATCAGCGCTAATCGATTGATCGACCCGAGGTGCACCCGCTGCTGTTGCTGTTGATTGCTGCGGAAGCAGCAAATGGTAAAGCCTCCGATCTAATTGAACCCGGTAAGCTACCCCCTGAATCCTCAACATTGGTCCTTCGAGCCGGATCGGAGGAATTCCCCACACGGAAGGTAGCGGTGAGTACACCATTTTCTTTACTCGACGCGCTGGCTGCATCAAGTTGGGCCATTTTGCTTGCCTTTTGTACTGCTGTACATTGTTTTTCGAGCCAAGAAAGCGCAAAGTGAAGCCAAGCCAACAGCACAAAGCCACCAACAGCTGCTAATTTTGATCTGCTGCTATGCTGATGTTTTACACCGGTCAGCAAAAATTGGGAAAGTGGATTTGATTGATTTTTGGCGAAAAAGTTTTGGACTTGGAATTCTTCTGGCAAATTCAGTCCTTATGCACCTGAGGCTTATATATTGGCAATATTGATTAATATTATATGCGATTGGGTGTGAGTGGGTGGCAGTCTTCGCGAAAGAATTGTGTGTCGCGTCGGGAAGGATTTTTTCGTCGATTTTAACACACAATTCTCGGTTTCGTTTCGTGTTAAGATTGATACACCGCGACGGGAAGGATTGAATCGTTCGATTTGTATCATTCTTCGTCGCGTAGAAGTGTAAATCCGCGACGGGAAGGATTTAATCGTTCGATTGGTTTACACTTCCGCCGTCGTGTTAAAAACCAGTACATCGGTTCGGGAAGGATTTCGTTTGCGTTTTTTGTGCTGTGTTTTCGTTATCGTACAGTGGTGGTAGCAAGTGTCAGTGAATTCCAACATGCCGAAAACCAAATCCGACGAAAGGGTGGAGGATGCCATTATTCGTCGCAAGGCTATTTTGACAAACCTGTCGGATGTTGAGAGGTTTACAAAGGAATTCAACGTTGATCGAGACACAGGGCGCCTTCAAGTTCGACAAGATTTAGTTGATCGGATCTACGACCAGTTTCAAAAGGCGCAAACCGTCATCGAGAAGTGGGATGGGCCAGACCGGCTTGAAATGCGTTTGGCTGAGAGATCGACCATCGAGGAAAGGTTTTGTGAGGTGAAAGCATTCCTGTTGAACAATATCCCGGAAAGGTTGAGCAGTTCTACATCAGCAGAGCCGACCGCACCAACCAGCACAGCTATGTTTCACCTTCGCCTGCCCAAAATAGATTTGCCGAGGTTCGATGGTGATTTTTCGCGATGGTTGTCGTTCCGAGACACGTTCAAGTCCATGGTGCACTCGAACCCAGATGTTCCAGCGGTTGCAAAGCTGCAGTACCTGCTTCAGAGTTTGGAAGGCGAAGCCAAGAAACCTTTCGAGTCCGTGAACGTTGAGGCTGACAACTATCTTATAACTTGGGACGCGTTGATGAAGCGGTATGATAACCAGCGGTACCTGAAACGACAGCTCTTCAGGGCAATGTACGACATCCAGCCTTTAAGGAAAGAGTCTTCAAAGGATCTTCATACGTTGACTGATGATTTTGACCGCCATGTGAAGGCCATGGCTAAACTGGGTGAGCCGGTAGGTTACTGGGATACTCCGCTAGTGAACCTACTGTGCTACAAGCTGGATCCTACGACACTTCGAGCCTGGGAGGAAAAAACAAGCGACCTGAGAGACATCACTTACCAAGAGTTGATCGATTTCCTGTATTCTCGAGCGATGATGCTGAAGACGATCGTCTCAGAAGAACAGCGCAACCTGCAAACTATTCCAGCGAGGATGACGGGATCCCAACCGAAGAAGGCGTTCCGATTAGTGGCCAATCCTGTTGCGTCTGATCCAAAACCCGATTTACCCGTGTGTGTAGTTTGTTCGGAACGACACCATCTATTTCGCTGTAGGAAATTCGCAAGTTTCTCTCCCTACAACCGACGGCAAGTTGTCACATCCCATCGTTTGTGTTGGAATTGTTTCAATTCCGGCCATTTATCACGATCCTGTTCCTCCAGACACACTTGTCGTTTCTGCAATGGAAAGCATCATTCTCTCCTCCATGATGCGATCAAGACCACCAACTTCAATTCGGTTCCGAAACCAACTTCGCTTTTGTCGAATCCACCACTCCCAGCTCCACAACGTAGCACCGCTCCTCCAGATTCAGATCCGCAACCATCTACTTCGAGCCAACAAGTTTGTATGACTGTTCAGGCAACGAACAGTACAGTTTTGTTAGAAACGGTGATGCTTTTGGTGGTTGACAGTACGGGGAAGGAAATTCCGGCGCGGGCGCTGCTTGATTCCGCTAGCATGTGCAGCTTCATGACGAAGAAGTTGGCCAACACTCTCGATCTCCGCCGTTCTACCGTTGACATTGCTGTTTCAGGGATTGGTGAATCATCCAAGCAGATCAAGCGCCAGTTAACAGCGAAGATTCGCTCAACCGTAACAAAGTACGCCACGAAGCTAGATTTCCTTATCCTCAAAAGGCCAACAGTTTGCCTACCGACAGTGAGAATTGATGTTGCTGCTTGGAAAATTCCCGACGTTGACCTGGCTGATCCACATTTTTTCATTCCTGCGGACATTGACCTCATCGTTGGCGGAGAAGTGTACCATGAACTTCACGGCGGCAGCAAGATTTCCCTCGGCAATGAGATGCCGACTTTAGTGGAGACTGTTTTTGGATGGGCTGTATCCGGATCGGCTCCGATAAATTCCTCCGTAACACCCCGGTTATGCCATCTTACGACCATCGATCGAGACCTAGAACAATCCATCGAAAGGTTCTGGGAACTCGAATCTCTGTTGCCGTCCCAAGCTCTGTCAGCTGAAGAAATAAAGTGTGAAGAAGTGTTCAGTGCTACCACCACTCGCGATTCGTCCGGTCGTTTCGTAGTTAGATTGCCACTCACTAGTGACCCCCTGGTACGTGTTGGTGAATCAAGATCCATCGCCGAGCGCCGCTTCCAAAGTCTAGAGAGGAGACTTAAGCGAGATCCTGCCACTCGAGAAGCCTACGTTTGTTTCATGGCCGACTACGAACGTTTGGGCCACATGATCAAGTTGACTGATCCAGTAGACGACTCTGTCCCCCACTGCTATCTACCACATCATCCAGTCTTCAAGGAGTCAAGCACAAGCACCAAGGTCCGTGTTGTTTTTGACGCTTCGTGCAAGACATCAACCGGCTACTCCATCAACGATATGCAGTTGGTGGGACCTACTATCCAGGACGATCTACTGTCGATCATTATGCGCTTCCGAACCCACCCAATCGCACTCGTAGCCGACATTGAAAAGATGTACCGCCAAATACAACTGCACCTGGACGACTGTACGTACCAACGAATTCTCTGGCGCCAAAGTCCCGAAGAGCCTCTCGCAACGTTTGAGCTGCAGACTGTTACGTACGGTTTCGCTTCAGCCCCATTTTTGGCCACCCGCGCTTTACAACGCCTCGCTGAGGATGAAGTCAGTCGTTTTCCTGTTGCCGCCCCAGTTTTTAAGAACGACTTCTACGTTGACGATTGTTTGTCTGGTGCCGAAGATGTCGAATCCGCTGTTCAACTCCGCCGAGAAGCATCCGCTCTAGCTGCTTCTGCCGGTTTACCACTCAAGAAATGGGCATCCAATGTTCCTGAAGCGCTTCGTGGTATTCCTCCAGAAGATTTGGCCGTATCCGCAATCCACAGCCTGCAGGACGATCAGGCTGTCTCTACGCTCGGACTAGTTTGGGAAACACGGTCTGACGTTCTACGTTTTCGAGTCCAATTGCCTCTGCCAGCTCCAGTACTCACAAAGCGCAAGATTATGTCGTACATCGCCCAGATCTTCGATCCACTTGGTTTGGTTGGACCGATTATTACCGTCGCCAAACTGTTCATGCAGCGTTTGTGGGGACTTCGAACAGAGAACGGAGAATCTTTCGAGTGGGATCGCCCACTACCAGCGTCGTACCAGGCCGATTGGAAGGAGTTCCATAGCACGCTGGATACCATCGCCACGATCCAAGTTCCTCGATACGTGTCTTCCGCCAATGCCACATCCTTTCAGTTGCATTTCTTTTCGGACGCGTCGGAGAAGGCCTACGGCAGCTGCTGCTACATTCGGTCGGAATGTGATGGAGTCGTCCGTGTCGTATTGCTGACATCGAAGTCGAAGGTCGCCCCGCTGAAGAGCCACCATAGCATTGCCCGTTTGGAACTTTGTGGAGCCGTTCTGTCTGTCAGCCTATCCGAGAAGGTCAACCGTGCTCTCAAGTTGCCTGCCGAAGTGTTCTTCTGGACTGATTCCTCGACGGTCCTTCAGTGGCTACAATCACCGCCCAATCGCTGGAAGACATTTGTGGCCAACCGAGTGTCTAAGATCCAGAATTCGACCGATGTAGATTTGTGGATGCATGTTCGCGGAGAATCGAATCCAGCCGATGTTCTGTCCCGTGGAATAAGTCCGCCTGAGCTCGTCAATCATCCGCTTTGGTGGACTGGTTCTCCATGGCTCCAGTTACCGCCTTCGCAGTGGCCACGAACCGAGTTGTCAGCCTGCCAAACCAGTTCGACGAGTGAGATGAGAGTTCCAGTTGCTGCGCTTCCAGCTGTCGTGAAGGATGACGAGTTTGCAGATCGTATCTTTGGAATGTACTCCAGTTACCAAAAACTTAGGCGCTCCATCGCTCACTGCATGCGATACTTCCGCTTGTTGAAAGCTGCTGCACGGAAGACGAAAATTGACCCATTCCAAGCGCTTACCACCGCCGATCTGCAAGAAGCAGATTTGACACTGTGTCGTCTTGCCCAGAAACAGTGTTTTCCTGAGGAGTTAGCCACTCTAGCATCGTCCGGTCGTCTTCCGTCTTCATCGCAGTTGAAGTACATCCGTACAAAACTAGAATCAGATGGAATCATTCGGATTAGAGGAGTTCTGGCCAACGCAACCGTTCCGGAAGCTACGAAACATCAAGTTGTTCTGCTCGCGAAACACCCACTTTCAAAACTGTTGGCGAAGTATTATCATGGGAATTTACTTCACGCCGGCCCACAACTAATGCTCGCCACGATCCGTCAAAAGTACTGGATCATTGGTGGACGCAATCTAGTGCGCCGCACATTCCATGAGTGCCACAAATGTTTCCGATGCAGACCAAAGATGATCCAGCAAAGTATCGCAGATTTGCCTACGTCCCGTGTTGCGCCCCGAAGACCGTTTGCCGTTTCTGGTGTGGACTATTGCGGACCAGTTTACATCAAGTCTCTCGTCCGTAACCGAGGCCCAACGAAGGCATACGTTTGCATCTTCGTTTGCTTTACCACACGTGCCGTTCACATCGAGTTGGTGTCTGATCTCTCCACGCCGGCCTTCATCGCTGCTCTTCGCCGATTTTCTGCCCGCCGAAACTTTCCCCACGAGATCCACAGCGACAATGGCACTGCGTTCCGAGGTGCAAACAACGAGTTGCACAGAATTTACCAGATGCTGAAAACCGAACACGGAGGACGCAAGAACATCCTGGATTGGTGTGCAGAATCTGGAGTTGCGTGGCATTTCATACCACCTCGATCGCCCCATTTCGGAGGTCTATGGGAAGCAGCAGTGAAATCAGCGAAGCACCATCTATTGAGAGAAATAGGCCACTCCAACATTTCCTACGAAGACATGACGACGTTACTAGCCGAGGTGGAGATGTGTCTGAACTCCAGACCCTTGATTCCGATGCCAACCGAATCCGACGAGTTGGAAGCCCTGACACCTGGACATTTCCTTGTCGGTGAAAGCCTGCGATCTCCACCCGAAGAAGACGTCGCAACTGTTCCGGACAATCAACTGTCGCATTGGAAGCTCACGCAGAAACGGTTCCAACGAATCTGGCGTAGATGGTACCCAGAATATCTGCAGCAGCTTCAAGCCCGAGCCACCAAGCACCGTAGACCATCAACTGTAATCCAGCCCAACCAAATGGTGATCATCCAAGACGATCTGCTTCCGCCAGCCCAATGGCCACTAGGGATCATCACAGCCGTTCATCCTGGGAAAGACGGCGTCGTACGAGTGGTCACCTTACGCACTGCGAAGCGAGATGTCGTTTCCAGGTGTGTCAACAAACTTGCTCTGTTACCCGTACCAGAACAACCCGAACCCAATCCAGCTGATGAGCAGCCCGTTGGAGAACCGGTCACCGCAGTTCCTGAAAACAACCAATGAGTAGAGCTGCACTCTAAGACAGCTCCTGTACGAAATTTCATGGATCAGGTGATTGCGGTTCCAATATTTTTAAAGGTTGTTTGTTGGTCTACTTGGTTCCCTTTTGCTTCCCAGAACCACTTGTCGTCGTCTCCGCCTGTATATTGCGGACCTCCCAGATCCAGTAGTCGCAGATTGCAGCCTGAATGAGTAGAGCTACACTCTAAGTTAGCTCCTGTATATCAATTTTGAAAATCAGGTGATTGCAATTCCAATACCCCCTTATTTTGTTTGTTGGGCTACTGGGTTCCTTCTTGCTCCGCAGAAATCAACGCTCCAAGTGTGGTCGCACTTCATCATTTCCGGCTTCGTGTGGTGGACATCTCCTCCCATCGGATTCCTAGCACTGGCTTATTGATAGCAGTAGTCGGTGGTCGCAGCTTATATGAGTAGAGCTACACTCTAAGTTAGCTCCTGTATGAAAACCATTAGCACCAGGTGATTGCGGTTCCAATCATTTTATTTTATGTTTGTTGGTCTACTGGGTTCCTCTTTGTTCCAGAAAGCAAAGCTCCAGATGGTGTCCGTACCGCCCAGTACCAATCGCTCCTCCTGCTCCCCTGGTGCCATGATGCGTCTCGTTGGTCCACGCAGCCGAAGATAAAGGAAACAGATGAAGGCTCCCCAATGTCACCGAAATTTATGTTGAAATGTCCGTGCCATTTCAAGGTGGCCGGAATGTTTGTTACCAAACCTAATACCGAAACGAAAAGTAACAATATTTGCAACCTTAAATTAATTAATTGTTATGTGTAAAATTTCTATAATTATTTTCTATTTATTGTAAAATGTAAAAAATGAACCATCCTAGTATAAGAAATAGCATAGCAGTGAGTTACCGGATGAACTGTTTTGAAACGGTAACTCACCAACCAGCTGATGCAACAATAACAAGTCAGCATAAACCAGTTGAAAATAAATCTCGTAGCGGCAACATCAGCTCCGTACTACTCGTTGTTTGTTCCGTCGGTCGAGTTTGTAGAAGTTAATAAAGTGGTGTTTTAATTTGTTCAATCGGTCGTCTATTTGGTGTTATTTTTAAGCACATCCGAAACCCGAAACAGATTTGTGCTGTGTGTTGTACTGCGGATTAAAAAGGGTGCAACAAATACCTTCCTCCTGACCCGTCGGCAGTGGAAAAGCTGCGAGCCAACCAACCATCAGCGCTAATCGATTGATCGACCCGAGGTGCACCCGCTGCTGTTGCTGTTGATTGCTGCGGAAGCAGCAAATGGTAAAGCCTCCGATCTAATTGAACCCGGTAAGCTACCCCCTGAATCCTCAACACTGATTTTCAATCAATTGCCAAGATATTCTTGTATTAAAGATACAACGCTTTCAAAAAATTGAATTCCTCAATTTATTGAAATCCTAAAAAAATAAGATAATAACTTTTCCTGACAACATTAATGAAAATGATTGAAAACTAGATATTCAATATTTCAATTAATTCAACAACTTTTTGAAAAGTGCGAAATTATTTGACTTACGGTTTTAAAAATATCAAAGATGATTCAATTACGTTTAACTTTTCTTTAAAATTTTGTCAGAATTTCCGTTTTTTGCAGGTTGACATGAAAACTTCCATAATCTTTTTCTTAGAATTCAAAATTACTCGCGGTCTTTGAGAAAGTTGATCATTGAATCAATAAGTAGGTATTTGTATGTTAAAGTTTTGTCAAAAAAGTAACCAAATTGAAAAGCCCCTGAATAAGTCAAAATCAGTTCTGAGTCATGTCAAACATTTATTAAATTAATCATGTCAAAAATTTATTTAATTGAGTGATTTTACTTCAAAATTAGCAATACACATTACAAAAGTTAAGAAAGCGTATCCCAGACGTATCAAAATTCTATTCTTTTCTATTTGGTTTATTCATAGAGGATTCTAACCAGCTTGGTCATTCTTCCTCTTAAGAAAGTGTGTACATTTCGTGGTATAAAAATTAAATGAATAAAATTTATGAAATCTGTAAAAAAAATTCTGGAATCAAAAATGTGAACTGTAACATTGACAAATCAGGTCAAAAATCTGTGAAATTATTAATTTTTCATGATTTTGAAACCTTGCTCAACATCTCAATGAAATGATTTCATACGGAACTTTGAAAAAAAACTCTCTAAACATTTCAAATTGATTAATACATTTAAATTTTTGAAAAATGAACAAAATTTAGTGATAAACCTATTCATTAATTAATTGATTCATTAATTAATTAAACCTATTTCAATTTTGATTACCTTAAATAAAAAAAACAGTTTATGCAAGTAGATACGTGAATTCTTTTTATTTATCCTTTTCCAGTTTTGTAATTGTCATAAATTTGTCGTTATAATAAATGACGTAAAGCTCGGCATACTATTGTTATTACCAAAATTTTATTTGATTGCGACGTGCCTAAAAAATTGGCCCATTCAAAAAGTTGCTCACCCTTGAGCTAAACATCTAAAAGGTCTAATGAATTGTTATAATTGAATGTTTTTTTTTTCATTACACTTTTGAAAAATAGCAATTTTTTCGATATTCTTTCAATAAACTTTATGTTAAAAGCTTTTAAAAAAATCGCTCTTCATACCGATTTTACAAATTTTATACGGAATACCGATTTTTTTGGGCTAGTAAATACCGATTTTAACGGGGCATCGCTGTTTGTACCGCGTTTTTCATCAACACCTGTCATCAGCAATCATTGATCCAGTGTTCTCGGTTGCAAATTGGACACAAAGCATGGGGAGAATCAAAACAAAACATGTTTTGGTTCTGCGATATGAAGCTGGAGGAATGAATTTCGATGATCAGAATTTATTATTATTAACAATCCATCTAAGAAAAAAGTCGAGAAATAAATTTATTTGTGAAAAGCCTTCCCGGGCCGCTTGAAATGCCTCGAGGGTTGCGTTTTGCTAATGCCTGGTTAAGAGTACATATTTGTTTTTGGAGTATGGATTTCAAATCATTCTGTAACCTACTTAATTTTTTCTTCAGAAGCCACCAGCATCTTTTTTCCCTCAAGAAGCAACCAAGCAAAGTAATTGAATTCAATGTTTCATTTTTATGTTAATACCCTGCTGGACACAATACAGCTCTATCAGAAAGAGCGAGTACAAGAACGTACAAATAAACTGCAGATTTTTAAGCATCATTAACAAGCTGCTTCAGATACGGTAATGTTAGTTGGTCCCACTGGCCCCCCGTGTTGAAAGCTGCGTTGGTCTCCCCATTATTTTTGTGATTTTTTTTCCATCTTCCGTTCAGACGGTTGGTTTTTCCAGTTGTGGAGAGTCGGCTAACATCAACAACAGCCACCATCATCAACAGCATCGTCATCATCATTTGGTTCGCTCTCGTCGTCTCAACATCGTTAACTCCAAGCCATCCCCATTTGCCCCAGCGCAAGACCATGAGAAGGATCTCCTGATATTTCACAGTTCTAAGACGGCACTCCACCCTTATTTTTTCAAGGTGCTCATCTTTTCCGATCATCCGATAGATAGATACGGGGAATGATTTGGATTTTGACGTTTCCGGTGGAAAAGATGTGGAAAAATGCTCGATTTTTTTTATAATTTACCACCTTTTGCTCGCTAGTCTCGGTGTTTATCCGATTGATTTTTAGAGGAGCGTTTTTTTGAAACCGGTGCAAAGGTAAGATTTATTCGATGGAGCACTAATCAGGCGTGGATTAATGTGGGTTGCGAATGTTTCAGCTTTATACAGGTTTTCCCCGAAAAAAAAAACAAGAACCGGTTTTGCGATTCAGTCACCCTCTTCATTTAACTGACAGCTAGCTTCAGAACAGAACAGGATCTCAGAAAAGTGTCGGTAAAATGTTAACACTTTTATTTTTCGCCAGATACCTATTCCTAGAATTGACTTTCACTACTTCGAGGGATCCCATCCCTCTATTTGATTTTATCACTTGTATTCGGGCATTTGACAAATTAATGAATTTTGAAAGATTTAAGGTATTTTTATAAAGCATTCAAAATTTAAAACCAAAATGGAAACGAAAATTAAATCAAATGCTAAATGCTTACAACTTGACGATGTATGACAATAGACAGAGTGAATTTGGGGTCATTTTTGAATTTCTCAAACCCTGGTATCTAAAATGCTTCGTTTTGGTTCTAAACTCATCCGTAATTTTATATAGAATTTTTAGGTTACGTTTACATGAGTAAACTTTGACTGGGGAAATTCAATGTATTTTGTCATGAAAAATCAACATCAGTTTTATTTCTTGTTTGGACCAAGCCTACTTATGGTTTTGTGTCAATTTATAAATTCATAAAAGGAAATTTTCCACTGAACAACTTTTTCGAGTAATCTAACTTCGTATCTTGTAAGCTAAAAAAGTTCTTAGCTGTTGAATGGAGGCACGTCTTTTGGCATTAAAAAACAATCAATACAATTGACATCACTGTTTTGCATAAAAAGTAGTCTAGTCATGCAATACCTCGCTAGGCAACAGGAGTGTCAATCGAATTGATTGTTTTCAATTCTAAAAGACATGTCCTTTTTCCACAGCTCATAACTTTTTTATCTAATATGATTTGAGGTTACGGTTTGTATTTTTCCAAACGTACGACTATGACTGTATTCGAAAACTTGTTAAAATTAGGGTAAGAGAGCACTTGAATTTTTTTTTTTGCTGGAAAAAAAAACACTTCTGTCATCAACGGTCACAGCCTACCGAGTCCGGTACAAACGAAAATATTGATCTGTAGAGGCTACACCCACACATCTTTAAAATGATGGAGGGAATTTTTTAAATTCATAGTGCTAAAACGCATTGTTTAGAAATTTTCAGTTCTTCCAAAGAAAATTGCTATGAGAAGAAAATTCATGCTCGAACCATTTCCTCTACGTTAATTGTTGATTTGGAGTGGCGTTAATTGGCATCGTTTTTTCTACGTGCATCTCGATCGATAAAGAAGTTAAGATGTATGTAATTGCAGCTTTACACTGACAATCAATCAGCGTGTCAATTACAGCATCCTGAGCAGCCTGACTCGGTCCGATGTAGGGCTGTTTAGTGGAAAAGTTTTCCTAAGACAGACGACTTGTGGGAATGCATGTGCATGTGACCTTGGTTTAGCGGTCCTAGATATCGCACTGAAGCTTCTCGAAGCATCTGTCCATGGAATGAACGATTCAGCCAGGCAAAAGCAGCAGCAGCAGCTAAAATGGTGTTACCAACCCTGCTTATCACCTGCAGACGGAGCCAGACAGCCGAATTAGAAATTTATAAGCTGCTTAACCGGGAGAGAGAAATGTGTCAGCCCACTCACCTCAACTTAGCTCACCTCATCTCGACTCACGTTTGCAACAAACATATGCCTAGGAATAAAGTCAAGAGCACCGGATGCAATTACATTAATTAAATCGTACAACCGGAAAATCCAACGCTTATTAGCGTTTCTCGGCAAAGCTTCACATATATAGGTTGGTTATTCAACATGGCAAACAAACTTTCTCTCGACGACGGTGTTAAAAGGATAATGCCACCCAGTTTGAATACAGTTAAAAACTATCCCGATTTTTTGTTTTCAGCGCTTTAAAATGGAAGATATAGATAACTATGTACTTTTCGCTCTCTAGTCTAGACTACGGCGTAAACTGAAGGCTCGGTAAAAAAGGTAAAAATGGTAGAAAAATGAAAATAGAAAGCTCTCACCAGTTCCTCAGAACAAATTTTAGGTTTTTTAGTGGCAGTTTGGTTTCGCAATTCATAGAAAATGTATAAAAAAATCATTGACTAGAGAGCGAAAACTACATAGTTATCTATATTTAATTAATATAAGTAACGCAAATATGATCTGATCGTAGATTAAAACATGCATTTTTTCAGTTGTTTTTTAGTTTACAAATCAATCCAATTGAAAACTAGCCTTGTCAAACACACATACGACATTTGAATTCTAGCTCCCCTCAGGGATCAAATTCAGACAAAGGCGATAAATTAATTTTACTAACAAATTCGTTTGGTGTCAAGAAAACGAAATTAAATAATGTTTAATAAAAAGTTTCTTGTAGAAATTTAATTGAAACTCGCTAAAAATATTCATTTTCAGTTTTTTTTTTAATAAACCTAAGGGTTATATTCAGAAAAAATCGAAAAAAGCCAAAACTACCAGATTTAAAAATCTAAATTCCAAAAAAAATCTTCCTTAACGAAAGTGAAGCTGAATTTTGTGCATTTAAACAAGCATCGTTCCTAAGGGGAAATTACAATTTTAGATATTGGTGCGCTAATGCGACGCAATTTTAGATAAATGTAAAAAAAAAACATATTAAAATTATCAAAAATCACAATCAAAGTGAATGTAAAAATATAAATTAAAAACAGTACAAATAAAACCTGAACTCGGAGTAAAATGAGTAGAGAATAGTTAATTAGAGCACAAAAACTTATAAAATTACTATGTAAATCGATTAACAACAAGTGGGCGAAAGAAGATTCAGTTGACCAATTGTTGAACACAAGGCCGTAGGAAAAAACGGGGGAAGGTTTGGGTACAGTTTAATAAAAAACAAATCTCGATTGAATCGTGTATCAAGCCAAATGCAAAAAATATATATTTACAGTACCTGAACTTTTCTTCCCAAAATGAACAACAAAAATCTTCGAAAACTCTGAATTGGAACAAAAATCTTAAACAAGCACATAATAAGAAAATTTTAAGCAGAACAAACATATTAAAATTTGCTTAAATCAGCAAGTAAAAACAAATAAGATATAAAAAATTCGCAAATCAAGCTTGTTTGATCTTATTTGAAATCTTGCATTGCATTGCATTGCATTTTCTTGTAATTTCGAATGTTATTAAAGGGTGTAGAATGCCATAAAAGGTCTTTTTTAAATGGTTTTCAAAAAAATTATAAAAATGTTTTTCACTGTTTTTTTTTTTTAAATCAAATTCTAAGTTTGTTGCATTTTTTCCCAGACTGGTAACTGAATTATAAAAATAGTTATTTAAAAAAAAATTGGTGGTTGTCCGAAAATTATTTTTGTACCAGGAGTGTTGGTTTAGGACAATAAAAGCAACATAAAGTTTGTAGGTGATTTTTTTAAGCTAATCCGTCATACTGGGTGAAGTTTTTGCGGCATCGAAAAATGTGAAAATTGGTACACCTATTGCCCGATTTTTTAAATTTTTTATGAGAATAAAAATCTTTTAAAAAAAACTGAACTGAATAACTTTACTAAACAATTTTAAAATAAAAAATTAAGAAGTATTGTGGTATACAAATGTTGCATCTAACACTGCTGTTGCATGATGCCCCATTTGACGGTACCTCTGCATTGGCTGGTCCCTCTGCACAGTCTGTCCCTATACCTTGACTCGTCTCTGTTCTGGCTGAACTTTCCTTAGCTGGTACACTGACTAACCGCAAGAATCTACACTGGCATCCTTCTCTCTCTATGCTGGTAGCTGGCGTACTGGCTATCTACAAGTCTGGAACAATGACAGTACGCCTCTTACCAACTCTTTGTTCCTCCAGGCGTGTCTAGGACCTTAACCTGTTAGGATTAAAGATTCAACACAGGTTTAAGTGGTGAAATAATTTTTTTTTATTATAGAGACTTTATTCGTATTCTAAGGCTCTTACATAACTGCGATCTACACTAGCGATTGCTAGTTCCACCAGCGGTCGTCAATACGTGAATTGCCCAATCGCGGGTTTCTACAGATAATCATTATTTTTCAAATCAAAACATACGGCAAACATATTTCATGCAAAGGAAACTAAAAACACACCACACAAAATCACCATAAAACAACTTTTTTCAACTTCAGTTCATATCTATACAATCAGATTTTTTAACATAAGCTGGCACACTGATATTTGGACTTCGCGATTGATACATTTAAAAATTGATTGAAATGCATCCAGATTACTTGCATCGAAATGCAATTGGTGTTTTGTTGTGTTGGACGGATCTTGCGAGATTTCGAAATTGCAGCGCACGCGTTTTTCCCCCGTCTGTAAAAATCGTGTTTGTTAAATTGTTTGAAATAGTGAAATATGTGAAATAGTGAAAAATTTCAACAGAAGCTAATAATAGATGACTCGTGGATGGGTCGTCTTAGTTTCGGTTGGAAGTGATTCAATAGCGCATTCAAAAGTGTTTGTGAAACTGCAAGACGATATCGTGGAAAAATGAATAGGTTGTGGGATTTTCGTTTGCAGTTGAGGTTAACAGAAAAATATTTTCTAAATCACAATGTCCAAAGATGAAAAGTTTGAAATTAAGAATGAAAGTGCGTGTTGAGCAATTTTTATTTTGAGAGCAGCTGAAAAATTCATTTTAAAACGGACGTGAATGCGGGAATTATTTGTGATTTAGTTTCCATTGAGCAAACGTCTTGAAGTTGTCTTGTTGCATACCGCGGATTACTGCGATTATGTAAATTGGTTAACTGTTTAGGACGAAAAAAGTGAGAAAACGTGTTTTTGTGGAAGGAAAGGGGTTAGTTTTTGATATTTTTTTTTTAATATACCTCCGGCCGAAGCAGTACCGCAGTATCATCACTAATGATGATAGTGATTCCCAACGAGAGCCAAAACCCGGTGAGCCAATTCCAACCTTTCGTCTTTATATACTTTTCACTTATGCACTAGTTGATGGTTTTTAAATGTTTGCATTTTCATAATGTTTTTTTTATTCATATAAGATTTACATTTTTAATAAGTAAACTGAATACAATCACCTACTTTAAAAACTGAAAGTTCATTATTTGCAAAGAGGTTTTGAAGTTATCTCACTATCAAATTCTCTTAAAAGGCTAAAATATTTGAAGAACCTTTCGAGCTCTTAACAGACCTCGATAGGTTTAATGTTCTATTAATGTTTCCGTTCCTTTTTTATTTTCAAGAGCGAGTAAAGGCGCTTTATCCTTGGTCTAAGACCAGAAATGATTGTACACTGAAATCCAAAACAGTTCAACGCAGAAAATTACAAGTAAATTTAAAAAAAACTTTCATTGATTATATCAAATTTAAAAAAAGATTTTTAGTCTTAAGTTTTGTGATTTCTGTGTACCAAATAAATCATTTCCAGCCGATTGAAAAATGGCTCCAGTGATTGGTGAAGTTACTTAACATTTAGCATGTTATTTTCATCACGGAGCATTTTTCTTAGCATGCTTCCAACGATCCCCTTTGAAACGTATGGTACTGGTGGTCCACGTTTCTTCCTGTTCCTGTGTTCCAGATGTCTTTGCGTTCTCTGCTCCATGGTAGGCCCAACCATTTTATGTTTTTGATCATTTTTATGTTTTTTATGTTAAAATGATCAAAAACATGAACAAAGACAAGACAAATAATAATACACGCTTATTATTCTTTGGGACTCAGACATAAGTTCTGGCTATGGAAGTACGATTAGTGATAAGTGATTAGTGATAAACTTGCACACTGATATTTGGTCAGCTGTCTAAACGCGATTGGCAAATTATATACCTAGTAAGAAAAAGTGAAAAAGTGATTGAAAATTCAGGAAACGGATTTCGGTGAGTAAATGGGAACTGGAACGAATACCAAAAAGTGCCTTATTTCATTGGTAGCACTTGTGGTGATTTCGATGATGAACAATATGGTTAACATGCCAAAGTTTTGCGTACGCGAAAATTGGGTTGTAGAAAATGCCTCGCAAAGCAGCAAAAATTGGTTTCTGAGCGCTAATAATCCCTATCTTAGTCAAACAAAATTGTTTCAAATCTTAAATATGTTGTGTTTAGATAATTTTCTGTAGAAAATCTGAGGTGAGGCTTTCGGCAATCTCGTGATGTGTGGTTCGTTTAATTTAAACGCGAACTTTATGGTTGTTCTTAGTGATGGAAGATATTTCTTGAGCATAATTTGACGTGGATTGTGGCTGGACTTCAGAGCAAGAGTCTGGTTTTGCTTCAGGTCAAGTGTGTGCGTATGACCCTTATGACGCATAAGCAAAGCGAATCGCAGCCTACTTCGTTTTTCTCAGTTTCCGATAGCCGGTGTTTGCATTGTCCAGCTTGCTATGCTGTTTAATTAGGAGAGCAATTGGGAAACATCTTCACGGAGAAAAAAGTCGAAAGTTGTTCCAATTATTTCAGCTAATTATACCAATCATCAAGGTGTAGTTGATTTTTTAGCATTCAACTATAAATATAAAAGGTTCAACAACAAATTGCTGATTGTCCTTACGCAATCAACTACAAATATAGTAGATTCAACTGTAATTGATTCAATTGTAAATATGATAAATTCAACTACAATCGTATGATTGATTTTAGGCATTCAACTATATATATATATGTAGAATCAACTACAACCTGCTTATAGACCTCATGTAATTAACTATCAATATCATAGATTTAACTATAATGGTATAATTAATTCCACTCTAAACATAATAGATTCAATTACGATTGTATAATTGATTTTAAACATTCAACTCATAAATATAATAATTTCTACTACTTTTATGATTAATTGCATCAAACTTTATTTTAACCAACATTTGAGTATAGTTGCGCATGAGTGCAGAGAAAAACAGAAAAAAACGGCGGTAAATTCAATTCTCGTTAACGTGAATCCTTGGGAAATATTTTTCCGAAACCGCCATCGCTTAACCGTTTCCGATCGACCAAGGATTCCTGTGTGTATTCTCCTGGCAGCGGTTGTGGTGCTCGACCAACAGTTGGCCTCGTTTGGAAACCGCAACTGTCCACAAATCCGGCAGAATAGAAATTTTTTCAAAGGGGTAGTCGAAACCGATGGGAACCTCAACCTCAGCTGACCCACCTGACCGTTCGAAAAGTTTCTAGAAAAGTGCTCCCAACAGAACTCCCAGTCTAAGAAAACAGGCTACAATAAACGGCCGGCGACTTCAGCGGCATGGAAAAAGTCAATTCTACTCGTAGCATGAAAGCGGAAGCTAGACATGATTCCAGGCAACAAAAAGGCCTCAAACAATTTCACCGGGAACATTCGAACGATGCTTCTAATCTGTCAGGGACGTCAAGTATGCAGGGCTGGTAGCGAGTCACTTTTTAGTGACTTGGTCACTTTTTTTGGGTCAGTCACTAAAAAGTCACTTTTTTCATGATTTGGTCACTAAAGTCACTATTTTCCGAAAAATGGTCACTTTTATCACCAAAAGTCACTTTTTTCACCGAAAATAAACCAATGAAAGAGTAATTTGAATTGACGGTAGTAACGGTAAATTACTTGATCAGCCAGTCAGAAATTTTTTTCGCCTCCGGCGGAATTTTGCCATGAATCACCCTTGGCTTTAGACATTTCGATCTACGACATTATTTGACGTTCATGAATTGAAACTAACTTTGATTGTAGATTTTAAATTTAAGTTCAATCAACCTTTTGTCGTATTACAGGACACGACACTTAACGTTCTTACAAAACGGAAAAAGGATTCAAAAATTACCTTTTTTGTCGACCGGTTTCGGGCTCGATGTTGCCCATCTACAGGACGATGTCCGACTGATCACACGAAGATTTCTTCGTGTCGGACATCGTCCTGTAGATGGGCAACATCGAGCCCGAAACCGGTCGACAAAAAAGGTAATTTTTGAATCCTTTTTCCGTTTTGTAAGAACGTTAAGTGTCGTGTCCTGTAATACGTCGTGTGTTAATTGTGTAATTAAGTTCTTACGTTGGCACAATCCCGTTTAATATGAGTGCAACCTTTTGTATTGGAACTCAAAACTTGATATACAAAAACCCTATCTCGTCTTTAGAATGGGTTTTTATTAAGAAGTGTAACTAAGATTGAGATTGAAACGAACAATTTTTTTATTAAAAAAATATTTTATGTCATAACAAATGTTATGTTGATATGAAATATTCTTAAAAAAATTTTTTTTACTCAATTTTATTTCGTGTTTTTTGTTCTTCTAAATACTTAAAAAGGGTTTTAAAAATTTACACAAGGCCACAAAATTTACATTTTTCTTAGGTGCTATAAATTTAAACGGTAATTTCAACTAATTTGGGTTCCTCGAATCTAAATAAGTATGCAATATTTCTATCAGCTTTTGTTATTAAAATGACTTTTGAAAATAATTAGAGATGTTTCTGCACTTTTTTTTTTTACATAAACTCAAATCAAAAACATATTATTTAAAAATAAAAGTTTTATATGAACTGGTTATAGTGAAACATGTTTATTGAAAAAACTCTTCCTGAAATGATTTTAAAAACTGATATTTTTTATTTCCATATTGTTTTTTCAATTTTCAAATAAATTTACCGAATTTTACTGTACAGTTTTTGTTTTCAATTTTCTTATCAACTTGCCGGATTTTTTTCAATCAAACTTTTTAAATTTTTAAGACATATTGTTAACAATTTTTTCCTTGTTTTAAAATTCTGAATTTTCGTGTTCTTCAACCATAAGCCTTTAACTCCAAATTTTTAATAATAAAATATAATTTCAACCTTCTGTTCTTTCAGGACTCAATCTTTTAATCAAAAGAGACAAAATACTCAGAGCTTGTAATTTAAAGCTTAAAAACCTCCGATTGAAAATTTAAAAACTTTTTATTTATATTTTTTGGATGAAATCATGTTCTTTGGATCGATCATGATTTTAAAATTAACCTAAAAAGTTTGAAAAATTGTTCTAAGTAGATGGCCAGCGAACCGGGAAAACCGGGAAAAAACCGGGGATTGAAAATAGGACCGGGAAAACCTGGAAAAAACGGGAATTTCACATCAAAACCGGGAAAATCATTCATAAATTATTTTTCACCGTATATGTATAAACCTATTATATCCGAAAATTCATTCCATTTTTTAATGGCGGAACTTTTTCTAGAAAACTTTACAATCTGTAGTTGTTTATTTCAGGATTATTAACCATTCAGGAAGAGCGGGAAAATGTTGTGATTCTATCTTCATAAGTAAAATGCCTGGAAAAATCAGGATTTTATATAAATTTTTGAATTCAGCGCATACATTTGTCGAACAAAGAAACATCGTAGAAAATTTCTTGACCATAAACTGTTTCACTATTTAGCACGAATATTGTGAAGTCATAACGCGGTCAACTTATTTTCTGAAAAGCTATTTTTTTTTTAAAATCTTATGATGAAAGGTTGTTTTAAATAAATTGAACAATTAGATTTTTTTTACTTGACTACTGATTTTCAGCTGTTTTCAATTGAGTTTAAAAAGCCAAATTTATTCATAACTATACTTCAAATTTTCATTTGATTTAAATAGAAATTCCAAAAAAATTAAATTTCATTGTTTGTTTTTTTTATGTACTAACTCACTAAAAATTATCAAAAACCATCAAAACGGAAGTTCAAAAATCAAACATAAAATTTCTGATAATCAACCTAACCTCGAAGTTCTTATTTGGTTTCGAAAATATTTGCTCATAAAATTCATCTAAATTTTTTCCCATGCGGGAGAAATGCCGGAAACGAAAAAAAAACTTAGATGTCACCATTTTATTCGGCTGATTGATAAACGCACAGAAGACAAAATATGTGACAAGATATTAAGTTTATGTTTGATACTTGTTTACATTTTTTTCTTAAACTAGTAGGATTTCAAATTGAAAAATCGAAAAAAACATGTATTTTTGAAAAAGGACTGAAAATTGAGACTTAAATTAAGATAAATTTACCAGAATGTAGGTAAATAAATAGATTGAGGAATCTTGAGATCAGCGCATTCTAAATAAATTTTCAAGGTTTTCAAATCAAAAACATGATTCAGTATCCAATATGAGAACCGGAATAAAATTTCAGATTGCTTAGCATGAATAAGGTTCATCGGAATCTGTTTTAAGAAGTTTAGAAGTAAAATGTTGAAATATTAATCAGTCGATTTCAATAGTAAAAATCAGTATTTCAACTTCAAATTTTAAAAGTAATATAAACATAGCATCATTTTTTTTTTTCCTTTATTAAAAATATAAAAATAACATAAAGGCTCATTGGCGTTGACCATTACGGAGCCGAGAATCAAAGTGTAAATATGAAGGTATAAAAATTGAAACTGTATAATTATCACTTGTTAACGATATTCAAAGCACTTTTTTTCTTGCTTGTAATGTCAATTGATTTTATAGCATCGTAAGTCAGCGATGATGATCCTTCAGGCATCTCGGTATTATCTCATCTCGTAATTTTCGGGTCAATTTCGAGTAGCTACAACTGGATTTTAGCTGCAATGATAAACTCGTTGATAGCTTCCAACATAGGGACATCCTGGTTGGCGATGATGTCTCGAAGAGGTATTCCAAACGGTTTTCCAATCCTCTCCAGTTCCGTGGATAAATGTCGACGGATTGTTCCATAGCGTTCGCATCTCCAAATTAGATGATCTACATCTCCATAATCTTCATCGCATTCGCACAAATTAGTAGTGGTGAGCTGGATTCGATACAGATGTGCATTTTGAGTATAGTGATTCGATATTATGCGTGACATATTTTTAATGAACATTCTTTCAACATCAAATTTAGCAAACCAAGGAGCTTTACTGACAGAAGGAAAGATACCATAACAGAATCTACCACAATCGCTACTATCCCATTGCGTTTGCCATGACTTTATCGTTCGGGTACCCAATGTAGGATAAAAATCTCGAGGTTCATGTTCCCGCTGAAAAACCCTACCATTCAATGCACCGTTCTTAGCAAGAGTATCAGCCATCTCATTACCATAAATACCGTAATGAGAGGGAACCCACATGAAAGAAATAGTATAATTCAAACTACGCAATCTAAAAACTTCTTCTTTGATTTTCAAAACCATATCTCCAGTTTCACCGGAAATTCTTAGTGTCATCAATGCCTGTAGTGCACTTGCCGAGTTTGAACATATGAGGTATGATTTTATAGGAAGATTGCTAATGTATACACATGTGTAGTATATTGCCGTTATTTCCGCAATGAAAATGGTACAAGGGGCAAGGAGAGAAAAACTGGCTTCATGATCAACATTAAATACTCCAAATCCGACACAATTTTGAAAGGCTGACCCATCTGTAAAAAAGACGTTTTCCGGTGTAAAAAATGAGATTTTTTCTAAACATAAGTTTCGTAATAGAATTTTGTCACATGTATTGGGCTGTCTAGTTTTTTGATCAATGAGGGATAAGTCAATAGATGAGTGCATGTTAAAGGCTATTGCATTTGATTCATAATAATGTGAAAGCGTTGAATTAGAAGAATTTACAGTTGCATAATCTCTATAAGAATTTAAAAATTTACTATCCGGTTTATACTCGAATAAAATATCCAAACGGTCCATTACTAAAGATTGAGAAATATGACAATTTACTAAATATCTACAACTCAACTCATTAAAACGAAGATATAATGGAGGTACCCCTGCAAGAACTTCAACTGCTAATGTATGAGTTGATGTCATTAGTCCCAAACAAATACGTAAACATCTAAGTTGAATACGTTGTAGCTTTAAAAAATGACATTTTGCTGTTGATTGAAAAACAAAACAACCATATTCCATCACCGATAAAATTGTTGTTTTATATAATTTGATCATGTCGGAAGGGTGTGCACCCCACCATGTACTCGATATTGTTCTGAGAAAATTTATCCGTCTTTGGCATTTTTTGACAAGATATCGAATATGTAATCCCCATGTACATTTTGGGTCGTAAAAAACTCCGAGATATTTAAAACCTTCTGCTCTAATTATTTCAGTTCCATATAGATAAAGTTTTATTTGCGAAGGATTATGTTTACGGGAAAAAACTACCAACTCTGTTTTAGATACCGAAAGTTCTAGACCAATATTTAAAGCCCATGTAACCAGATTATCTAAGGATGTCTGTAAACTTTGTTGAATTTTTTGTGAATCTTTACCCGAGGAAGCAATACATGCATCATCTGCATATTGAACTAATGAACAGTTGGTAGTAATGCATGAGTCTATGTTTGAAATATAAAGATTATAACAAAGGGGACTGAGAGAAGAACCTTGAGTGAGACCGAACATACTGTGTCGAATTATTTTGACTTCATTATTATGAGTAAAATGCAAAATTTTCAACGATAATAAATTGTATAAGAAATTCACCATTAGTTTTGGAATCCCAAACAAAGACAATTTTTTACAAAGAATATCAATTCGAACATTATCATATGCTCCTTTAACGTCAAGGAATACAGCAATTAATTCTTCTTGACGAGCAAAAGCAACTTGTATTTCAGAAGCAAGTAATGCTTGACAATCTCGTGTACTACGATTTTGTCGAAATCCGTATTGGGAAGATGAGAGTATATTATGTTTCTCAGCCCAGCAGTCTAAACGAATATGAATCATTTTCTCGAACATTTTTCGAAGGCAAGGTAGAAGACCAATGGGTCTATATGAATCTGGCTTTGAGGAATTTTTTCCTGGTTTTAAAATGGGAACTATTTTAACTAATCGCCACTCATTCGGAATAGAATTATTATTGAACATCCAATTCAGCGAATCGGTCAACAGTTGCTTTGCATTAGTTGGAAGGTTTTTAATTAGTGCAAATTTAATCCCGTCTATTCCTGGAGCTGTATTGTTGCATGCTGATAATGCTATTTCCATCTCGTCTAAAGTGAAATCGTCGTCAAGGTGTTCATATGTTTGTGAAGCTTCGTCAAATGAAGGGGTATTGGGGGAAACAAAAGTTGGACAAATTATATTGGCAAAATCTTCTATCCAATCTGCATTATACTGTTGATCATTGTTAATATTTGGTTCAAAATTTCGAAGACGGCGGGCTGTGTTCCATAAAACTGACATAGAAGTTTCTCGGTTCAAAGATTCCACAAATTTCTTCCAATATTCTCTTTTCTTAGCCTTGAATGTTCTTTTACTCAACGCTTCCAGTCTTTTGTAATTTAGATAGTCGTTCATACAACCAGAAGATCTGAAAAGTTTAAAGGCTTCTGATCTTTGCGAAACAATTTTTTTACAATCCTCATCCCACCAAATATTTGGTGGTTTATATCTGGTATGATCCCTATACAAAGGCTTTGTTTGAGCTTGATTCGCAGCAACTAAAATTAAATTAGATAGGAAAGAATAAAAATTTGAAACCTGTAAGTTCTCTGTATTTTCAACTGCTTCAGTTATAATCGAGCTATATTTTTTCCAATCAATATTTTTGGATATGTCCATCGGAATCGTTATGAATTTATTAGATCTAGTAGTAAACTGCACAACTATAGGTAAATGATCGCTACCAGCTGGATCAGAAAGTACAGTCCATGAAAAATTGAAAGCAACTGAGGATGAACAGAGTGAAAGGTCAACTCTACTACATCTGGATGGGGGTGCAGAAATGCGTGTAACTTCTCCAGTATTGAGAATAGTTAATCTAAATTCGTCGAGAATATCATAAATTATTCTTGCCCTGGCGTCATCATCGGGCTCACCCCATGCACAACCATGGGCATTAAAATCACCTAAAAGAAGATAAGGACTTGGAACACAATTCATTAAAGTTTGAAATACATCGATCGTTATGCTACATGATGGTGGAATGTACAATGAAACAACAGAAATTTTTTTGATATCAATTGAACAAGCAACAGCCTCAATAGGATTAATATTGGGTAAAGGTATTCTTTGGAATGAGTAAGTGTTCTTTATAGCCAATAAAACACCCCCAGCTCTGGTTTGTCTATTACTGTAAACAACATTAAACGATGGAATATTGATTGTTAATCCTTCAGTAAGAAATGTTTCTGATAGAGCGATGCAATCAGCATTAATCTGATTGATAAAAATACGAAGATTTGTTTGTTTTTGAAGAATACTCCTACAGTTCCATTGAAGAGTCGTAAAATTTTGAACGTTCGTTGAGTTAGCCATCGATGGATACAAAAATTCCAAGGGTGGGCCACAATGAGATCATCTTCTTAATAAAAATGTTAAGAATGGGGGACAAATTAATTAACAGATCTCTCCAAAAAGATTCTAAATTTAAAAAATTAGTTATAATCTCAATAATTTTTTCAACAGACAATTTTTGTGACCTATCAGAATCAGAATTTTGTTCCTGAGTGTGCTCAGGAATAAGCGGAGGGAAATCTGTTTCGTCTTCTTCGTTAAGGTCTTCCAACGAACTAAATGAGTTACTACCCGCGAATTCTTCTAAACCTACCGATTGAACAATCTCAGCATAGGAAAGCTTCGATCTATGTTGCAAGTGAGCTTTTGCAGCTTTAACTCTCTGCTGATAACTTGGACACTCTTTCTTGGATTCGTGAGTTCCTTTACAATGGAAACAAATGTTTTCTACTATCTGGCACTCACTCTCGCTATGAATTTCTCCACATTTACCACAACGTGGTTTATTGGAACACATCATCATAGTATGACCGTACCTATTGCATTTGGAACATAGCATGACCTTCGGAGTATAAAGACGAACCGGAATAAGAACTCCATCAATCTCTAGGAAGTTAGGAAGAATAGTACCAGCGAAAATTATTCTAACTGCATGTGATGAAGGGACATAACTTTTTTTGTTATCTTTAATCTGGACATCGGATAGTTGATGACATTCTAGTACTTTAACGCGGGCAATACGAGGATCTTTAAACTGTCCAAATCCCTTCTCCATTATGTCCTTCAATTCTAGAGCATCTTGATTTATTACACCGTTTATTTCTACCTTCGCACTAGGGACGTAAACTCTGTATAAAGCGGACAACTTTTCGTTAAAAACTACGTTATTGGCATCAGCTCGTCTGGCAAATACCATGCGGACCTTACCATAAGCAACCTTTCTTATTTCCTTAATGGAAGGGAATAACTTATGTACCTCAGCTGAAATCAAAAGAACGTTGATTGGGATGGTCGGGTTCTTCTGCCGAACAAAAACCTCGAATGGTCCCATGACCGATTCTGGATACTGTCGCAAACGATACTCAGCGGGAAGGGATACATTTTTTGTAGGATCTTCTAACACATGGGTATCTGAGTCTTCAGAGGAAACAGAAACCTCACGGTCCTGTTCCTCCATGTCAAGGCCCTCGAGGCCAAGCCTCCTGGATCACACGTGATTTCACTTAACCTTACTTTATTTGGGATAGCAATAAAAAAATCGAATCACTTAATACTTAGCTTGAGTAAGAGGGGTATCACACAATAGATGCACAGAGCTGATAAGCTATACCACACTACTAAAGCACGAAGCGCGAGATAAAAATACGTCCGTATTCCACAACTGATGCGAAGCGAATGATAGCATCATATCAAAACTATAATTTATCTCATGAAAATAATGAAAATAAAGCATTTTCTCTTATAAAATGCGAAGATGCTGTGAAAGACTGGGGAGAAGGTAACAATTTTCGGTTTAGGTTAGGACAACTAGATTATTTTCTTACCATCACCGTAATTTGAGTTTCAAGATTAAACTAAAAAAAAATGAAGTCCTCACACTTTCACGTTCAACTTGCACAAACATATTTTCATTTTTAGTCAAAAAACCGGATGAATCTATTTATTTACGCATTTTCAAACAGGGAAATCCATAAAATTTCAATTGAGAAAACCGGTAAAAAACCGGGAATTTGAAAATGGAAGCTCGCTGGCCACCCTGGTAGCAACTTTAAAAATAAATTTTAATACGCAGTGTTAACTAACTTTGTATTTGATTTCTGCTTTCAATATTAATAACAAAAGTTTTGTACTTATTATTTTTAATTTTTCATCAGTTTTTATCATTCACGTTATTACTCAGTTTTCTAACATTTCTTTGTCAGTGTAGTTGAATGAAGTTATTATTTAAGCTTCAAAAATGAAGTTTTGATAACTGGAGGATTTTACTTTATTAAAGGTTTTATGTCTGGCTTCTATAACTGACACTTTTAAAATAATTATAAATATATTCTTCTTTTTATAAAATTAAATTAAAACATCAAACATTGAATAAATTCTGTTCAAAATTCATTTCTTATTCAGTAATCGGTAATTTACATTTTAAATCGTGATTAAATATTTTTTGTTCAAATTAAAAAATTACAGCGGAATTTCTCACTAAACTTCCAGTTAAAAATGAGGAAAAGAATTCCAAATTTAGATGAATAAAAATTAACAATTATTATCATTTTCCTAACATCTATTCATGCTAAGTTTTGTACAAGATTTGGCATTTATTTTAGAATTCAGATATTTTTTAATCTTAAATTTGCTAAGAAATTCTTTTGAAACTAATTTATTTCTTACTTTCTTGACTTATCGAAAATTTGAAACATTCATTGTAATAAGTTTCCAAAATTTTGTTTATCAGTCATTTTTTTAGTTTTTGTGTTGAACATGAGTGACAAATGGTGTAAGAAAACCCTTTCCTTTTCAATTGTTTATTTTTGGTATTGTTATTAATTTTATCTAAATTTGAATTTTGAAACCCCCCCCGGAAGGGTCCATCGCACGGGCTTGACTGGTCACATTTTTTGTACTTCAAAGTTATTTTTTCGTTCTACATAGTCACTATTTGGTCACTTTTTTCGGTCCTCAAAGTCACTATTTGGTCACTTTTTTTCAAATTTTGGTCACTAAAGTCCCTACTATTTCATTGTCAAACCGCTACCAGCCCTGAGTATGCTGGTAAGGAGGAAGTTTCCAAAAAAGAGGACCGAATCAATTTTTCTTTTTTTATTATTTTAGAATATTGGGAGCTACAATAACTCGGGCAGCAAAGTACTTCCCTGGGATCACTGCCGACTTACCGGAACCTGGAATTTTGCCACTGGGATCGATTGACAAGAGACCACACCTGACGTCCTAAACGGTCCCCCGAAACGCTGCTCGTCGAATAGCTTAAATGTTGGTTGCCCGTTCACCGATATAGCCCAAAAGAAATACGCCGGGTAAAACTTACAACATTACTTTTTCTCCGTTTTTTCCAATGTACTTTTTTCCCTGACAGCTTTCTTTCGTTCTACCTATCCCTGTTGCTGAGATCGGTGGACTTTCCGGCTGGGAATTGTAATCAGCAGTAGCAGGACAAACAATTCGGATCAAAATGCAGTTGTATTCCTGTACATTTACCACCACCACCCGATGGCAGTTTCTTTGGTCGGTTTCGGGCGGAGGCTGAACGTTGAACGGGCCAGAAATAAAATTTTGTTCTGTGTAAATAGTGTGAAAAAACCAATGAAAATTAAATATAATTGGAATAACCTCTAGAACCGACTAGAAAGCAAAAAATAAATATGATGACTTCCAAAACAAACATTTGTTGAATCTACAATATCTATAGTTGATCTCATAAAATCAATCATAGAAATATAATTATATCAATTATATTTACAGTTAAATCAATTATACCAGTATAGTTGAATTTATTATATTTCTTGTTGAAAGCACAACATCAATTTTTGACTATAGTTGAATCTATTATATTTATAGTTGAATGCAAAAAAATCAATCATATCGGTATAATTGAATCTATTATATGCATTGTTGAACACACAAAACCAATCCGATAATCTATTGTATATATAATTGAAAGTTTGATATTTATAGTTAGCCGAGAAATAATCAGAAATATGATTGAATAAAAGTGGATTATTGTTAAAAATACTATACTTTTTTCTCCGTGTTGGAAAGAAATTGCGTCAAGAAATTATAAATGGTTTCCCGCATACCAAAAAACTATATCTTAAATAATCAATACGATACACCTACGGCTCTAGAAATAGTGATTGTTTCGGTGAACGTAGCTATTATTTTAAACTTTACTTCGAAAACGATACGAACGAAATATGAACGTTCATGTGAATATGAACGTATTTCATTAACCGTAAAAATCATCTCGAACGATTACTGCTAACGTCCATACAATTTTGACACTTCTCAAATTTCTGGATGACATCAAGGGATGCCAGGTGATTTTTTCTAAAATCAGAACAGCATGAAGAAAAAATCAGAATTATTCAGGGAACAATAAATTATGCTTGAATTACATAAATAAAGGCAAAATACCACTGTAAACGCCTTTATTTATACATTGAGGCGAGTAGAATCGTAGCTGACTTTAATGTGTAAAACACCATTTAAATATAACTTCAACCGAGCATTATTATCGATTAAATTATTTTATTACAGATTTGTTCGATATTCTGATAATTCTACTATAAATTCGATACTCATTTCGATATTTTTTTGAATATCAGGACTATTCAGTATATTTTCAAAACCACTTTTCAGAACGGTCTTCCGACAGAGGACTGAAACATCTGTCAAATCACTAACAAACGCACCGTACCAAACTTCAGTGTGGTTCCGGGAATTAAACACTTCAACCCAAAACAGCATCAATATAGGGTAATATTTTGATTACCAAGCGCATCTGTTGTTGTCATACTGCAGATTCAGAATCAATTTTAATTTTAAGGATTATACTGAAAACTCTGTATTTTGTGCCAAACTACAATTTATCAATGTTACAAAAGATTCTTTTGATTGACATTCCCGAGCCGCAGAATGATTTTAAGGATTATCAAAAAATTGGCTCTGGTTGAAATTTTTGCAATGAAGACGCCATGTTGCCTCTATACGTGTTTCACTCATTTCATTTTTCTTCTTCCTGCGGGTTTCTTAACTAAAAACTTGAAACGGGAATTTTTGTTTTCTTCATAGCCCCTCCGAATATCAGGACAAATCCCGATTTATCAGGACAACTGGCACCTTTGGTAGCTGCTGTCATGACTGCTGAGAAGAAGAAAAAAAGAAAAAGAAAATAAACAGAAATCTCGTACGAATTTGATGCTGTTATCAAAATTCGTGCGAAACTTCTGTTGATCTCCCGCAATGGACCAGGAAGCCGGCGCACCGTGGGCTGGAATCTGCAACTTAGACAAAGAGATGCATAATATTTCAGGTGAGTAAGTTTTTTGTTTCCGTTTCACTTGTTGCTTGGTAGCACAATTTTTCGTTTTCTAATTTCCAACATGTTTCTAACTGTTTCGTTCTTCATTTTATTTAGTGTCGCCGAATGAAGCATTTTTCTGTGCAGCCCGAGTTCCCCGACCGTGGGGACTACCTCGCTTGTATAACTATGGCTCTGCAGTGTGGATTTCGGAACCAATTGGCCAATGTCTCAGCCCACTTCATACACGCATTGAATAATGGATGAAGCTGAATCAAAGAATTAAAAAGGTTTCTGAATGGATTGAACGTAAGTTAAAATATAAAAATAAAATATATGATGAAATCAAATAACTATGTGAAATCCGAAAACTCAAAAAAAAAATCTCTTTGGCCACAGCTTTTGGTGCGTCCGCCATTACTACGGTTCCTAAACGGTTCAACGATATAATCTAATAGTTTTTTTTAATGGTTACGTTATATGAGACACCATTAAAAAAACAGTAATCTAAGTACAAACGATTCGTACAATAATAATTCCGATTTCCATAACAGTTCGATTAACGCTTTGATAGATCGTTTAAAATATGCCTACATGTGTTCATTCTAGAAACAGTTCAATGCCCTGAAAACGTTATTCATAAGCGTTTTATAAACCATACCCTAACTGTTCCTAGAACAGTGTCTCCATATAAAGGTTTTAACAGTTTTAAACAGTAACATAACTTAACGCCATATTCAACAGACCGTCGTTTTGAAATTCAAGATAAGTGCAATGTTTTTTATGGTTTCAGGTATCATTTTCAAAACGTTTTTTTACACTATCTCAAATCGTTTTATAACTACTACAGGAACGGTTTCTTTACAATATTTTCGTATTCGGGTTATCATTCTCATTTCGCGAGTGCTGATGCGAGCTGTTGGCATGGTATGTTCTGTAAAATTGGTTCAGTTAGTGATTTTTGAAAAGTGATTTGGATGATGGTTAAAATGGAAAAGTGGGTTCTGAATGGCGGATGGAGACGGAGAAGAAAGAAGTGCCGAGATAGGGAAGAGAAGCTAAACACGAATATTTAACATCTAAAGCATATAGAGAGCAGTTGTCTGAAAAAGTTGATGAGAAAATTTGGAACGTGTTGAAAATTTTTTCTCAAAGATGTGAATTAAAATAATGCAAAGGAAAAGTGCTCGATTATACGACATTAGCTGGGGCTAGTGTGGAATGTAGCATGGTGAGCTTTATGAAAGAATGCGCCGAGCTGAATAAGCGTTTCAGGACTCTGGTATACAAACAGCCAGGCGCAGGTGGATTATGATGAATCATAATGATGATATTTATAAAAAAATAAGTTTAATCAGTTGCTAGCTGGCCACGAATGCCGGAATACCTGTGTGGCATAAGCATAGGTTATGCTTTATAGCCACTTGAGTGGGATCTATCGGTTCGTTGGTTGTTATCTTCATTTATGTTGTTTCATGATTCCTTCATTCTCACAGGATGCATTTTATTGCACTAGACGAATGAGGCATGAAATAACATCAACAGTCAACAGATGTTATCAGTATTTATTCTATGTCGACTTGGTTGATTGTTTACCAACGGATGGAAAATTCCCACTGTAGGATTTACACAGTAAGATAGTTTTAAGTTTAAGTAGGTATAAATAAAGTGGAACGAGTGTTCCAAGGATGCATTCGTAGTTAAGACGCAAAAGAAGTGGTATCGATCATTTCATCCGAAAACTTGTACACCTGAGTAAATTTGTTACACTTAACATGTTACAAATTTTCAACTAGTTGAGTAGCCTTTTTCTACAATATATTATGCATGCAGAAAAAATCCAAAATAATCGAGCCGAGTTGCAGTAAACTTTAATTTTCGATACCCTAACCTGCCGAATTGATTCATCAACGTGTCAACATGTACGTCTCGACCCGAACACTTCGACAACGCCAGTTTCTCTGGATCCCCTATCACCGTACTGCATATGGCCGAAATCACCCGTTGGATAAATGTTGTGAACGTTTCAATTCTGTATACCATCTGTTTGATTTTAACATGTGTAAACGTAGTTTTAAAATAGCTATAAGTAGTGTTCCTTAATCTTAAGATACAAAGTCTGTAAGGTTCATTCACCAAAGACAAATCAATAAATAAATAAATAAATATGGGCGCTATTAATCATAGCAGCTTTGCCTACTAGCGACACGTCGCCTACTTACATTGACACATTTAACATTCACTCCATAACAGTTGAGACGAAGCCATGGTGCCGGGTATGGAATTTGAGAGTTATTAAAATCATAATTTTTATGCATATTTTGGTCAAACTGCGGTGAATCCGTGCACACATGCTGGATGCTTAACATACAAAATACATAACATAAAATTGTTTTTTCAAATTAATGGTGTTAAAACTGAACGACAAACTTTCCATAAAGAAAATCGATACAAAATATGTTTTGTTGACATTAAACTGAGGTTGCCAGAATTTTTTCAGAACGTATAGGGGCCGGACAAATCCGAAGTATCAAAATCCGGGCAATTGATTTCAAAATTGACTACCATTAATCCGGGCAATATTCGGGTAATTTTTTTCGAAACCCATAAATTATTCAACAATAATCAAGAAAAAAAATGAAAAAAAAAAAATATTTTCATCAAAATTTATCGAATGTTTTTAAATCGTATTTAAGGTTCCCCAAAAAATCTTTTATGATTTTTTTTATAAAACTTACTAAAAAAAAATTTTACAATACAATTTGTTATTTTTTGTTGATTTGCAAAATAAAGTGAATAAATCCGGGCTAAATGCAGGCTAAATAATCTTGGTATTTTTCAACGAAACCCGGGCAACCGGGCCTCGGATTTTGTAATAAATATCCGGGCAAACCCGGCTAAAACCGGGTAATCTGGCAACCTAACGTTAAACCTTATTTGCCATTCTTGGGCTTGTGGTATAGCTCTGTTGGTGAGCCAGTTGCTTCCTGAGCCGATGTCCTTGAGTTCGAGCCCAAGAGTGAACATCAAACGCAGTTGTTCCAATATCCAATATGTAAGTTTTTCCAATAATTTTAGAAGGATGTACGCTTTAGTGTCAAATAGAATTTAGATCTCTTCAAAGAAACAAGAAGATTCACTAAGATCCTATATGTTAGTGTTAGTTATTTAATTGTCGTAAAAAGCATTATTTACCCTCTAAACTTCTCAATTAACTTGATTCAGGATTATTTTTATAAAAATAATCATAGCGGTTGAAAAATCGCCTGTTTTTCTTTCTATAAAACAATAGGGAAAAGAACAACAAATGGCCCTATTCTAGAATATTGTGATGAATTGATCTCATGTGTTAAAGTAGTTTTTTTTCCCGATACCCCTTATAAACTCAATAATTGTACCTAAATAATAGTAATTTCTCATTAAAATTTATTTTTTGCAAAACTCATGAACTTTTGCAGGTTAAATTGTTTTTTGGAGCTCTTCTTAAAGGAAGGAACTTGTTTCCTCAATTCAGCCTCATAATGATGGTTTCGTAGTAAATTTATCGATAACTATTTGTCATGGCTTAGACATTATAAATCGGCAAAATTTCCAATTCATCTTTACAGCGTGCACAGCAGCAACCATCACTTCTTCCAGCGGCCAATATTCATCGTAGGTTTAAGGTACACCTCGCCAGGACGCGATTGGCAGCATCTTGTGCCGCATTTATCAGCATTAGCACCTCCAATTCGCCCAGACAAGACACTCGATCATAACGAGTCAATAAAAAATGAAACATTTCCCTTTTCATCCTTCCGTCGGTCGATGTGTTCGTCGCCGTTGTCGTTTGTGGTGCCACTGTTAAATTTCAAACATCCTCGTTTTGGCAAACCACCACCATCAATGAATGTGTATCAGCGTTTTATATTCCATTTCCGGTATGGTGACGCAGAGGCAGGAAAGAGAGAAAAATCAACCGAAGAAAATTGAAGGAAAATCAATCGTTCAGTCGCTAGACGTTCCAGTGTAAGCTCGAATGCACTCTATCAAGCACTTTCTTTAATTTATTCGACCTACTTCACGATTCCTGCTGCCCGGGAAGAACCACTTCATCCTTCATCCTTCATCATCAATAAGTATGAAGATTCTGGAGAAGAGCAGTGGAGTAGTAACTCCATACAACGAGTAATGGTGCGTGGCGGAGGGACGCAGGTGCCGAAAGACGGGATTGTTCATAAATTTTAACGACACCATTGCCGATATGATAACTGATCATGGGTGGGTGGGCTGTTCGGGGAAGTGCCGCTTCAATTTTCTTACAAGCTTTCCCCCGAACGATTCGATGGATGAATTGTTTGCACAACGGGCACGATTAGAGTGTTTGATGATTGTAGCTAGACAAAAATGACGGTCGCCAAGTATTTATTTTTGAACCTTAATTTTTATTTAGACTGAATTTTACAACACCTAATTCATATAAATATTTTGATCTAAGAGTGAATCAGTATTTCAAACAAAGAATCAAACTGATTTTAGGAAACTCATTAGAAATTTTACTTTTCTACCATTGTCCAGAGTGGAAGCTTCTTAATGCAAGAAATGACAGATTTTATTTGAAATAAAATGTGGTAAGCTCGATACTTCGCCTCGTAAAAATATTTTCTCAAAAACAATCTGCCAGATTTTTTTCCAACGATGTCGTTGTACGTTAAAATTCTACTCATAAAAATCATCGCGAAAAGAACTCAGTTCATGAGATATTTCATCCAGCATCGTTAAATTTCAAAAGTCTTCCCTTGTGCAGAATAAAATAAAAAGGCAGCTTTCTATATAAATGTACGTTGAGCAACGCGGTGTTGTTAAAGAAAGTTAGAAAAAATCCTTTTTTTCTCAATCCAGAGGCTTCATCTCACCTTTTACCTTCTAAGTAAAGTCTGCTTCATTTAATATTGGAACACAAACAATTGCGTGTAGTTCAGTCATTTATTAACGAATTTATAATTTGTTTTTCATACAAATGTAGCATTTTCTTTACTCTTTCATAAAAAAAAACTAAAAAAATTATTCATTGCTGTTTCGAAGAAATTCTCGTACTTTTCCCGTAATACGGCAAATTAGGCGGCGCACACCCTTTTCGTCCACCGTTTTGGCGATTTGATTCCACCAGTTCTTCATTTGAGTCATGTTCCTAACAAGTTTTCCCTTTGCCTTAAGCCTCCGCTTCGTGATTGCCCAGTATTTCTCTATCGGCCGGAACTGGGGGCAGTTTGGGGGGTTGAGGTCCTTCGGTATTACGCTGACCCCGTTCGTTGCGTACCATTCCATAACCGTTTTGCTGTAATGGCAGTTTGCGAGGTCCGGCCAAAACATTACTTTACGGTCGTGGGCACGAATAAACGGCAGAATCCGTTTCTGTAGGCACTCTTTTTTGTAGACTTCTGATGTCATTGTCTTGTCAGTGAGAAAGACTTTGGTTTTCTGTCCACAACTGCATATCCCCTGCCAAATCATGTACTTGCGGGCGAATTTATCCGCAAACACGAACTTAAATTTTGCAGGTACATCCCCCCGAGCCGTCGCCAAATAAAATTTTTGACCTGGGATTTGCCCAAAGTCCGCCTTCACGTAGGTCTCATCGTCCATCAGAATACATCCGTCGAACTTGGTCAGCACTTGGTCGTACAGCTTTCGAGCACGGATTCTGGCCACATTGTTTTGCTTCAGCGTCCGATTTGGCTGTTTGCTGGCTCGGAATGACCTTATTCCTTCCCGGAGACGAATTCGTCGCACCGTACTGTGAGCGGCCTGGAACTTATTGGCCAAATCGCGGTCTGAAAGATTGGGATTCCTCTTGACGGCCTTGATGACTTTCCCACGCAGTTTCCGGTCGACAGTTCCACTCTGACGCTTCGAATGCGTCGTCAATGTTTCCTTGTACTGCTTGATAACACGCCATACGGTATTTCTGGGCATTTTGAGCTGTTTAGCTAGCTTCGATGCCGACAACAATGGATTTTCAAGAAAACTGTGCACAATTTGATCTCTCCGTTCGGCTTCCATGGCGGTTGTTTACAAAATGCTATCGTTTGGTGTTATGACATAAATACATGGTGAAAGGTAATGAATTTCCCGACACGTGGGTGAAAAAAGTTTCCAAATCCGTCCACTAGGAGCGCCACAATGAGCAAAAGAATTTGTTCCAATATTAAATGAAGCAGACTTTATTGACAACTGGATTTACAATTTTGAATTTGTGTGAAATATTTAAAAAATGTGTATTCTAGTAAATGTATGTAAATATTTAAAAAATGTACAAGCTCTCGAAGCGAACTTGCTTTTTCTCATTAAAGCATCAAATGATTGATGCCTGCCGATGATTCTTGAGTCGATAAATCGAAAAACAAGGCAAAAACAGACTGAAAACCCCGATGTAACTTTAAAAATTAATCTTGCAGCAAACTTTTGCTCTGGCGTCGTCGTCGATCAATTAGGTCCTGTATCTGAAGGAGAAAACAACAACGCCGAACCGGGGAAAGTTGTGAATAAAAACTCCTCAACAATCAAACTGTAATTAATGATCGCTTACATTAGCTTCTCGCTGCTTTTGTGCAGTTATCGTTTGAGGAAAAAAATCTGCAATCGAACCATGTTGAAAAGGAAAGTGGGAACGCTCCACCAAGTCAAACTCAGCTTCTTTCGAAACAGGAACCACGAGATGGTTCTTTTGGTGTGATACTGCCTCGTTCAACTTTATCAGTGTTTTGTGTGCGAGGTTAAATAAAACTGGGGCAGCTTTATTCTACGAGTCGATTTTTTTTTCTTGCTTTTTGCTCCTGTAAGCTCACTCAGCATTGTTGGCAGTAATTTGCATTTTTCGAACTTATTTCCGGTGGCGCTTTTATCCTTTCTTCTCCGTATTTTCAACTGTGCTCACATATATCCTTAGTCATATGCTAAAAACACCTTCCAAGTGTCATTTGCATGAAGATTCTTGCGAGGACGAGGGCGTTTCTGGTGTTCCGCCACCATTCATTGTGTATGTATGCAAAGCGCTAAGCGCGCGCGACTCGCTCGGCATATTATGTGAGATTTTTCCCATTTACCGGTACACTTAATCTTTGACTTTGATGATTTTTTTTTCCAATAGCCATCATCCTAGAGGAGGGGTGATAAAAAAAGGGAGTGGGTAAGATGGAAGCTAAAGACAAAAGAAACAAACGGAATCATCCTCTCTGGAGCCACCATTTCGCTTCCTATACATAGAAAGTGTTATTTGTTGTTCGTGCATAATGGGGCAGATCAATTTCCGAATCCCGAATGGAAATGAGCAATTTATTTTGTTTTTTCACGCCTATATGTATGCTATCTGTGTGTAAACTTTCTTTTTTGTTTTGTTTTGTGACAATGAAAAACAAACGCGTTAGATCTCATTCGAAATTGGAGAGGTTTGTGCAGTATGGTTTTTTTTATTTAGACAATAGGAAAAAAATAATTTAAATTAATTAAAAATCTTATTGAACACACTCTAAACACTTCACAGTTTGATGTTTATCCACACGCCTCAACTAGTTTTCCACCGAGGGCTGGCCGGCGTGGAAATGGTTATGAATCCATTTCCCACGAGAAGGGAAAACCATGAGTGAAACTTTATCGTTTCATATTGAGAATCCTTCAAACATTGCGGTAAGCGTTTAGAGTGTAGCGACTGTGCTTTTATATAACGATAAGTTCTTTTAAACGGTCGGAAAGGAGGCTCCTGGATGGGGAAGGAAGTGGTTAGGCTACCAAAGAGCGGAAATAGAGGCGGCTTTCGAGAGCTTTTCCGCGTTTTCATTCATCATGTGGAAACCATCATCGGCGGAGCATACACAACACACACACCCACACCCACACCCACAAACAACCAACCGGAAGTACTCCGACGAAGAGGCCAAAGTATCATATCAGCGAAGCATGCGAAACCGTGCTTATTCCGGGGAATATGAGCGCGCAAGCAAACGCGGGAAATCACACGAGTGATATTTATGAAACCACATAAAATAGTTTTATGTGTACATAAACAGGGGGAGATAATCGATTGTTGAATACCACACACCTTGGTTTCAATGGGGGTTTGATAACTTTTTCGATGATTGAAGCATCGTTAATAACCCGAGGGGGCTGCTGCGGATTTAGGATTTTCCTGGAAATGAAAAAACTGGATTGCGGAAACCTAGTAGCGGATTGAGGCTTATGAATCATTATACTACACATTCAACGAAACAAGATTTTACGAGGATTTCTATCTCTTTTTTAGAACGAAAACCAAAATAGTAAAAAAATAAAATCAGCACATGAGTAAGGGCCGCGTGAATGTATAGTTTCACAAGAATGGAGAAATGTCTCAGAAAAAAATTGTTTGTAAAAAAAATCAAAATATCTTTCTTTTTGATGTTTGATCTGAAAATAAAGACGGAATACATAATCAGTTAAGATACCGGTTGATCTAGTCCAAATTGGCGAGACTTTCGTTTGAAGCCTGCCATCAGATTTTGTACAGTCATCTTAAATATCCACTTCCTTCGACGCAGAATAATTTTTGACGTTTTGTATTGAAAAGAAAAAGTATAGAGGTTCTCAAAAGCTAAGCTTCTTAACTAAACTAAACTTCTCTATGGAGGACATGAGGTGGAATGAATAAGAAAATAGCAATTGATTCGATAGCTTTTACTTAGCTCGAACTTTAAAATGGCAAAATTTTAAAGCATTTGCTCAACAAGATATAAAAAAGCAGAGTAGAACATTAACTTTCAACCAGCTCCATATTAAGAATATGCATACCATTCAAAGTATTTTACTCTCACGAAACTGCTCGAAAATAGCAAAAGCAATTACTAGAGCTTTATTCATATCAGCCAATGGCCAATGTCACAGTTTATTCTTGACGTAATTTCCGTGATGCCAGAACATTATTTTTTATTATTGACTTCATTTTCAAGAATAATAAGCTCATACAAGCAATCCGAACATTTTATATATGGGTCATTCCATGTCAAGTGTGCACAGAAAAAAAAAATCTTATCGAAGATTTATCAAACTTGGGCGAAAGATTTTCTGAGGCCTACAAAACAAATTCTCAATTTTTGAGAATGATCCGCCCACCCCTCGTTTCAGGACCCTCCCTTCTTTTTTCCAAGATTTTGAAAAATTCATCATTTTCTAAATACAATATCTCCGGACTGGAAAATCATACCAAAATGACAAAATATGCGTTGTGTAGATTTTATTAAAATATATCAACTGATGTTATTCATTTTTTGAAATAGTGACGTTTTAAACGTCAAAACATAGCTCTAAAAATAAAACGTTATTTTTCGCAAGGAAAGTATATTTTTTTTCTTAAATTTTATGATTTCATTGTTTTTTTGAGAGAGTTTTACGTAAGAACCAACCAAAATCCCAATATAATATTTCCTGTTTTTGAGATATAAAAGATTTATGCTGAAATGTCTAACAATTATACACCCGCAGCATTCAGTGGTTTCACTAGAGTGCATTAATCGTCGAAATTTTTAGTCACATCTTCCATGCTTGAACAGATTTTCTGTTTTCATGATTTGTTTTATAACCAAAGAAAATTAGAAATAACATTTTGAATGAAAGAAAAATAATATTTTCGATTTATGAAATGTTTTATTGGAAATATAACTATTTTGTTCTATTTTTTTTCGTTCCAACACTGTAAGTTAAATCATCTTTAGATTGTCTTTTCTTTTTGCATATGTACATTGAATATTTTGAATTCCGTGGAGCTTGAAAATATTTTCATTCCAATTTTTTCAGCATCCAAATGGATTGCATCAAACCTTCCGATCAATATTATTTTGATTTGAAAGCATATATCTACACAACGCATATTTTGTCATTTCGGTTTGATTTTCCAGTCCGGGGATATTGTATTTTAAAAATGATGAAGTTTCCAAAATCTTGAAAAAAAGAAGGGAGGGTCCTGGAACGAGGGGTGGGCGGATCATTCTCAAAAATTGAGGATTTGTTTTGTAGGCCTCAGAAAGTCTTTCGGCCAAGTTTGACGAATTTTCGATAAGATTTTTTTTTTCGCTGTGCACACTTGACATGGAATGACCCATATATCATATTTTCTAACCCATATCAACCACAATCTTTGAAAATGATGGCCTAAGACTTATACAAAATCAATTTCTCAGGAACAAGAGCTCATGCTCTCATGAACTCAACGTGAATTTTAATTTGTTAATCAACTTGATGGCCTTATTGGTGATTAAAATGTTCTTTTAATAAGGACGTATCCAGAATTTTAGAATAAAGCGTAGCCGATTGGGAAATGGGACACATTCTAATTTAGCTCAGTTCCAAGTTATCGGACAAAAAAAATTATGACAACGTTGTAAAAGTACACCCAGTCTATTTTTTCCAACATTCAAAACTAATACATTTCCAAAACAGATACGATGCAAGTAAAGAAAAAAAAATTGTGCACAGTTTTATTCAAAATCCGTCATCATCAAATCAAGAGCTGATAAAACCTTTGTTTGTACTAAAAATTGCTATGCGCGAGTGTTTCAAAAGTATGTAAAAACTGTAATTTTTGTTTGTTCATAAAGTCAAACCAAGCGTTGGAGTGAAGTAAGTGATTAGCAACTAGGTTTTAGGGTAATCAGAGAAGTCAAGGCAATACATACCAACATTTTGGATTATGAATAAACATAAAAACTAAGTGTAGATCGCTGAAATGCCCTGCAAATTTGTCTCCGAGAGAAAAAAAAAGCAGATGTACTTTAACTGATATACACCACTTTAAGAGAAAACGGGAGACACAATTAGCGCTATCAGGCGACAAAAATTGAAGTACAACACTGTGTTTTTTTTTCGGAGCTTTAATCAGAGATGCCAGGTATCCTGATTTTGTAAAAATTGTCCTGATTTTCGAGGACCGTTTAAAAAAAACATTCAAATTGTCCTGATTTGTGAAATATTTTCTTTAAAATGTCCTGAATTGTTCTGATTTAAAAAAAATCCCAACGAAGATCGAATTTGTAGTTAAGTTATGAGAACATAGAAAAAATCTGCAATAATATAGTTGAACCCATTTAACCGATGATAATCTTCTGTCCAGATGATATTTAAATGGTGTTTTTTCTATATAAACGGCAGTCCAGGCAAGGAGATGCTCATTTTTGTGCATATATTAAGGCGTCTATTCGTGACACGAATAGCCTCATAGATAGGTGTAAAGAGTGTAAAAAAAATATTAAGGCGTCTACATCACCTGTTGATGTTTTGTTGATGCAATCTAGTGTTGTCCTGAAAAATAACCACCCTCCTCTGTTGGACAATCGCAAAAAGTGTTGTTCAGGGATGCCGTCCGAATAAATTCTCATCACTTTTTTCTTCAGTTTACGAACAACGATTAAAAAAAATATATGAGAAATCTGAATTAATTTTAAATTTTCATTAGTCAACACCAAAATCTTTACGGGTAATCGATGGATTTATGTTTGAGTAAATTTAGCGTAAGCCAAAATCGCTTTTATTTAACTTTATTGTACAAGAATAGTGGAAGGAATCCTGTTGATTTATGCTTCATTTAGCTTTGTTAGTCTTTATCCAATCCTAAATTTGCACCAGCCTTTCAAGTTATTCAAAAGACTTATGTCTGAAGTTTCTCAGAACCACACAAGTAACATTAAAAAGAAATTTTGCCATTGTTTTTCCATGTTGGATATAAGCAGTGTATAATTTTCTTTTGTGTATGATAGAAATTTTATAAATTAGCTAACAAACCTCATATTTTGATGATGTATAACCGATTTATTTTGAAATTTTCAGAGTCAAACAAGAAAAACATAGCACAAAATAAAAATAACATCATATTTCAATCTAAAATCGTCAAAAAAAAAAAAGATTAATAGCTTATTTGAAAGCCGAATATTGTTTGTTACGTTAAAATGCAGAAGTGCATATTTGTGTAGAATTAAAATTTCTTATATATTAGTAAATTGTGTTTCATAATTTTGTTTTGTACCTCCAACCAACGCATATCATTTATATTTAATAATTAAATTTAATAATAATTTAATAATAATAAATCTAATAATGAATAGAAAAAGTGTATATGGTTAGCAAATTTGCATTCAAATATTTCAAGAGAACTATAAGATCATCTTCAATTTGCCTAACAATATGCAAAGGACGGTTTTCTTGATAATCGAGTGCAGTATTATCTGCAAAAAGCCTTGGGACAAAATGTAGCGGAAGTTTTTGAACATCGTCCACATAAAGTAAGTAAGAACAGCAAATGATCGATATTACTCCCTTGAGGCTAGGTCAGGCAAATAGAAATTCACTGCAGCATTTATGCAGCATTTTTTTACTTTTCGACAGAAAAATGAGACTTTTTGAAAAGATTTGTAATCGTTTATGATAAAAATTCGTGCCGAAACCAAACAAAACCAACAAAGCTATTGTTTCATAGAAGAGGCATGCTCAGACTGGTGAAACTTGTGAACTTATCCAATGCAAAACTCTGTCAAAGACTTAAAAAAAAGTTTAAAGTATGATCATTCTAATGAAACAAAATTTGTAACGTGCTCACTGGTCAGTGGTCAGTGATTTGATCAGATCAATTTGACATTTGAGCAGAGATGCCAGGTGTTGAGGACACAAAATCTGGGCATTTTTTAAAAAAAGAAGGTTTTTGATTTAGTGGTGTTGGTGTGGTTTTGTATTCGGGTTATTTTCAGTTGAGAACTATATAACAAAAACTGTTTCTTACCACGTACCATGCCAATCAAACTTAAAAAAAAGGTTCAAACGAATGATTCGAGAAATGTCAATGCATACAAGCGTGATGATTTCCGATACATGAATATTGATTTCATCACTCAATTTTGAAAGACTGTAAATCTGGGCACTCTGAGCAAAAATCTGGGCAAAATCTGTGTCTGACAAATATCTGGACGAAGGGTCAAAAGTCTGTGTTTTACAGACAAATCTGGGCACATGGCAACTCAGCATTTGAGCGCTATTTTAGTTTTTTTTTTTTTTTAAATTCTGTTTTCCACCCCTGGCCTTGAGGGACTCCAGTGTCCAGTGTTTCCTAACATCGATAAATTTTCTGAAAACATATTTTCATCGTTTTATTTATTCAAGGTTCTTAAATTTTCATTAAAAATTACTATAACTGGCATCCCAGATTAAATTGTGTCTGGAATACACGCTATAACGAGTTACACGAGTTTCTCGAATAAGTGCTTCCATTTTGTCCGCTAGATTTCGTGATACCAGGAATGACTCTTGCATCAACAAGGAACTTTACGGAACTGGACGGTATTTCCAGCATGGAAATGATGGAGGAATTTGGAGCTATCGAACCTGGATTAATCCTGCCTTTTAGGTTCCCGATCCCTGAATTGGACGATTTACCTCCCGGAATGCTGATAGCACAAAGCTAAGTACTTTTTTTTATGTTTAGTCTTTTAAAGCGTTTTCGTATATTTTCCACTGGCACGGAAGCACTAACAAACTTCATAAACAAACAAAATTGCCGCCCGAGACGATTATATGCGCCGTTCAGGGTGAAGATTTTGTTGTTTATGAGGAAAAAGTGTGCTCCCGTGCCAGTGGAAAGTAAACGAAAACGTTATACGGTCAGAATTTGAAAAGTCACAGTTCACAGTATAACAATTTTAGCGTTTTAGTGGAAATGGAAAATTTTGACTTTCATTTTCATCAAGTTAATCGATTTGAGTTAATTGTATAGTGTAGTTTCTGATTTACGGCTTTAGGTATCGTTATCATAGTAGGTCAGTTACATACATCATTGTAAAACTAGAGAACCTTTTTTTTTATCTTTCACAAAATTGGCTTTAAATAAACTACACAATTAATCGAAGTTGATGTGCATTTCAGAAAGTTATATGTCTGCAGTTGTAGTTTTCATTGGAATTCCAATTTTGGTGGGATCATTTATCCTGGATTCCATAACTTTGAAATTTTTCGAAACCCTGAACTGATAATAAACTATTTTAGAAACATAATACTAATTTTATTATAATTTTTTTTTTATTAGAGACATTTACCATTTTTATGGCATTCGTGTTTGTATTAAAATCAGTTTTGACAAAATTTTGAATTAATTATCTTAAACATATTTTTTTATTTGAATTTATTTTAAACGGAGAAACATAGTTTATACATGATGTTAAAATTTAATATGGTCATGGGTAAAGAAAATAAATACAACATTGTTTAACTCACAGATTTTTTTACACATATATGATTTTTATCAATTTGATGCTTCAATATTGTAAGTTCATGGTTTTAGAACATGATGCATTTTCAAACTTTCGAGTGTCGTTAAGAAAGAACAGGAGCGTAGTTGTTTTTCACATCATTACACTAGTCAAAAGTGTATCCTGCTAATATCCTTTTCTCCCAAACCTCCCACCTAAAATTGTTTTGCTAGGATGCAGAGGTAACCTCGGTCCTAAAGCACAAAATTTATCTTTCATCCCTTTCTACCTTTTCCAATCTATCCATTGACTACTAGGACGTGGCCGGCGCCGTTATTGATGTTCAAAGAGAGAGCATCTGTTTTGTGCATTGAGGATGAGCTGCTAATCCCAAGCACCATTCTTTTGACCTTTGAACAAAACTGATGGCCTCGGTCAATCACGGAGTAGCAACCATTGGCGATGTGGAATTCGTACTACTGAGCCACGCCTGCGACAATGGAGTTCGAAATGCTTTTAAAGGTAATGTGGAAGCAATAATGGAATCACTTAATGATTGATAAATAAACCTTACTATTGTATGTATTCATGATGAAGTACTTCGGGCTCCATAGTTCAAGGTGGATGTGAGTAGTCAATCCAAAAAAAAAAAAAAAAAAAAAAAAAAAAAAAAAAAAAAAAAAAAAAAAAAAAAAAAAAAAGTGCTTCCATTTTGTCCGCTAGAGGATGCTGTAGGGCTTTAGAGAAAACGACTGTGGTAAACATTGGTTAAGTAAATTTGCCAAAAGTGTTGCTGGATGTTAACAATATGTTGCTAGATGAGGATGCTGGATGAGGACATTAACAACAGTATTGTTTATATGTTTTTTTTTATTTCGAATGATTACAGTGGTTACACGCAAAGTCAATCATTTCAATGAAAGTGCGCACCCAAAAAAAACTACCTGATTAATGTCTGATTGTGGAAACAGTCTAATAATTACGCACAACTATCAGACCGTAATCAATCTGGTGTGGAAGCTAATGTCCTCAGAATGAAAGAAACAAAAAGCTTCTTGCGTAAACATGCCCGTACGTAACTACACATTTACTATTTCATTCAAGCATAGTACAAACCGCGAGAAGCGCGTGACTCCATTCGTTGTGTCGTTGGCGTGTTTTTCCAGTGATTGAGACAAAAGCACGTTTTACCTACCCCTTCAGTAGTAAGTAAATAATGTAAACCAAATGTTAACTGAAGTAATCAGAGTCGGAGCAGTTTCGCTTGTTCTGATTGATGATGTTTATCGATTTTCGTCCTACGGTTTGAGGTTGGTTTGGGAGTTTGGGGAACGGAGGTCACAAATTAATGAAAGGCCATCATTCAAATCGTTTGAAAGAGAGAAAGGGGAAAAAATGTCCCAAGCCAATATCAATTGGTAACGTGAATGGAGTAGTTATCTTGACTAGATCAATTGTGGGTCGGTAGTCCGATATTTCCAGATGAATATCCGATGCTCTGCATCCCGAGTGAGCTCACTAATCGGTGAAAGGATTGACCGGATGGCCAACTTCTAATAGGTAGCCATTGCTGCTAGAATGCACATCCAAAATGTAATGATGGCAGCAAGACCCGGGAAAGCAAGACCGCTTCCGGGTGGCTTTATTCAGCTGCAATCCGATTGGATATTTCAATTACCATCCTTCGATTGTTGGTCTCCGATTGAATGCGGTGATCCCGACACATCTGCTGCGGTTTAGCTGGGGCAAATCTATTCAGGTGAATGTATTTCCAAGTGAAGATAACCCTGCGGGATTTGCTTGTAGAGAGTCGACCTGCTTCGGGCATCGAGGCCAATGCATGAGAGTTCCCATGACCTTTCGTTTCTGGGATACCGGATTTTCCAACCCGGAGTAGAGCTGGTTGATCTCGAAGCACAAAACACTGTTGGGTTAATTGCTAATAAGATTCACTATCAATATGTGATGTAACATGAGCTCAGAAATCTGTAAACATCCACATCTTCTTTTTTTCTTGCTTTGTTCAGGACAAATAAAGCAGAATTAATTTATTCTATTATGATAATAAATTCATCGATATAAAGCTTGACTTAAACGATGCCTTCGAAGTGAAGAACCGGATCAATCGATGCTAGAACCATTGAGATGTATTCTTATGTTTATTTTTGAAACAGAAGCCTCTTGTATCCCGATGCTCCCAGCAGCTTTGCGTCAATATCCATTATTTTAAATGTCTATCGGAAAAACTTGCAACACAATGAAAAAATACAATTGAAATCAATTCTCCAGTACTCTCAGCCTGCAAATCTCAACCTATCAAATTCTCCAAACAATCTCGGCACCAAGAGGAAAAAAAATCTCGGTAATAACCTTCCGGATTTAGAGCTTCTCAATTAGCTTTGACGAGACCGGGGGAATCATCAGAAGGAATAAAAATCAAGGTTTCATCTTCTTTCCTTAGACACTCCACTGCTGCCAGCTGGTGGCTCCATAGAGCTGATCGTGGTGAAGAAGCATTCGTCGAGAATAACAGAAAAAAGCGAGGGGGAGCTAAAGAGTATTTATCAGTTTCATTCATCCAAACCAACGACGACCGACGCCAATAATGCCTCGCGGGTGTGGGTATAGGGTATAGGCATATATTGGAAACAAATAATCCACTATTACTTGCTGGCTTTTTTTTTTATTCTTATAATATATTTATTAAGGCAATTTACTTTATAAAAGTATGTTTGTGCCGTGGGTCTGTTTTGATCTTAGAATTAAGAGGTGGTTGGAAGGGATTTTTGGATGATGTGGAGGGGTTTGGGGAAGAAACGCGATCTATTTCACTGGTCGATTTCCGAGCCTCGGAATTTGTAAGTGAATCGTTTTTTTGTTGTTGTTTATCTTCAGCCTCGTCACCTGAGGCGATTGGCGAAGCATGAGGGGTTATTCTTTTGCGGGGAGGCGACACGGTTAAGTGCTGCACAATAGTAGCTGGTGTGATGTTCTCCGTCGAGTGATGAATCCGTTTTTGGGTTTGTTGTTGCTGTTGTTGTTCTTTCTGTTGGTTCGGTTCGGTCGGTGCGGTGTATTTTTTCGGCTGCTGCTTTTTCTTTTGTTGGTTGAAGACATCGTTATGGTGTTTAACAACTTCTGCGTAGCTTTTGGTGCTCGGCGATTCGACGATTCTACGGGCGGCGTCCAGTGTAATATTCTGTTCGGTTTTTACTTTTAACACAGCAGTTTCATAGACATACACGGGGCAGTTTCGATCGAGCGGCGAGTGATTCCCTTTACAGTTTGCACAAAACTTGGATTTTGCGGTGCAAGTTTCGCTGCTGTGGGTGTCAGAGCAAACTATGCATGATTTATCATTAACACATTTACTTTTCGGGTGTCCGTATTTTAAACATAGTCTGCAAATGAGCGGCTGGGGGTAATAATGTCGTGTTCGCAAGCGTATGAAACCGAAATTAATAAATTCCGGAACAACTGTTGAGTTTATGGTAAGAACCAACGTCGGAGTTTCAACAAGTCCAGTCGCTGTTTTCTTTTTGATCCGTCGCACTTCTATTATTTTTTGCGAGGATAGCTCTTTTAGAAGCTCTTCCTCTGACATTCCTTCGACCTCGGTGCATCGAACTACGAATTTTCGGCTATTTAGCTCAGGATGACGACCAACTTCGATCGGCGTGCCATCAATGAGCGTAGTTAGAGTGAAAATTTTTCGGGCTTGTTCTTTGCTACGAATTTTCAGAACGTACCAATTCTTATTCTTCACGAAATATCCACTATCAATTTGGCCCGCATGCTCTTCGATCGATCTACCGATGACGAACGGATTTTTCGGCAGTTCGAAACCTTTTCGCGCTTTCAAGAACAGGAAGTACAATCGGCCATGTACATCCTGAGGATCCATCCATTCTGGCATGGTCCTATCCGGATGACTTCCGGGAGAAGGACTCATCCCACCGAAAACACACTTGTTGAACTTTTTTTCATTAGTAGCGAAACAATAGCCTTTTAATGTGGTTGGAACGCGTGGAAGTACGTCCGATTCCACTGAAGGTTGAAGACAAACTCACTTGCTGGCTTCTTCTTACTTATTTATTCCTTCCAAGGATCTTGATTTAAAGAAGTTTCTAGTCTAGAGAAAATTCGATTTGGACTTGGCCTTGGAAATGGAAAACTTACCCAATCATAATAATTCATAATTATGCGTTTTTGCATAACAAGCATGAAATTTTGGGTAACCTCAAATATTTTTTTTAATTTGAAATGTCCCGCTGTTCCGATTTTTCTCAAAATGTCCCGTTTTTTTCTAAGTTAACTATTACAAAGTTTCGCTGATTTACATAAGAAGAAATAAGCTTTAATTTAAATTCAATTTCTATCCAAAATCAATTAAATGTGTTGTTTTTTTTGGCCATTTTTCTCAAAAAAAGAAGCTTTTTTTTAAAGTTTATACAACTCGAGATAAGACAACTCGAGTTAATTTTAGCATTCCATAAAGATTCTGGTTCAGTTAAACGTTCTTTGAATTCTTCAACCGATGCAAGTGACCTTTGACTGAAGAAATGCTTCAGAAGATTAAAGTTTCTAATTTTTCGTCGGAATCCTGAAAGTATCCCATGAAACTTAACACTACATTTTAGATTTTATCGAATTTTAGCTTGAAGAAAGAGTTATATTGTGGAAAGGAAAAAACAGGACAATTGAAAAAAATAAAAATAAATCAACCATTCAATAAAGATATGTTTGAAAAGATGAAAGTTGTTTTTTTTTATGTATAAAGCAATGAAGTAATGTTAAAAATTATTCAGAAAAATCGTTTCTTTTCTTTACAATTGCTTCCAACTACAACCTTTTCAATTCCAGAGCCTGAAACATACAGAGATGGAAGTTTTCTTGAGTATTCAAGTTATCGAAACAATTTTGAAATATCCAGTTTTATTACTTTATCTGAACATTTTTGGCTGAAGGTATACAGTACAGTTCATAATTCTTTGGAAATGGAATGCATGCGCACTGTAACGTCAACTTTTGATACTGATGATTTTTTGAATTGCATGGGCACATGGGCTAAATACCTAACTTAATTTCAGTATTCTTACGGTTGCAAATTTTGAATATATTTGTCAATTTGTTGTTAGTTTTCCCAATTCCGCCTTTAGACGGCCTTTATATTTCTTTCTTCTACGAACAATTTTTTCTAAACAAAATTATTCCGTATCTAATGGAGGAGTAAGCCATGACTTTTGGGCAACGCACGCGTTTTTGTTTTCGTCCATAATTTTTTTAAAATTAAATTACAATAAAACTAAAAATTTTAGAATTAAACAGTGAAAGATGATAGATTTAGTGACTGGTGGTAGTTCCCGGAGTGATTCGTGTTTTGTTTCGGCATGCTGAGTCCTAGTTGGGGGACTTCGGAAGGAATTATAAAGCCAGCTGGTCCGGAATAGAGGAAGAGGTTTCTAGTCGAAAACTTCCAAGACTTATTTGGTGAGATCCATCCTTTTCCATTATATTAAACTTTTTTATTGTATTATTTTCCTAGCACAATATCATTAGATTAGTGTAGCTATTTTCAAATTATGCTGAAGGTATTTAAGTAATCCATATGAAGCGTTTGGTAGGGAACTCCACGCTTTATTCCTCCCCTTGTTCCAGAATCTTTTGCGGTATTTACCACATGGTTGGCCTGGCCGTAGTTATCTCTGCAATGCATGTTTTATCTAACGGAGATAACGTTGAAAAGAAAAATGAAGGACGCAAGTCTTTTCATTTTCCAGGATGCTTACACGTTTTGGCTATGTTGGTAGAAGAAGAAGAAGAAGAAGAAGAAGAAGAAGAAGAAAATTAATCCGTATCTAATGGTGGTTAGTTTTAGATCTAGCTGTCAATAGCTGTTTTAGATGCATGGGCCAAGAATTTCTGAGGCTACCAAAATGATAATTTTTTTTTAAAATAAGTCCATTTCCAGTTTCTCATGTTTTTCTTAGGTGTAGGTTTTGACAACTTTTGAAAATAAATGTAATCCTTAAATTTTTTTAGAAAATTTTATACAATAGCTAAGGGCGCTTCATTTTTTAACACCTTTGTTGAAGACTGCAGAGCAACATTTCGGTTTCAAATTTCTAAATTCTAGATTTTTGTAGAAAAATTCTTAATAATTTTTTTTCTCAAAACTCAAAATTTATCTCAGTCATCGAAACAGTTGACCATTGATTTGATTTTATTGAAATCCTCTATTTCCCACACTATAGTTTTTTTTTTCAAAAAAGTGCACAAATTTATCGAATGAATTTTTCCCAATTTCCAAATATTAGCCTTGAAGCTCTGCAACGAGAGCTGAGATACTGAAATTAAATTCACATTTGACTTCATCGCTATCGAATCAGTCAACATCAGCTATTAAATCTTTTGCACTTTAGAAAATGTGATTTTTTTTTTTGGCTGTGTGCTATCAGGAATTGATCAGGATAACTTATGAAAAAGGTTTAAATTCATTAAATGAATATTAGCACTTTTCTGAGAAAACTGTAGAACATCACAAATATTTTGATAATAATCAACAATATTCAACTGTTCTGAAGACCGCGAGTAATTTTGACTTATTGGAAAAAAGTTATTGAAAGTTTTTACTCTTTAATTTTTTGCCAAATCTGATATTTTTCAAACGATAAGTCAAATTAATTAAAATCTTCAATATCAAATACTTAAAGGCTTTCTTAAGCTTTCAAATCTGTTCTCAAAATATTCGTTTCGGGGAAATTCGACCAGCAGTTTGTCGGCATTTCCCTGGCCGTAAATGTTAACCGATTTTGATGATATTAGATTCATTGTGTAGCAAATTTATTCCAATAACTTAACATTTAAAAATAAAGTAAAAATTTATTACTAGTTTATCAGAAACGGGCGTTGAAAGAAAAAAAGTCCGTAAAAACAATATTATTTTTGAAATATTTATAACTTCTGACATCTTTGTTGTATTAAAGTCTTTCATTGAAAATTGACCAATTAAAAAAAATCTACACGCTATAGTTCCAAATCTTAAGGGCGAAAAAAAAATAAGTTTTATAGGTTTAGGCAAAAAAAAGCTGTTCCCCTTTGTCATTACCTCAGAATCGTTTAAAAAATAAAAAAAAAACACTTTATTCAAACATTTTTTGTTGCAAATTCAAAACGAAGGTTTAAAATATCATTTAGTTCGTTTCTTCTTTTTCTTCTTCTTCTTCTTCTTCTTCTTCTTCTTCTTCTTCTTCTTCTTCTTCTTCTTCTTCTTCTTCTTCTTCTTCTTCTTCTTACATCAACATGGCCAAAACATGTAGGCATCCTGGAAAATGCAAGACTTGCGTCTTTCATTTTTCTTTTCAGCGTATTATCTGTTACATATTACCATGCATTGCAGATTCTACCACGGCCAGGCCAACCATGTGATGAAAATCGCGAAAGATACAGGAACAAGGAAGGAATGAAGCGTGGAGTTCCCTGCCAAACGCTTCATATGATATTTTGCTAAAATTTAAACATTATTGATTGATTGGTAATTGGGAAAAATCTGGGTCGGATTAGGTTTAAATGAGTAATTTTAAAAAGGAACGATCTCAGCAAACTTCAAGGTTTCCGCTGGTTGCTCGCGTTTACCTTGGAACGTAATTAGTAGGCTCTGTCAAGAACTAAATAAGCAAATACGAACCGAAAGAAAATGTTTCTCATACCTCCACTTTGTTTTTTCCGTTCTTCTACTCGGAGAAATGTACATGAGCATTTTACGAGAACCAAAATTTTTACGGAAATACACTCATCGATTGATGCACAGTCATAAGATCATTAATATCCCTCCAACCGAAACTTACCTTATTTGATTCCAATTATGAAAATCATGACGACCAGAAATAGAATTCCTTTTTCTATAACCAACGATTCATTTTCTTCTCGCACGATTCGCCAAGCACAACGGAACATCAAATTAAATATGAAAAGTATCTATTTCAATTATTTGAATGCATTTCAATCACTTGTAATATGTATCTTTCTAAACAGGAATCTTCAAAACACCTGAAATCCACCGAAATTGATATTCGCGAAAAGACAAACGAGTGAAACGCGACTTTGGAGAAGAAAAACACGTCCGTTCTCGAGCACGGCTAGCTGCGATCTAAAATATCATTTAGTTCGTTTCGTATTTCAAGAAAGTTGAAAATCTAGGATGAGAACTTGAAATTCAAGAGTAAATCAATAAATTTTCGTTTCATATCTTCTGAATCATCTATCATTATTTTATTTCAGAATTAAATTTAGATTTAGAAATGAAATTCTTCGACGACAATTTACTATAAGAAGTGATTGCAGAATTGATGAAAACAATGCTTTATTTCTTAATCACGTTTTTGATTCTAAAATCCGCCGAAAAACGTCGATGATTCAAATTACATTAAAGCGCGGCGATAAACAATATTCCAATACAACTATTGAGAAAAAGGTACCAGAACAATAAAAAAATGAAAGATTTAAAATCAGTTTTAAATTTAGAGCCATTTTTAAAACAGACTTATATCGAATATTTTCTTTTTCTAACGTATTAGTTGCAAAAATAAATCATTAAAATTTCGTTGTGGTAACTTTGCGCAGATATGAAGAAAATCTGAATAAATAGATTGGCAGCAATTCAACATCAGATTTTCAGCAATTCAACAATAGGTTGATTATTTTCATTTATAAAATGAAATTTATAAGGAGAGCTCATAAGTCAATTTTTTTACTTTTTCACATACAAAATACGAAAATCATCGTTTGATCAACATTTTTCGCAAGGAAAATTTTAGATTCGTAGATTAAAGTTCGCGTATCGGATATCGAAATAAGTTTGTATAGAAAATGTATTCAGAATGTGTTAAATTTTTTCTGTAATTTTGATTTGGTTCAATGCGATCAAATTGAAGGAGAAGAGCGGTGTGCAGAACCCCCCTAACTCTTTCAAAATGAACAGGTTATCAGCTGATTTTAAAAGTTTCTTTTATTGGTAGATTTTTGAAAATTTGTGAAATCACAAATCCCGCCAACAATGAGCTCTAGGTCCTCGCCTGGCTACAGGAGTCACGTGATAACGTTAAAAAATACAGAAAATGCATGAAACCAATATTTTTAATAAGCTGCTGCTCAAAGTTAGCGGTTAACTAGTACACTACATGAATCTTTTTGTAATAAAAAAAACAATTTTAAGGAAGGTCGAAGTATAGTTGAATCAATTTGTTTTATTTTTGAACTAGAATAACATAAAATCTGTAAGCGTCAATTTGAAGAAAAATTTAAAATAAAACAAAATTTTTTGAACCACGTAACAGAAATAATGCGCCCAACAACGGCTTCTTTGTAAAAAAAAACTTGAGGTCCAACTAGCTCTGAACTCATCGTATTTGGGGAAAAAACGAGTTTCGTGTTGCCTACGTTTCTGTTGTATACCACCTTCTCTCAAGTCTCCTTGTTTTCTTCACGTCCACCACACTGCACTGATGAATGCCTACCGAGCCATTTCGAATGATGTTATCTCGTTTGTTATTGACCAATCTTTCCTTCGTCGAGTTTTTCGCTTCCAAAGAGACGCGCTTTTTTGTCTTTTCTATCAGTTTCCGGAAAGCTTGTGCTGGTTGGTATCTGTTTCGATTTGCATCGTTCCTTCACGGATGGAACGTCATGGCGAGTTTTTTTTCCCGGGCGGTACGGATCCGTTTGTAGTACGCGACCGATTTCCAAAAGATGAGGCCAGATCAGATTGCCAATGTCTCAAAATGAAGCGGATTTGTTTGGTTGACTCTGAAATGAGAAAAACAGATAACTGATGGAAATCTCTCTGAGCTACAAATCGGCAATCCGGATTACTCTTGTTGCAGGAACAAGTTAAAAATGCATGTTATTTCATTCAACTTCAACTGGTGCAAAAATTTCGTTGAAATTTGAGCGTTAAAACAATCGATCTACTGAATCAAAGTAATCAAAAGAATTATTCAACCCAGTAGACTATCAACACAAAATAGAGTGAAAAATTGATCATTTTATCGATTCCTGTTCAATTATTGTAAAACATCTATAAAATGCCCTAATTTCTAACAAAACTCTTTCTGATTTTTTTTTCAGGTAAGTTTCAGTTTTGCTGTATGTTATTTCGTAAGTAAAAAATCAAGAACCCTGTTTTTCCTCAAAGAACTGTTTTGTCTAAATCTACATTCCAAAAATTTCTTTAAAAATACTACCAATAGAAGAAATCGCCAAGATGGAAGTAATTTTGGTATTGCACAGTTCCATAGATCCTAATTGAATTCCCACATAATTGATGTCCTCCACAAATAGAGAGAGTGAAACTCCATCAGCACCACGCGAATTTCAACGCGTGCCAATATCAGTGCATTGTTTTGCTCAGCCTGGAGAGGGCTTACAGTTCGTTGCTGGTAATTAGTTTTTAATGAAACATAATTGAGCACCGCGACTTAAATCATTGACGAACGGTAATCGGTAGGTAATTGGTTCATCTCGTGCCGAACTAACTATAAACGCGACTTTTGCTAGCTAGGTCAATAATCGCCAATACTGACAACATCCGCGCGTATAAAAGCTAATCTGTTGGTTGTTTGTTTGCGTGTGAATTACGGGAGAGCTTCTGAGGGTAGTGCTCTTCAAAAGTGTTTTTTTTTTTTGTCCAATTACCTTTTTCAAATTGTTCCCTACTAGTTGGCTAAACATAGCTCAGGTTTTTTAAAAAAAGACAAGTAGACAAGAAGACAAGAAGACAAGAAGACAAGAAGACAAGAAGACAAGAAGACAAGAAGACAAGAAGACAAGAAGACAAGAAGACAAGAAGACAAGAAGACAAGAAGACAAGAAGACAAGAAGACAAGAAGACAAGAAGACAAGAAGACAAGAAGACAAGAAGACAAGAAGACAAGAAGACAAGAAGACAAGAAGACAAGAAGACAAGAAGACAAGAAGACAAGAAGACAAGAAGACAAGAAGACAAGAAGACAAGAAGACAAGAAGACAAGAAGACAAGAAGACAAGAAGACAAGAAGACAAGAAGACAAGAAGACAAGAAGACAAGAAGACAAGAAGACAAGAAGACAAGAAGACAAGAAGACAAGAAGACAAGAAGACAAGAAGACAAGAAGACAAGAAGACAAGAAGACAAGAAGACAAGAAGACAAGAAGACAAGAAGACAAGAAGACAAGAAGACAAGAAGACAAGAAGACAAGAAGACAAGAAGACAAGAAGACAAGAAGACAAGAAGACAAGAAGACAAGAAGACAAGAAGACAAGAAGACAAGAAGACAAGAAGACAAGAAGACAAGAAGACAAGAAGACAAGAAGACAAGAAGACAAGAAGACAAGAAGACAAGAAGACAAGAAGACAAGAAGACAAGAAGACAAGAAGACAAGAAGACAAGAAGACAAGAAGACAAGAAGACAAGAAGACAAGAAGACAAGAAGACAAGAAGACAAGAAGACAAGAAGACAAGAATACAAGAAGACAAGAAAACAAGAAGACAAGAAGACAAGAAGACAAGAAGACAAGAAGACAAGAAGACAAGAAGACAAGAAGACAAGAAGACAAGAAGACAAGAAGACAAGAAGACAAGAAGACAAGAAGACAAGAAGACAAGAAGACAAGAAGACAAGAAGACAAGAAGACAAGAAGACAAGAAGACAAGAAGACAAGAAGACAAGAAGACAAGAAGACAAGAAGACAAGAAGACAAGAAGACAAGAAGACAAGAAGACAAGAAGACAAGAAGACAAGAAGACAAGAAGACAAGAGGACAAGAAGACAAGAAGACAAGAAGACAAGAAGACAAGAAGACAAGAAGACAAGAAGACAGGAAGACAATTTTGACAATTTTGACAATTTTGACAATTTTGACAATTTTGACAATTTTGACAATTTTGACAATTTTGACAATTTTGACAATTTTGACAATTTTGACAATTTTGACAATTTTGACAATTTTGACAATTTTGACAATTTTGACAATTTTGACAATTTTGACAATTTTGACAATTTCGACAATTTAACAATTTTGACAATTTTGACAATTTTGACAATTTTGACAATTTTGACAATTTTGACAATTTTGACAATTTTGACAATTTTGACAATTTTGACAATTTTGACAATTTTGACAATTTTGACAATTTTGACAATTTTGACAATTTTGACAATTTTGACAATTTTGACAATTTTGACAATTTTGACAATTTTGACAATTTTGACAATTTTGACAATTTTGACAATTTTGACAATTTTGACAATTTTGACAATTTTTACAATTTTGACAATTTTGACAATTTTGACAATTTTGACAATTTTGACAATTTTGACAATTTTGACAATTTTGACAATTTTGACAATTTTGACAATTTTGACAATTTTGACAATTTTGACAATTTTGACAATTTTGACAATTTTGACAATTTTGACAATTTTGACAATTTTGACAATTTTGACAATTTTGACAATTTTGACAATTTTGACAATTTTGACAATTTTGACAATTTTGACAATTTTGACAATTTTGACAACTTGACAATTTTGACAATTTTGACAATTTTGACAATTTTGACAATTTTGACAATTTTGACAATTTTGACAATTTTGACAATTTTGACAATTTTGACAATTTTGACAATTTTGACAATTTTGACAATTTTGACAATTTTGACAATTTTGACAATTTTGACAATTTTGACAATTTTGACAATTTTGACAATTTTGACAATTTTGACAATTTTGACAATTTTGACAATTTTGACAATTTTGACAATTTTGACAATTTTGACAATTTTGACAATTTTGACAATTTTGACAATTTTGACAATTTTGACAATTTTGACAATTTTGACAATTTTGACAATTTTGACAATTTTGACAATTTTGACAATTTTGACAATTTTGACAATTTTGACAATTTTGACAATTTTGACAATTTTGACAATTTTGACAATTTTGACAATTTTGACAATTTTGACAATTTTGTCAATTTTAACAATTTTGACAATATTGAAAATTTTGACAATTTTGACAATTTTGACAATTTTGACAATTTTGACAATTTTGACAATTTTGACAATTTTGACAATTTTGACAATTTTGACAATTTTGACAATTTTGACAATTTTGACAATTTTGACAATTTTGACAATTTTGACAATTTTGACAATTTTGACAATTTTGACAATTTTGACAATTTTGACAATTTTGACAATTTTGACAATTTTGACAATTTTGACAATTTTGACAATTTTGACAATTTTGACAATTTTGACAAATTTGACAATTTTGACAATTGTGACAATTGTGACAATTTTGACAATGTTGACAATTTTGACAATTTTGACAATTTTGACAATTTTGACAATTTTGACAATTTTGACAATTTTGACAATTTTGACAATTTTGACAATTTTGACAATTTTGACAATTTTGACAATTTTGACAATTTTGACAATTTTGACAATTTTGACAATTTTGACAATTTTGAAAATTTTGAAAATTTTGACAATTTTGACAATTTTGACAATTTTGACAATTTTGACAATTTTGACAATTTTGACAATTTTGACAATTTTGACAATTTTGACAATTTTGACAATTTTGACAATTTTGACAATTTTAACAATTTTGACAATTTTGACAATTTTGACAATTTTGACAATTTTGACAATTTTGACAATTTTGACAATTTTGACAATTTTGACAATTTTGACAATTTTGACAATTTTGACAATTTTGACAATTTTGACAATTTTGACAATTTTGACAATTTTGACAATTTTGACAATTTTGACAATTTTGACAATTTTGACAATTTTGACAATTTTGACAATTTTGACAATTTTGACAATTTTGACAATTTTGACAATTTTGACAATTTTGACAATTTTGACAATTTTGACAATTTTGACAATTTTGACAATTTTGACAATTTTGACAATTTTGACAATTTTGACAATTTTGACAATTTTGACAATTTTGACAATTTTGACAATTTTGACAATTTTGACAATTTTGACAATTTTGACAATTTTGACAATTTTGACAATTTTGACAATTTTGTCAATTTTGACAATTTTGACAATTTTGACAATTTTGACAATTTTGACAATTTTGACAATTTTGACAATTTTGACAATTTTGACAATTTTGACAATTTTGACAATGTTGACAATTTTGACAATTTTGACAATTTTGACAATTTTGACAATTTTGACAATTTTGACAATTTTGACAATTTTGACAATTTTGACAATTTTGACAATTTTGACAATTTTGACAATTTTGACAATTTTGACAATTTTGACAATTTTGACAATTTTGACAATTTTGACAATTTTGACAATTTTGACAATTTTGACAATTTTGACAATTTTGACAATTTTGACAATTTTGACAATTTTGACAATTTTGACAATTTTGACAATTTTGACAATTTTGACCATTTTGACAATTTTGACAATTTTGACAGTTTTGACAATTTTGACAATTTTGACAATTTTGACAATTTTGACAATTTTGACAATGTTGACAATTTTGACAATTTTGACAATTTTGACAATTTTGACAATTTTGACAATTTTGACAATTTTGACAATTTTGACAATTTTGACAATTTTGACAATTTTGACAATTTTGACAATTTTGACAATTTTGACAATTTTGACAATTTTGACAATTTTGACAATTTTGACAATTTTGACAATTTTAACAATTTTGACATTATTGACAATTTTGAAAATTTTGACAACTTTGACAATTTTGACAATTTTGACAATTTTGACAATTTTGACAATTTTGACAATTTTGACAATTTTGACAATTTTGACAATTTTGACAATTTTGACAATTTTGACAATTTTGACAATTTTGACAATTTTGACAATTTTGACAATTTTGACAATTTTGACAATTTTGACAATTTTGACAATTTTGACAATTTTGACAATTTTGACAATTTTGACAATTTTGACAATTTTGACAATTTTGACAATTTTGACAATTTTGACAATTTTGACAATTTTGACAATTTTGACAATTTTGACAATTTTGACAATTTTGACAATTTTGACTATTTTGACAATTTTGACAATTTTGACAATTTTGACAATTTTAACCATTTTGACAATTTCGACAATTTTGACAATTTTGACAATTTTGACAATTTTGACAATTTTGACAATTTTGACAATTTTGACAATTTTGACAATTTTGACAATTTTGACAATTTTGACAATTTTGACAATTTTGACAATTTTGACAATTTTGACAATTTTGACAATTTTGACAATTTTGACAATTTTGACAATTTTGACAATTTTGACAATTTTGACAATTTTGACAATTTTGACAATTTTGACAATTTTGACAATTTTGACAATTTTGACAATTTTGACAATTTTGACAATTTTGACAATTTTGACAATTTTGACAATTTTGACAATTTTGACAATTTTGACAATTTTGACAATTTTGACAATTTTGACAATTTTGACAATTTTGACAATTTTGACAATTTTGACAATTTTGACAATTTTGACAATTTTGACAATTTTGACAATTTTGACAATTTTGACAATTTTGACAATTTTGACAATTTTGACAATTTTGACAATTTTGACAATTTTGACAATTTTGACAATTTTGACAATTTTGACAATTTTGACAATTTTGACAATTTTGACAATTTTGACAATTTTGACAATTTTGACAATTTTGACAATTTTGACAATTTTGACAATTTTGACAATTTTGACAATTTTGACAATTTTGACAATTTTGACAATTTTGACAATTTTGACAATTTTGACAATTTTGACAATTTTGACAATTTTGACAATTTTGACAATTTTGACAATTTTGACAATTTTGACAATTTTGACAATTTTGACAATTTTGACAATTTTGACAATTTTGACAATTTTGACAATTTTGACAGTTTTGACAATTTTGACAATTTTGACAATTTTGACAATTTTGACAATTTTGACAATTTTGACAATTTTGACAATTTTGACAATTTTGACAATTTTGACAATTTTGACAATTTGAAAATATTGACAATTTTGACAATTTTGACAATTTTGACAATTTTGACAATTTTGACAATTTTGACAATTTTGACAATTTTGACAATTTTGACAATTTCGACAATTTTGACAATTTTGACAATTTTGACAATTTTGACAATTTTGACAATTTTGACAATTTTGACAATTTTGACAATTTTGACAATTTTGACAATTTTGACAATTTTGACAATTTTGACAATTTTGACAATTTTGACAATTTTGACAATTTTGACAATTTTGACAATTTTGACAATTTTGACAATTTTGACAATTTTGACAATTTTGACAATTTTGACAATTTTGACAATTTTGACAATTTTGACAATTTTGACAATTTTGACAATTTTGACAATTTTGACAATTTTGACAATTTTGACAATTTTGACAATTTTGACAATTTTGACAATTTTGACAATTTTGACAATTTTGACAATTTTGACAATTTTGACAATTTTGACAATTTTGACAATTTTGACAATTTTGACAATTTTGACAATTTTGACAATTTTGACAATTTTGACAATTTTGACAATTTTGACAATTTTGACAATTTTGACGATAGATAATGATTTTTCAATCAGTCTATTACGATGAATTGTTTGATTTTTTATCTTATTTTATAAATAATCAACCGAATATTTAGAGAAAATACGAAAGCGTTTCTTTTCCCAGGAACTTCCCAGGGATACTACGTTTATTCTAGATGATTCAACATTTCTTAAACGACCAATTTTTCGCTGCTGCCATTTGGAAATCTCTCTGACTTTTCGCCAGCAAATATTAGTTTATGTCTGGGCTGGAGTCCTTCCGCTAAATCCAATTTGAGTAAATGATTTATCTACAAATTTTTGGGCAACCGGTAACCCCCTGGAATAAAATATTCTACTGTTATCGTTAAAGTTAACCTTGCGGTAGCCCATGTGTTTCCCGCGCCCATTTCCAAGATAGCACAGGTAGCAAATTGAATTTGAAAAACTTGAGCCGCTTGAGCCCCAAAAGAATCCGTCCCATGTCTCCCGCCATTCGGTATGGGGTCGTATTATAGGACTGTTTGTCAGCCAAAGGGACAACAAACGATATTCGGACGACGACGAGAAATATGGGAACCATCCGAACAAAACCGAGGGCAACTAACCAGGAAAACCTTTTAGCAATTTTTCCACCTTTTTCCACTATTCGAGGCTCAGGTTATGTATGGTCTTGCCATCTCTACAGTATATGGGCAGGAGACACTATGAATGGGAAAGGTGAAAATATTTGCCACTTGCTAACTTACTATAGCTTATTTTTAGGTAGAAAATCCCAAGTTGAGGCTCCATTATAACATATCGTCATAAATAATACATAGCTTCAGGCGCTCACACACAAACACACTCACGGTCATTTTCAATTTCTGTATTACGCTATCGGATTTTTCTGAGCTAAACGAAAGCGAAGGGGTACAGTGTTGGGCTAAGTTCCCGACGACGAGATTCGTCCCATTTTTTTTACATCATCCGGCCAACCCTCGAGTAGGATTCAACAAAAATGCTCAGCTAAGCCAAACGAAGGGCACTGGTGTGAAAATTTGATATAGTTAATATTTTTGTTCCAACTGACCTAGTTGTAGGAATATTTATTATTTACAACCGTCACTGATTAAAATTTGCTTAATGAGGACTTTCATTTCCATCGATTTGTTGAATTTATTGTTTGTGATTTTTTCTACTTTTTCATCATACCAAAAAATTCTTTAAAACAAACGTAAAAATCATAAAAGGAAATGCCGGAAGTCGTGGAAGCATTTTCAAAACGATTATCATACGAGATGCTCTGAACTAGTTTTTTTCATCAAGATTCTGCTACGTCAATGCGGGGCGCTTGAAATGAAAATTTTTGCCTCGTATGAAATTTTTGATTGCACTTGGCCAAAGGAAGAAGATAGTTTATGGTCCTAATGGTTTTTGTCAACATCCGGAGCCGTCTCCATCCGCGTAGTCGTCAGCGACAACGATAACTTTTTCCACGCGTCGTCGACGGTCGTTGGGGAAAATATCTTTCCAACTTTTCCGCACCGGGGCCAGGGTTGCTGTACCAATTATTTTATGATCCTATTTGCACCTCCATAATTCAATGTGAAGTCACATATTTGAGAATGTAATGGCTGAAAATTGATTCACCAACCCTGCCTTCAGCTTCCTGGATCCGACCCCCAAGGGCAAAGCGGAAATGCATATTGAACTTGCAAATTGCTGGATCAAAATGGGAAATGGCTGCCACCACCTTCATCAATCCCGACAGAAGAGTGCAGTCTGGTTCATAAACGCAATAAAGTTTGTCGTTCGCCGGGAATAATTTTCACCAAAGTTTTCCAGCTTGGAAAACGATCAATTTAAGTTTTTTGCTGACGGCTTTTGGAGCGGTGGCATGATTGGTGGTTTTAATCTGAATTCCAGGAAAAGAGGATGCGTTACAAAGATGTACATTGATTCTGAAATTGATAACGCGGAAATTTGTTTGGTAGGAAATTAAATTTTAATAATAATTGGAGAAAAAAAATAAATTTACAACAATTTTGAGGTTGAAATTGTTAATCCAGAGCAAATTCAAACAATGGAACACCAAAGCAAGATGTTTCTCGATTAAAATTCACATCACAGTTGCAGCTCCTTTTACCGAAATAACTTATCGCAAATAAGACTTTAAAATACATACACCGTCTGTACAGCACTCAGTACCGAGATGGGAATCGAACCCATGCCATCAGTGGATCAGCGATTAGCACTTACCATGCTAACCGAGACGTACAATATCTAAGAAACTTATTAAACTGTCACAATACTCAACAGAAAAAAAATAATAATGTAAATCGCACTGCCGACGTAAATATAGGTATCACTAGGATGTTCTCAAAAAATTCTGGCCTGAATCTTTGCAATTATCAATGCCACCAACGAATTGGGGTTTTCTATCCCCTCGAATGTTTACACGGAAGCTTTTCTCGAATGCTCAATTAACCCTTATCCACTCTACAGGGTCAATATAACAGTTTTTTTCTGAGACATTCAATGAATTCATTGAACTTCGGCGATACAATAATCTGGTAAATTGAAACTGGACAAAAAGTTTTAAAAATAACTTGGTACCTCCCTTTGAAAATTCGTCAAAAATTCTTTGTTTCATATTTCAAGAATCTAATGATCTAAAAATTTACGAAATTAAGTCTACTATCCAATCCATGAAAATTTGATTACGGAAACTACGCTTAATTGAAAAAACGGGGTTTTCACCCCTTTTCACATTCCTGTAAAATTACAAAAAAATATATCCTAATGTGCCTCATATGGTATCTAACTTCAGCTGAATCAAGCACTGAAATTTTTTCGAGCATATAGAAGCTGATAAACCTGAAGCATGTTTGAAGATTTTTTTTCTTAGACTATGAATAACGTGATAACGAATATTGTAGATAAAAATTGTTTGAAAGGCTATTGAAGTTACATTAGGATGATTCCAAAATAGTTAATATTGTACCAACATATTAAGAAACAAAAGAGATATCAAATCGAAATTATCGAAATGCTCAAGATTGTCAAAATTGTCAAAATTATCAAAATTGTCAAAATTGTCAAAATTGTCAAAATTGTAAAAATTGTCAAAATTGTCAAAATTGTCAAAATTGTCAAAATTGTCAAAATTGTCAAAATTGTCAAAATTGTCAAAATTGTCAAAATTGTCAAAATTGTCAAAATTGTCAAAATTGTCAAAATTGTCAAAATTGTCAAAATTGTCAAAATTGTCAAAATTGTCAAAATTGTCAAAATTGTCAAAATTGTCAAAATTGTCAAAATTATCAAAATTGTCAAAATTGTCAAAATTGTCAAAATTGTCAAAATTGTCAAAATTGTCAAAATTGTCAAAATTGTCAAAATTGTCAAAATTGTCAAAATTGTCAAAATTGTCAAAATTGTCAAAATTGTCAAAATTGTCAAAATTGTCAAAATTGTCAAAATTGTCAAAATTGTCAAAATTGTCAAAATTGTCAAAATTGTCAAAATTGTCAAAATTGTCAAAATTGTCAAGATTGTCAAGATTGTCAAAATTATCAAAATTATCAAAATTGTCAAAATTGTCAAAATTGTCAAAATTGTCAAAATTGTCAAAATTGTCAAAATTGTCAAAATTGTCAAAATTGTCAAAATTGTCAAAATTGTCAAAATTGTCAAAATTGTCAAAATTGTCAAAATTGTCAAAATTGTCAAAATTGTCAAAATTGTCAAAATTGTCAAAATTGTCAAAATTGTCAAAATTGTCAAAATTGTCAAAATTGTCAAAATTGTCAAAATTGTCAAAATTGTCAAAATTGTCAAAATTGTCAAAATTGTCAAAATTGTCAAAATTGTCAAAATTGTCAAAATTGTCAAAATTGTCAAAATTGTCAAAATTGTCAAAATTGTCAAAATTGTCAAAATTGTCAAAATTGTCAAAATTGTCAAAATTGTCAAAATTGTCAAGATTGTCAAAACTGTCAAAATTATCAAAATTGTCAAAATTGCCAAAATTGTCAAAATTGTCAAAATTGTCAAAATTGTCAAAATTGTCAAAATTGTCAAAATTGTCAAAATTGTCAAAATTGTCAAAATTGTCAAAATTGTCAAAATTGTCAAAATTGTCAAAATTGTCAAAATTGTCAAAATTGTCAAAATTGTCAAAATTGTCAAAATTGTCAAAATTGTCAAAATTGTCAAAATTGACAAAATTGTCAAAATTTTCAAAAGTGTCAACATTGTCAAAATTTTCAAAATTGTCAAAATTGTCAAAATTGTCAACATTTTCAGAATTGTCAAAATTGTCAAAATTGTCAAAATTGTCAAAATTGTCAAAATTGTCAAAATTGTCAAAATTGTCAAAATTTCAAAATTGTCAAAATTGTCAAAATTGTCAAAATTGTCAAAATTGTCAAAATTGTCAAAATTGTCAAAATTGTCAAAATTGTCAAAATTGTCAAAATTGTCAAAATTGTCAAAATTGTCAAAATTGTCAAAATTGTCAAAATTGTCAAAATTGTCAAAATTGTCAAAATTGTCAAAATTGTCAAAATTGTCAAAATTGTCAAAATTGTCAAAATTGTCAAAATTGTCAAAATTGTCAAAATTGTCAAAATTGTCAAAATTGTCAAAATTGTCAAAATTGTCAAAATTGTAAAAATTGTAAAAATTGTAAAAATTGTCAAAATTGTCAAAATTGAAAAAATTGACAAAATTGTCAAAATTGTCAAAATTGTCAAAATTGTCAAAATTGTCAAAATTGTCAAAATTGTCAAAATTGTCAAAATTGTCAAAATTGTCAAAATTGTCAAAATTGTCAAAATTGTCAAAATTGTCAAAATTGTCAAAATTGTCAAAATTGTCAAAATTGTCAAAATTGTCAAAATTGTCAAAATTGTCAAAATTGTCAAAATTGTCAAAATTGTCAAAATTGTCAAAATTGTCAAAATTGTCAAAATTGTCAAAATTGTCAAAATTGTCAAAATTGTCAAAATTGTCAAAATTGTCAAAATTGTCAAAATTGTCAAAATTGTCAAAATTGTCAAGATTGTCAAAATTATCAAAATTATCAAAATTGTCAAAATTGTCAAAATTGTCAAAATTGTCAAAATTGTCAAAATTGTCAAAATTGTCAAAATTGTCAAAATTGTCAAAATTGTCAAAATTGTCAAAATTGTCAAAATTGTCAAAATTGTCAAAATTGTCAAAATTGTCAAAATTGTCAAAATTGTCAAAATTGTCAAAATTGTCAAAATTGTCAAAATTGTCAAAAATGTCAAAATTGTCAAAATTGTCAAAAATGTCAAATTTGTCAAAATTGTCAAAATTGTCAAAATTGTCAAAATTGTCAAAATTGTCAAAATTGTAAAAATTGTCAAAATTTTTAAAAATTGTCAAAATTGTCAAAATTGTCAAAATTGTCAAAATTGTCAAAATTGTCAAAATTGTCAAAATTGTCAAAATTGTCAAAATTGTCAAAATTGTCAAAATTGTCAAAATTGTCAAAATTGTTAAAATTGTCAAAATTGTCAAAATTGTCAAAATTGTCAAAATTGTCAAAATTGTCAAAATTGTCAAAATTGTCAAAATTTTCAAAATTGTCAAAATAGTCAAAATTTTCAAAATTGTCAAAATTGTCAAAATTGTCAAAATTGTCAAAATTGTCAAAATTGTCAAAATTGTCAAAATTGTCAAAATTGTCAAAATTTTTAAAAATTGTCAAAATTGTCAAAATTGTCAAAATTGTCAAAATTGTCAAAATTGTCAAAATTGTCAAAATTGTCAAAATTGTCAAAATTGTCAAAATTGTCAAAATTGTCAAAATTGTCAAAATTGTCAAAATTGTCAAAATTGTCAAAATTGTCAAAATTGTCAAAATTGTCAAAATTGTCAAAATTGTCAAAATTGTCAAAATTGTCAAAATTGTCAAAATTGTCAAAATTGTCAAAATTTTTAAAAATTGTCAAAATTGTCAAAATTGTCAAAATTGTCAAAATTGTCAAAATTGTCAAAATTGTCAAAATTGTCAAAATTGTCAAAATTGTCAAAATTGTCAAAATTGTCAAAATTGTCAAAATTGTCAAAATTGTCAAAATTGTCAAAATTGTCAAAATTGTCAAAATTGTCAAAATTGTCAAAATTGTCAAAATTGTCAAAATTGTCAAAATTGTCAAAATTGTCAAAATTGTCAAAATTGTCAAAATTGTCAAAATTGTCAAAATTGTCAAAATTGTCAAAATTGTCAAAATTGTCAAAATTGTCATAATTGTCAAAATTGTCAAAATTGTCAAAATTGTCAAAATTGTCAAAATTGTCAAAATTGTCAAAATTGTCAAAATTGTCAACATTTTCAGAATTGTCAAAATTGTCAAAATTGTCAAAATTGTCAAAATTGTCAAAATTGTCAAAATTGTCAAAATTGTCAAAATTTCAAAATTGTCAAAATTGTCAAAATTGTCAAAATTGTCAAAATTGTCAAAATTGTCAAAATTGTCAAAATTGTCAAAATTGTCAAAATTGTCAAAATTGTCAAAATTGTCAAAATTGTCAAAATTGTCAAAATTGTCAAAATTGTCAAAATTGTCAAAATTGTCAAAATTGTCAAAATTGTCAAAATTGTCAAAATTGTCAAAATTGTCAAAATTGTCAAAATTGTCAAAATTGTCAAAATTGTCAAAATTGTCAAAATTGTCAAAATTGTCAAAATTGTCAAAATTGTAAAAATTGTAAAAATTGTAAAAATTGTCAAAATTGTCAAAATTGAAAAAATTGACAAAATTGTCAAAATTGTCAAAATTGTCAAAATTGTCAAAATTGTCAAAATTGTCAAAATTGTCAAAATTGTCAAAATTGTCAAAATTGTCAAAATTGTCAAAATTGTCAAAATTGTCAAAATTGTCAAAATTGTCAAAATTGTCAAAATTGTCAAAATTGTCAAAATTGTCAAAATTGTCAAAATTGTCAAAATTGTCAAAATTGTCAAAATTGTCAAAATTGTCAAAATTGTCAAAATTGTCAAAATTGTCAAAATTGTCAAAATTGTCAAAATTGTCAAAATTGTCAAAATTGTCAAGATTGTCAAAATTATCAAAATTATCAAAATTGTCAAAATTGTCAAAATTGTCAAAATTGTCAAAATTGTCAAAATTGTCAAAATTGTCAAAATTGTCAAAATTGTCAAAATTGTCAAAATTGTCAAAATTGTCAAAATTGTCAAAATTGTCAAAATTGTCAAAATTGTCAAAATTGTCAAAATTGTCAAAATTGTCAAAATTGTCAAAATTGTCAAAAATGTCAAAATTGTCAAAATTGTCAAAAATGTCAAATTTGTCAAAATTGTCAAAATTGTCAAAATTGTCAAAATTGTCAAAATTGTCAAAATTGTAAAAATTGTCAAAATTTTTAAAAATTGTCAAAATTGTCAAAATTGTCAAAATTGTCAAAATTGTCAAAATTGTCAAAATTGTCAAAATTGTCAAAATTGTCAAAATTGTCAAAATTGTCAAAATTGTCAAAATTGTCAAAATTGTCAAAATTGTCAAAATTGTTAAAATTGTCAAAATTGTCAAAATTGTCAAAATTGTCAAAATTGTCAAAATTGTCAAAATTGTCAAAATTGTCAAAATTTTCAAAATTGTCAAAATAGTCAAAATTTTCAAAATTGTCAAAATTGTCAAAATTGTCAAAATTGTCAAAATTGTCAAAATTGTCAAAATTGTCAAAATTGTCAAAATTGTCAAAATTTTTAAAAATTGTCAAAATTGTCAAAATTGTCAAAATTGTCAAAATTGTCAAAATTGTCAAAATTGTCAAAATTGTCAAAATTGTCAAAATTGTCAAAATTGTCAAAATTGTCAAAATTGTCAAAATTGTCAAAATTGTCAAAATTGTCAAAATTGTCAAAATTGTCAAAATTGTCAAAATTGTCAAAATTGTCAAAATTGTCAAAATTGTCAAAATTGTCAAAATTGTCAAAATTGTCAAAATTGTCAAAATTGTCAAAATTTTTAAAAATTGTCAAAATTGTCAAAATTGTCAAAATTGTCAAAATTGTCAAAATTGTCAAAATTGTCAAAATTGTCAAAATTGTCAAAATTGTCAAAATTGTCAAAATTGTCAAAATTGTCAAAATTGTCAAAATTGTCAAAATTGTCAAAATTGTCAAAATTGTCAAAATTGTCAAAATTGTCAAAATTGTCAAAATTGTCAAAATTGTCAAAATTGTCAAAATTGTCAAAATTGTCAAAATTGTCAAAATTGTCAAAATTGTCAAAATTGTCAAAATTGTCAAAATTGTCATAATTGTCAAAATTGTCAAAATTGTCAAAATTGTCAAAATTGTCAAAATTGTCAAAATTGTCAAAATTGTCAAAATTGTCAAAATTGTCAAAATTGTCAAAATTGTCAAAATTGTCAAAATTGTCAAAATTGTCAAAATTGTCAAAATTGTCAAAATTGTCAAAATTGTCAAAATTGTCAAAATTGTCACAATTGTCAAAATTGTCAAAATTGTCAAAATTGTCAATATTGTCAATATTGTCAAAATTGTCAAAATTGTCAAAATTGTCAAAATTGTCAAAATTGTCAAAATTGTCAAAATTGTCAAAATTGTCAAAATTGTCAAAATTGTCAAAATTGTCAAAATTGTCAAAATTGTCAAAATTGTCAAAATTGTCAAAATTTTCAAAATTGTCAAAATTTTCAAAATTGTCAAAATTGTCAAAATTGTCAAAATTGTCAAAATTGTCAAAATTGTCAAAATTGTCAAAATTGTCAAAATTGTCAAAATTGTCAAAATTGTCAAAATTGTCAAAATTGTCAAAATTGTCAAAATTGTCAAAATTGTCAAAATTGTCAAAATTGTCAAAATTGTCAAAATTGTCAAAATTGTCAAAATTGTCAAAATTGTCAAAATTGTCAAAATTGTCAAAATTGTCAAAATTGTCAAAATTGTCAAAATTGTCAAAATTGTCAAAATTGTCAAAATTGTCAAAATTGTCAAAATTGTCAAAATTGTCAAAATTGTCAAAATTGTCAAAATTGTCAAAATTGTCAAAATTGTCAAAATTGTCAAAATTGTCAAAATTGTCAAAATTGTCAAATTTGTCAAAATTGTCAAAATTGTCAAAATTGTCAAAATTGTCAAAATTGTCAAAATTGTCAAAATTGTCAAAATTGTCAAAATTGTCAAAATTGTCAAAATTGTCAAAATTGTCAAAATTGTCAAAATTGTCAAAATTGTCAAAATTGTCAAAATTGTCAAAATTGTCAAAATTGTCAAAATTGTCAAAATTGTCAAAATTGTCAAAATTGTCAAAATTGTCAAAATTGTCAAAATTGTCAAAATTGTCAAAATTGTCAAAATTGTCAAAATTGTCAAAATTGTCAAAATTGTCAAAATTGTAAAAATTGTAAAAATTGTAAAAATTGTAAAAATTGTAAAAATTGTCAAAATTGTAAAAATTGTAAAAATTGTCAAAATTGTCAAAATTGTCAAAATTGAAATTGTCAAAATTGTCAAAATTGTCAAATTGTCAAAATTGTCAAAATTGTCAAAATTGTCAAAATTGTCAAAATTGTCAAAATTGTCAAAATTGTCAAAATTGTCGAAATTGTCAAAATTGTCAAAATTGTCAAAATTGTCAAAATTGTCAAAATTGTCGAAATTGTCAAAATTGTCGAAATTGTCAAAATTGTCAAAATTGTCAAAATTGTCAAAATTGTCAAAATTGTCAAAATTGTCAAAATTGTCAAAATTGTCAAAATTGTCAAAATTGTCAAAATTGTCAAAATTGTCAAAATTGTCAAAATTGTCAAAATTGTCAAAATTGTCAAAATTGTCAAAATTGTCAAAATTGTCAAAATTGTCAAAATTGTCAAAATTGTCAAAATTGTCAAAATTGTCAAAATTGTCAAAATTGTCAAAATTGTCAAAATTGTCAAATTTGTCAAAATTGTCAAAATTGTCAAATTTGTCAAAATTGTCAAAATTGTCAAAATTGTCAAAATTGTCAAAATTGTCAAAATTGTCAAAATTGTCAAAATTGTCAAAATTGTCAAAATTGTCAAAATTGTCAAAATTGTCAAAATTGTCAAAATTGTCAAAATTGTCAAAATTGTCAAAATTGTCAAAATTGTCAAAATTGTCAAAATTGTCAAAATTGTCAAAATTGTCAAAATTGTCAAAATTGTCAAAATTGTCAAAATTGTCAAAATTGTCAAAATTGTCAAAATTGTCAAAATTGTCAAAATTGTCAAAATTGTCAAAATTGTCAAAATTGTCAAAATTGTCAAAATTGTCAAAATTGTCAAAATTGTCAAAATTGTCAAAATTGTCAAATTTGTCAAAATTGTCAAAATTGTCAAAATTGTCAAAATTGTCAAAATTGTCAAAATTGTCAAAATTGTCAAAATTGTCAAAATTGTCAAAATTGTCAAAATTGTCAAAATTGTCAAAATTGTCAAAATTGTCAAAATTGTCAAAATTGTCAAAATTGTCAAAATTGTCAAAATTGTCAAAATTGTCAAAATTGTCAAAATTGTCAAAATTGTCAAAATTGTCAAAATTGTCAAAATTGTCAAAATTGTCAAAATTGTCAAAATTGTCAAAATTGTCAAAATTGTCAAAATTGTCAAAATTGTAAAAATTGTAAAAATTGTAAAAATTGTAAAAATTGTAAAAATTGTAAAAATTGTAAAAATTGTAAAAATTGTAAAAATTGTAAAAATTGTCAAAATTGTCAAAATTGTCAAAATTGTCAAAATTGAAATTGTCAAAATTGTCAAAATTGTCAAATTGTCAAAATTGTCAAAATTGTCAAAATTGTCAAAATTGTCAAAATTGTCAAAATTGTCAAAATTGTCAAAATTGTCGAAATTGTCAAAATTGTCAAAATTGTCAAAATTGTCAAAATTGTCGAAATTGTCAAAATTGTCGAAATTGTCAAAATTGTCAAAATTGTCAAAATTGTCAAAATTGTCAAAATTGTCAAAATTGTCAAAATTGTCAAAATTGTCAAAATTGTCAAAATTGTCAAAATTGTCAAAATTGTCAAAATTGTCAAAATTGTCAAAATTGTCAAAATTGTCAAAATTGTCAAAATTGTCAAAATTGTCAAAATTGTCAAAATTGTCAAAATTGTCAAAATTGTCAAAATTGTCAAAATTGTCAAAATTGTCAAAATTGTCAAATTTGTCAAAATTGTCAAAATTGTCAAAATTGTGAAAATTGTCAAAATTGTCAAAATTGTCAAAATTGTCAAAATTGTCAAAATTGTCAAAATTGTCAAAATTGTCAAAATTGTCAAAATTGTCAAAATTGTCAAAATTGTCAAAATTGTCAAAATTGTCAAAATTGTCAAAATTGTCAAAATTGTCAAAATTGTCAAAATTGTCAAAATTGTCAAAATTGTCAAAATTGTCAAAATTGTCAAAATTGTCAAAATTGTCAAAATTGTCAAAATTGTCAAAATTGTCAAAATTGTCAAAATTGTCAAAATTGTCAAAATTGTCAAAATTGTCAAAATTGTCAAAATTGTCAAAATTGTCAAATTTGTCAAAATTGTCAAAATTGTCAAAATTGTCAAAATTGTCAAAATTGTCAAAATTGTCAAAATTGTCAAAATTGTCAAAATTGTCAAAATTGTCAAAATTGTCAAAATTGTCAAAATTGTCAAAATTGTCAAAATTGTCAAAATTGTCAAAATTGTCAAAATTGTCAAAATTGTCAAAATTGTCAAAATTGTCAAAATTGTCAAAATTGTAAAAATTGTCAAAATTGTCAAAATTGTCAAAATTGTCAAAATTGTCAAAATTGTCAAAATTGTCAAAATTGTCAAAATTGTCAAAATTGACAAAATTGTCAAAATTTTCAAAAGTGTCAACATTGTCAAAATTTTCAAAATTGTCAAAATTGTCAAAATTGTCAAAATTGTCAACATTTTCAGAATTGTCAAAATTGTCAAAATTGTCAAAATTGTCAAAATTGTCAAAATTGTCAAAATTGTCAAAATTTCAAAATTGTCAAAATTGTCAAAATTGTCAAAATTGTCAAAATTGTCAAAATTGTCAAAATTGTCAAAATTGTCAAAATTGTCAAAATTGTCAAAATTGTCAAAATAGTCAAAATTGTCAAAATTGTCAAAATTGTCAAAATTGTCAAAATTGCCAAAATTGCCAAAATTGTCAAAATTGTCAAAATTGTCAAAATTGTCAAAATTGTCAAAATTGTCAAAATTGTCAAAATTGTCAAAATTGTAAAAATTGTCAAAATTGTCAAAATTGAAAAAATTGTCAAAATTGTCAAAATTGTCAAAATTGTCAAAATTGTCAAAATTGTCAAAATTGTCAAAATTGTCAAAATTGTCAAAATTGTCAAAATTGTCAAAATTGTCAAAATTGTCAAAATTGTCAAAATTGTCAAAATTGTCAAAATTGTCAAAATTGTCAAAATTGTCAAAATTGTCAAAATTGTCAAAATTGTCAAAATTGTCAAAATTGTCAAAATTGTCAAAATTGTCAAAATTGGCAAAATTGTCAAAATTGTCAAAATTGTCAAAATTGTCAAAATTGTCAAGATTGTCAAAATTATCAAAATTATCAAAATTGTCAAAATTGTCAAAATTGTCAAAATTGTCAAAATTGTCAAAATTGTCAAAATTGTCAAAATTGTCAAAATTGTCAAAATTGTCAAAATTGTCAAAATTGTCAAAATTGTCAAAATTGTCAAAATTGTTAAAATTGTCAAAATTGTCAAAATTGTCAAAATTGTCAAAATTGTCAAAAATGTCAAAATTGTCAAAATTGTCAAAAATGTCAAATTTGTCAAAATTGTCAAAATTGTCAAAATTGTCAAAATTGTCAAAATTGTCAAAATTGTAAAAATTGTCAAAATTTTTAAAAATTGTCAAAATTGTCAAAATTGTCAAAATTGTCAAAATTGTCAAAATTGTCAAAATTGTCAAAATTGTCAAAATTGTCAAAATTGTCACAATTGTCAAAATTGTCAAAATTGTCAAAATTGTCAAAATTGTCAAAATTGTCAAAATTGTCAAAATTGTCAAAATTGTCAAAATTGTCAAAATTGTCAAAATTGTCAAAATTGTCAAAATTGTCAAAATTGTCAAAATTGTCAAAATTGTCAAAATTGTCAAAATTGTCAAAATTGTCAAAATTGTCAAAATTTTCAAAATTGTCAAAATTTTCAAAATTGTCAAAATTGTCAAAATTGTCAAAATTGTCAAAATTGTCAAAATTGTCAAAATTGTCAAAATTGTCAAAATTGTCAAAATTGTCAAAATTGTCAAAATTGTCAAAATTTTTAAAAATTGTCAAAATTGTCAAAATTGTCAAAATTGTCAAAATTGTCAAAATTGTCAAAATTGTCAAAATTGTCAAAATTGTCAAAATTGTCAAAATTGTCAAAATTGTCAAAATTGTCAAAATTGTCAAAATTGTCAAAATTGTCAAAATTTTTAAAAATTGTCAAAATTGTCAAAATTGTCAAAATTGTCAAAATTGTCAAAATTGTCAAAATTGTCAAAATTGTCAAAATTGTCAAAATTGTCAAAATTGTCAAAATTGTCAAAATTGTCAAAATTGTCAAAATTGTCAAAATTGTCAAAATTGTCAAAATTGTCAAAATTGTCAAAATTGTCAAAATTGTCAAAATTGTCAAAATTGTCAAAATTGTCAAAATTGTCAAAATTGTCAAAATTGTCAAAATTGTCAAAATTGTCAAAATTGTCAAAATTGTCAAAATTGTCAAAATTGTCAAAATTGTCAAAATTGTCAAAATTGTCAAAATTGTCAAAATTGTCAAAATTGTCAAAATTGTCAAAATTGTCAAAATTGTCAAAATTGTCAAAATTGTCAAAATTGTCAAAATTGTCAAAATTGTCAAAATTGTCAAAATTGTAAAAATTGTCAAAATTGTCAAAATTGTCAAAATTGTCAAACTTGTCAAAATTGTCAAAATTGTCAAAATTGTCAAAATTGTCAAAATTGTCAAAATTGTCAAAATTGTCAAAATTGTCAAAATTGTCAAAATTGTCAAAATTGTCAAAATTGTCAAAATTGTCAAAATTGTCAAAATTGTCAAAATTGTCAAAATTGTCAAAATTGTCAAAATTGTCAAAATTGTCAAAATTGTCAAAATTGTCAAAATTGTCAAAATTGTCAAAATTGTCAAAATTGTCAAAATTGTCAAAATTGTCAAAATTGTCAAAATTGTCAAAATTGTCAAAATTGTCAAAATTGTCAAAATTGTCAAAATTGTCAAAATTGTCAAAATTGTCAAAATTGTCAAAATTGTCAAAATTTTCAAAATTGTCAAAATTGTCAAAATTTTCAAAATTGTCAAAATTGTCAAAATTGTCAAAATTGTCAAAATTGTCAAAATTGTCAAAATTGTCAAAATTGTCAAAATTGTCAAAATTTTTAAAAATTGTCAAAATTGTCAAAATTGTCAAAATTGTCAAAATTGTCAAAATTGTCAAAATTGTCAAAATTGTCAAAATTGTCAAAATTGTCAAAATTGTCAAAATTGTCAAAATTGTCAAAATTGTCAAAATTGTCAAAATTGTCAAAATTGTCAAAATTGTCAAAATTGTCAAAATTGTCAAAATTGTCAAAATTGTCAAAATTGTCAAAATTGTCAAAATTGTCAAAATTGTCAAAATTGTCAAAATTGTCAAAATTGTCAAAATGGTCAAAATTGTCAAAATTGTCAAAATTGTCAAAATTGTCAAAATTGTCAAAATTGTCAAAATTTTTAAAAATTGTCAAAATTGTCAAAATTGTCAAAATTGTCAAAATTGTCAAAATTGTCAAAATTGTCAAAATTGTCAAAATTGTCAAAATTGTCAAAATTGTCAAAATTGTCAAAATTGTCAAAATTGTCAAAATTGTCAAAATTGTCAAAATTGTCAAAATTGTCAAAATTGTCAAAATTGTCAAAATTGTCAAAATTGTCAAAATTGTCAAAATTGTCAAAATTGTCAAAATTGTCAAAATTGTCAAAATTGTCAAAATTGTCAAAATTGTCAAAATTGTCAAAATTGTCAAAATTGTCAAAATTTTCAAAATTGTCAAAATAGTCAAAATTTTCAAAATTGTCAAAATTGTCAAAATTGTCAAAATTGTCAAAATTGTCAAAATTGTCAAAATTGTCAAAATTTTTAAAAATTGTCAAAATTGTCAAAATTGTCAAAATTGTCAAAATTGTCAAAATTGTCAAAATTGTCAAAATTGTCAAAATTGTCAAAATTGTCAAAATTGTCAAAATTGTCAAAATTGTCAAAATTGTCAAAATTGTCAAAATTGTCAAAATTGTCAAAATTGTCAAAATTGTCAAAATTTTTAAAAATTGTCAAAATTGTCAAAATTGTCAAAATTGTCAAAATTGTCAAAATTGTCAAAATTGTCAAAATTGTCAAAATTGTCAAAATTGTCAAAATTGTCAAAATTGTCAAAATTGTCAAAATTGTCAAAATTGTCAAAATTGTCAAAATTGTCAAAATTGTCAAAATTGTCAAAATTGTCAAAATTGTCAAAATTGTCAAAATTGTCAAAATTGTCAAAATTGTCAAAATTTTCAAAATTGTCAAAATAGTCAAAATTTTCAAAATTGCCAAAATTGTCAAAATTGTCAAAATTGTCAAAATTGTCAAAATTGTCAAAATTGTCAAAATTTTTAAAAATTGTCAAAATTGTCAAAATTGTCAAAATTGTCAAAATTGTCAAAATTGTCAAAATTGTCAAAATTGTCAAAATTGTCAAAATTGTCAAAATTGTCAAAATTGTCAAAATTGTCAAAATTGTCAAAATTGTCAAAATTGTCAAAATTGTCAAAATTGTCAAAATTGTCAAAATTGTCAAAATTGTCAAAATTGTCAAAATTGTCAAAATTGTCAAAATTGTCAAAATTGTCAAAATTGTCAAAATTGTCAAAATTGTCAAAATTGTCAAACTTGTCAAAATTGTCAAAATTTTCAAAATTGTCAAAATTGTCAAAATTGTCAAAATTGTCAAAATTGTCGAAATTGTCAAAATTGTCAAAATTGTCAAAATTGTCATAATTGTCAAAATTGTCAAAATGACTGTTACCAGAAATCCTTAAACAAAGTTAACACATACATGTCAGTCCCCATAAATCTGTTCATCGCATATCTAGAATATTAGTTGTTATAACAAATATCATCAAAGCCAGCTTCATAATAAATTTTCAACTCAACAACCCCACCCACAACATTCACTCTAACTAACCGTCACGAGGACACTCGTTTCGTCCTCGAACCCGTGCAACAAGCAGCAGCTAGCTAGCCCGTGCAATGGGTAGTAAAAAATTACAACATTCTTTATAAGACAAGATAGCACGGCAAGAAGCTCAAAAGAAAATTGCTCGCATTGTTGTTATCAACTTGTTCATACTCTTGGATGACCCGAAGAAGCCTCGCGTCGTTGCTGTTACTGATATTTTGTGGGCTCTGTGTCTGACTGTTGCGGTTGCATCCACTTCCACTTTCCACCTTTTTTGGCATTGCAGAGGGATTCCTCGCCTTTGGGGACTTCTCTGGAAGGGACACACAGAAAACGACCACCACCGGAGGTAGCAACGCGGCCAAGTGCCCCAGTAGTGTACCCTAGCATGGCATGGCATGGCACGGCACGGGTACACAATCTTATTGTCGACTTACTTTCAGCAGCCGAAGCCTTGCATCACCTCCCGAGTCCCGCCTCGAGCTGTAACCTGTTCCTTGACATTATCGCTACATCGTATCTGGCACCGGCATCGATCTGAAGCTAGGTATCTATGTAGAATGTACCTCCCTACTATAAATACGAGCCGGCAAGATTTCGCTTCACAGTCTTCATAATGTCCCCGTGGTCTGGCTTGAAGATCCTTTCTTCTGCATTTGCTGGTTTCATCAGCCGTGTTGGAATATTATTTTGAATTAGATTAAAAGTTTTGAGATTAGAAATTCTACAGGAATCTTAAAAATATTCTTTTAATATCGATAGACTTTGACTACTACCATACTGTTTAACTTTAGAAACTAATTCATGAATAAATTGTATGCAAATGATATTAAAATTAGTATAATTTACGGATTGCATATTTTATCTAAAAACTACACATTGTAGACTTTTCATGAAAAGTTGAAAAAAAAATTCTGTATTGCTTATGCTTATGCTTATGATACATACACAACCAGATCTTGTCAGCATCCCGGTGAGTAGTAAAAGTACATTTACTACTCATCTTAACTCAGCCGGGCCCACTGTGCAGTATTGGACGCAGAGACAACTGGAACACAGAGAGGAAGAAACGTGGACAACAGTACCATACGTTTCCATTATTTTAAAATGTTTGAAGTTTTTACGTTGGAAGCACAGTTGCTAAAATTTACTGTGCTCCTTGATGGTGGCCCATGTGAATTCGTCCTTCTGAGGGTGGAAATGAGGTTTTTCTGCACAGAAATCCAAAACATTGCAGTATAGAATGAATTACTTTACTGAAAGTTTAATCAAACTACATGTTTCGGATTATTGTGCACCATCATCTCTGGTCATCGACCTTGGATATAGCGCCTTTACTCGCTCTTGAAAATAAATATTGGAAGTACAAAGAAAAAAATAGTACCACCACGAAATCTTTTGGATTCAACTCTTCCAAAAGATTTTACGGAATAATTGTGAAAGTCCACATGCATAACTGACTCGCAAAAAACTCGTCATTTTCTACCATTTTAAAAACTATAAGCTGTTATGGCTAAATTAGTGAGGATGAAACTATCAAAAGGATTCATATTGAAAGATCTTAATACTAAAATACTTAGCTTGTATAAACTTGATGACTCCAACTCAGGTATGCTTGGTTCTGATTTTACCCTCGAGCAATCAATAGGTGGCACTCAATTTTTATTTAAGTAAATTCCAATACTAAACAAATTTGTTTGGCCCATTTGATTATACTAAGCTTGCCAGATTGCCCGGTTTTATCCGGGTTTGCCCGTATATTTGATGCCGGATATTGCCGGATGCCGGATATGATGATGTCCGGATATTGCCCGAATTTTTTCACAATTTTCACCAAGAAACCAAAAAAAATCAAAGTTTTTGGGTAAGTTTCGGCAAAATCGATTAACGGTATGGAAATTTTCAACGGTTATTTCAAATAATTTCGCTGATTTACTTTTATAAACCTTTAAATTTTTAAGTGTTCCAAAAAGTTTTTGGAAGTCTGCAATTAGATTAATAAAATATTAATTTCATTTTTTTTTTTTTGCATTTTTTTGCTTTTATATGTTATAACACCTAAATTTTGCCCGGTTTTTGGATTTGAAAAATTGAAATCCATGCCCGGGTTTTGCCAGGTTTTTTTGTAAAAATGCCCGGAATTGCTAGGCCCGGATGGGAGTGGAAAAAATTCTGGCAACCTTAAATTATACACATTATCAAAATGAGCCACTCTATCCAAACGGAACCAAACCAGCAAAAAAAACACATCAAAGCAATCAGATTTTAACCCTGATTTTGTAGGTTTGACATGCTTTTTAAAATATCCAATAAACACATTCAAAAGAATTATGAATGAATTCCGTTTAGTTTATTTCACTAACATAACACTGAAACCCAAAGAAAATTTCCCTTTAAGCACTATTAAACTTTCTCATCCCAGCAAAACAAGCAATCAATACGTTTCTCGCACTGCATGGTAATCAAAAAATTGCCAAATGCCATAACTTTCATTTATGCACTTGTTTCAAAAGCCACCAATTTTCTAAAAAAGTGTCGTTTAATCCGCGTTTTTTCACTTTAAGTTGATACATTTACACAATAAATCGAGGAAAAAACTTATCTTGGCAAAACAACTGGAAACGCGAAAAATCAGGACCGTGAGAGAAAATCGACCGCACTCGACCGCAGCTTACTTTGATCTCAAGTTTAAAAAAAAATCCTGTATTTATTTAAAACATTCAAGACCAAAATTTTTGGGTAGTTTTTCATTCCTGAAAATCAAAATGACGGATTGCTTAATCATGCCAAATTTCAACTCATTTGACCAACCAATGAGATATTGATTGTTCTAGAAAAGTGCAAAACCTCTTTTTCGGCTCTATTTTTGTGACTATGGATGTATTGTTCTACAAATTTGATTGCCTGAAACTAGGCCTGATTCCAAAAACTTTCCTCTTAAGAAGGTTAAATTAACAAAACAGCTATTACGAATATGTTTCCTTCGTCGCTTATGATTAACAGCGATCTATAGCTTACAGTAAATTATACATACAAACATGTTGTTTAAGGCTACAGTAGCACTCAAAAAAGAATGAAATCGCACCTGATTGCGTTAATCGATTTTGATAAAATTTTGCCACATACTAGAATGTACTTTTTCACATCTCACAAAATTTTGACATTAAAGTGTACAATTTTACAAAGTAACAGCTTATTACAGCAATCTTAATTTTCCCAACTTTTAAAATAAACACTGATTAAAATGACAAAAATAACAAAAATGACAAAAATGACAAAAATGACAAAAATGACAAAAATGACAAAAATGACAAGAATGACAAAAATGACAAAAATGACAAAAATGACAAAAATGACAAAAATGACAAAAATGACAAAAATGACAAAAATGACAAAAATGACAAAAATGACAAAAATGACAAAAATGACAAAAATGACAAAAATGACAAAAATGACAAAAATGACAAAAATGACAAAAATGACAAAAATGAAAAAAATGACAAAAATGACAAAAATGACAAAAATGACAAAAATGACAAAAATGACAAAAATGACAAAAATGACAAAAATGACAAAAATGACAAAAATGACAAAAATGACAAAAATGACAAAAATGACAAAAATGACAAAAATGACAAAAATGACAAAAATGACAAAAATGACAAAAATGACAAAAATGACAAAAATGACAAAAATGACAAAAATGACAAAAATGACAAGAATGACAAAAATGACAAAAATGACAAAAATGACAAAAACGACAAAAATGACAAAAATGACAAAAATGACAAAAATGACAAAAATGACAAAAATGACAAAAATGACAAAAATGACAAAAATGACAAAAATGACAAAAATGACAAAAATGACAAAAATGACAAAAATGACAAAAATGACAAAAATGACAAAAATGACAAAAATGACAAAAATGACAAAAATGACAAAAATGACAAAAATGACAAAAATGACAAAAATGACAAAAATGACAAAAATGACAAAAATGACAAGAATGACAAAAATGACAAAAATGACAAAAATGACAAAAATGACAAAAATGACAAAAATGACAAGAATGACAAAAATGACAAAAATGACAAAAATGACAAGAATGACAAAAATGACAAAAATGACAAAAATGACAAAAATGACAAAAATGACAAAAATGACAAAAATGACAAAAATGACAAAAATGACAAAAATGACAAAAATGACAAAAATGACAAAAATGACAAAAATGACAAAAATGACAAAAATGACAAAAATGACAAAAATGACAAAAATGACAAAAATGACAAAAATGACAAAAATGACAAAAATGACAAAAATGACAAAAATGACAAAAATGACAAAAATGACAAAAATGACAAAAATGACAAAAATGACAAAAATGACAAAAATGACAAAAATGACAAAAATGACAAAAATGACAAAAATGACAAAAATGACAAAAATGACAAAAATGACAAAAATGACAAAAATGACAAAAATGACAAAAATGACAAAATGACAAAAATGACAAAAATGACAAAAATGACAAAAATGACAAAAATGACAAAAATGACAAAAATGACAAAAATGACAAAAATGACAAAAATGACAAAAATGACAAAAATGACAAAAATGACAAAAATGACAAAAATGACAAAAATGACAAAAATGACAAAAATGACAAAAATGACAAAAATGACAAAAATGACAAAAATGACAAAATGACAAAAATGACAAAAATGACAAAAATGACAAAATGACAAAAATGACAAAAATGACAAAAATGACAAAAATGACAAAAATGACAAAAATGACAAAAATGACAAAAATGACAAAAATGACAAAAATGACAAAAATGACAAAAATGACAAAAATGACAAAAATGACAAAAATGACAAAAATGACAAAAATGACAAAAATGACAAAAATGACAAAAATGACAAAAATGACAAAAATGACAAAAATGACAAAAATGACAAAAATGACAAAAATGACAAAAATGACAAAATTGACAAAA